>NC_041394.2:116106961-116479461 GCF_900747795.2 Erpetoichthys calabaricus
CATTAAATGGCCGAGGTCCGGCTTACTTGTCTGAACTTATCATGACTTACAAACCAGAGCGCACATTAAGATCTCAAGATGCTGGTCTGCTTATGGTTCCAAGGATTAATAAAATAACAATGGGAGGTCGAGATTTTAGTTACAGGGCCCCTAAACTGTGGAATGGTCTGCCTGCTACTATAAGAGATGCCCCTTCGGTCTCAGCTTTTAAATCCTGGCTGAAGACTCACTACTTCAGTTTAGCATAACCCGACTAGAGCTGCTGATTAACTGTACAGACTGCATCTCTGTTGTTAATCATTAGCACTAAAGCATAAGTAACATGATAGTTAGAATTGGATACTAACCCTCACCTATTCGGTTTTTTTTCTCGGTACTCAAATGTGGCACTGGGTGCCACGGCCCACCTGCCAAGTTGTTTTGCCTGCCTAAGGTAAAGTCATCCCTGATGGAAGATCGCAGGAATCATGAGAAAGAGGGGTCCTTTCATCGGATTGGCTGGCCCAACACTGTTTCAGCCATGGAATGGCCAAATGGGGGAGGCAGCTTGATGGATGAGGTCTCCAAGAGTCTAAAATTATCCAAATCTTATTATGTGATATCATCTACTGTTAAATTCTGCTCCGTACTTCTAAAAATTTTTTATTTTTTATTGAGGATTTGTTCTGTTCTGTGTATTGTATTGTATTGACCCCCTTCTTTTGACACCCACTCCACACCCAACCTACCTGGAAAGGGGTCTCTCTTTGAACTGCCTTTCCCAAGGTTTCTTCCATTTTTACCTACTAGGTTTTTTTGCGAGTTTTTCCTTGCCTTCTTAGAGAGTCAAGGCTGGGGGGCTGTCAAGAGGCAGGGCTTGTTAAACCCCATTGCGGCACTTCCTGTGTGATTTTGGGCTATACAAAAATAAAATGTATTGTATTGTATTGTATTGATTTTATTAATTTATTCAGTCCAGTTCAGGGTTGTTGAAGCAGGAGCTGGTCCAGACAGTAACGTGTGCAAGGTAGAAACTCACAGCACACAGGATCCTAATCCTTTATATATTACACGTAATCACATACACACTAACACTTTTTCCTTTATTTAATCCCTTCAACACAGCATGATAGAGCTCGAAGTTTCAGGTGCTGTCCCACTTGCAGGGTTTGAGTAAAGTATGTGTGCTCTGTCTTATAGTGAACCCACTGCTTGTGTATTCTCTCATCATTGAAAAATACAGAGCAAAGTATAACTCATTACTCATAAAACTAGTTGGAGCAGAGTTGGTTCATTCATTCAGACAGACAGACAGACGGACATACATAAATATGACAGCATAGGCCATTGTCTAAAGCAATCTAATGAATTAAGCATAATAATTAAACTCACTGTGACATCAAGTTTCTGAAGTGCAAAGAGCTGGTGATCCACTTGAAATGACCAGAGCAGTTGGTCAAAGCTGTCCATTAACTTTAGTGTACCTGGAAGAAGAAATTAATTTTAGTAACAATCAGAACTCTATAATAAATTCTGGGCAGGTCTATATTTTTGTTAAAAAGCATATTAAATTTATATATATATATATATATATATATATATATATATATATACATTTACACCAGTAAAGGTGTACTGCAGAATAATGTGCAGTGAATACACTTGACTTGAGCATTCATAGTTTTCCTACTCTTTCTCTGTACATTTAGCATTTGTTTGTTCAGAGGTTGATGCGCTTGCTGCTTCCTGAGCAGCTCTTCTTTTCTCCACCGTAGCAAGAATGATTTAAGGTATGAAGAGGTAGGGGAACTGACAATGAGAACGGCGCATGCACGGCTTGCCGAGAGTTGATTCTACAATAAAACAAAATAAAAATAAAAAGAGGAATAACCTTGGAGGTCAATTATCACCCCGAAAGCAGATAGTAGACGTCACATAGTATATGTGTACCAAATTTCAGGTCAATAGTTCAAACGGTTTGCGAGCTACAGGTGATTTAAAATCCTGGACAGACAAACGAACAGCCACGGTAGTGTATTAAATATAAAGATATTTATATATATATATATATATATACTGTGTATATATATATACTGTGTATATATATATATATATATATATATATATATATATATATATATATATATATATATATATATATATATATATACTGTGTGTATATATATATATATATATATATATATATATATATATATATATATATATATATATATTCTGTGTATATATATATATATATATATATATATATATATATATATATATTCAGTATATATATACTGAAGTAAGTTAATCAATTCATTCATTCATTCGTTCATTCATTCATTCCAAAACCCCCTTAATCCGATTCAGGGTCACCAGGCAGTTCAATCACCACTGAATGCAAGGCCCGTAACATGCATCAGTCCATTGCCAGGCTCACTCTCTCCCTCCCACTCTTCTGTCTCTCATAAACACACACAGCCACAGGATCTGAAGTATAAAAATGCTTCTGATTGTGTAAATAATAATAATTCTGGCGCAGTGGTAGTGCTGCTGCTTTGCAGGAAGGAGACTGTGGAAGATTGTGGGTTCACTTCCCGGTTCCTCCCTGTGTGGATAGCGCTTTGAGTACTGAGAAAAGCGCTATATAAATGTAATGAATTATTATTATTATTAATATTTGCATTGCGCTTTTCAAATGCAAAGTGTGCCCAAAGGAAACACCTTTAGCTTGGGCCATGTCTACTGCCTAGAGAAAACTGCAGAGAGAGACTTTATTTTAATAAAGGACTGAAAATAATAATGTAATGTAACCTACACGATCACATGCAAGGGATTATCATTCACAAAATATACATCGCAAGGCATATAAAAACAACATAGCACATACTAAACTTACTGAGTGCTTTGCAGATAAACTTAAAGCACAAACACTGAGTATGACTGCTAATAAAATCTACATCTCAATCATTACAGACTGTGGAACTGGAGCTTCTGGGATAATGTGCATACTGCAGGCATATTTGCTCTGGTGTAGCTTAGAACAGTCTTGTTGGACTTGTAGGCTTATTCAGGGAATACTAAACACAATAAAATCTAAATTTAATAATACAGACCAGCATAACTGATGGCAGGATAAAATCCAGGTTTAATATGGGTGCATCAAATGGAGAAGGTGCACTTTTATGCATGCATCAAGTGGAGAAGGTGAACTTCTAAGAGGAGAGATAGGAGAACATGTACTTTCATTTAACTATAGTGATGCAGAGGTTATTCAGGCTAAGAGGATATTACTCAGATTGCTCGTCAAAGGACATTTTGTAGACATAACTTATAGGAGTTTGTGTGAGGTCATCCTGACAAAACAGCCTTATTATACAGATTTCAGGAATATTTTGTATTTAAGTGAGAGTACTCTTGTGCTACTGAAATTACTTGCAAAATGTGAATGAAACTTTTCTGAACCAAACAGTATAAAATCAAATCTGCACAATTCACCTAATGTCTCAACATTGGAGGATTTGATCGAGATCACCACAGAAAGCCTTTCAGATGACTCAGCTCAAATAAGAGGAAACTAATATTTTGCTGGTGGGTGTACTGGCTCAGGATCTAAGTAGACACTCAGTTTGTAACTGTATATAATTTTGATGTTAAACAAAAAAAGTACACAATTTTTTAACAAAAGACCAATCGGCATTCAAAAGTCATCCCCAGTGGAGAAGTGCAAGAATCAGTTAATAGAAGTGGTGAAGAAGTCTACAGGCGCAGAACAGAAGACACATTAAATCTTTTTTGATGTTACTATGGATAATAGCAGCTGTACTATCTATTGAAGATGTGTTGAAATCTAACTAATCACTGTAGACCTTGGTGTTAACCTTTGCAGTGCATCATACAATGCATACAGTATGTCTTTGTTATATGCCATTTCGTATGGGATTCACAAAATCACTACAGTACTTATGTTTGTTATGTGCCATATATTGGAATGACAAATGCAATGCATATGCCATCTTTTGGAACAACAGAGACACAGCAACCAGGTGGACACACATACAGACACACAGACACTTATCGTTTTATTAAGGTGGATTTTTTCTGTAATTTGGTGACTAAAAAAGTCATTAGGCTCCTAAATGTTTCTATTTAGGAGTCAGTTGCTCTCAAGTACATTTTTTAGTTTGGAGCCCTGTTATTGCTGAAAGCAACACCAAGGCTTTACAGGTTAACATTAACCTTACAAAAAAGCTGATGTTCATCAACATGGAACATTGAGTAGGAAAATGGGCTTAAATAAATGTTCCTTAAAAGAAGGGAGGCCAGAGATATTTTGAGAGAAAGGGAAAGATAAATACAAGAGTTTTACTTTACTATGGATACAGAGAAAAATCTAAAATTACATACCTTTCATTTTTCAGATTTTATTAAGCTGAGAACTCAAAATGCATTTATCATTATGTATAGTTTAATTATAACTGATTTGAATATGAATTATTTTCCAAATCCATTTATTCCAATACAAGTTTGCTTGGAACAGGACCAATCCCAAAAGCATCATGCACAAAGCAGAAACCAAAACCACTCCTAATAACAGCTCACTAAAGTACAAACTCATGCATACACATTATAGTCTTCAGCCAGCTTAACCTGCAAATCACTGTGTTGTGGGACAAATCTGGACTAGAGAAAACATACATAGTGTAAATATTCCAGCCCGGATCACAGACAGATGCTAAGGACACAAGTACCAAAGCACGCCTGATTTTATTTATACAGTTCCAACAAGCACCAACACACTTTACTTTTCTCCATATCATTTCTTCTTTATCTCTCTCTTTCTTTCTGTCTCTTCCACTCTCCCTCCTGCAAGCTTCATTCTCCTCCTGCTGACTCTGGCTCCCAGAGTAGTGTCTGCTGGCCCCTTATATAGGGGACCCAGAAGTGCTCCAGATGTTTGGTGATGTGCTTCCGGCAGCACATCCGGGTGTGGCAGAAGAGCTGCTCTCCAGGGCTCAGAAGTAATTGTAGCACCCCCTGACAGAGCCTGCGGATCCCAACAGGGCTGTACCAAACTCCAACTTCCATGAAGCCCTGCGGGAGTCCGAGGCACCACTGCAACCCAAGGAGGCTGCCATCTAATATTCCGGGGGAGGTAATGCTCTGGCTACACTTGCTCCCCCAGTGCTCCCATCATGGAGGCATCCCAGCCGGGAAAGGGCCCCAGCTGTCCGCCACAATAGGAATGTTGTGAAGATTGTAGAGCTGCCACAAAGACAGTGTCTGGGTTAGTGTTCAAACGAACAAATCTGAAACAGTATACAAAACAGCAAACAGATAGCCCCCCTACTGCTACGTGCTTATAATTTACAGTTGATGTGAAGGTTGAAATCAAGTGAAAACAAGATAGACCTTTAATAATTTGATTTGATTTACGCTTTTACAAGTTGAAATTTCAATTAAGATGAGCAGATATTTATCAGACCCTGTATTTACTTCTTGCAAGTAAATAAAACCAATATTTGAAAACTAAACCAAATAGAGTTTTGGGCATACAGTACTGCTTAGATTATTTTAAATGTAGGTTATAAATCCAAAAAGAAAGCATGGTTTATGCTTGACAAACAGTCAAATACTTCTAAGCACCACTTATCTTGTATAATTTGAATTCAATACTTGTCTTTTTCACACATTTCTTTTTAAACCTTTTTATTCTTATTATGCATTTTTTATCTTTACTTTTCTTGTATTTTTGTTAAACTCCTTTTCTTTAGCTTAATAATTATCCTTTCAAAGCAGTCTGAAGCAGCCAAAAAGGTCCTCATTTCCGCACTCAGCAACTGCTAATGAAGCTCTTAATTATGACTTTTTGTGTGTTTTTCTTATGCAGGGCTATAACAGAAAAAGATAAAAGAAAAAAGCATACAAGGGGGTCCTTAAAGCTATATAAAAGGTGACTGACCCTCTCAGAAGGAGAAAATTGGGGGGTATGCACAAGTTTAAATAGCCATAGCCTGCTCTTCTACATTGGATCCCTCTTCTAAGAAAAAGGACTAACTAATGACTCCCTACTGATAAGCAGCAAAAGCAAAACTGAGCATTCTACATGAAAAGAATCATAAATATGGTAAAAGGTTTTGAAAAAAGTATTTAGTTGAACTTGAAAGCAGATTTTATGACATTAAGAATATTCTTTAGTAGAAATATACTTCTGGTAGCCAAATATGTATAGTAAATATAAAATCATAAAAGTATACTGAATAATAGACAGTCTTGGCAATAAAGACATTATAATAATACAAAAAAAGGAACCAGACCCTTTAATTTAGTTTACTCATATAATCAAAATAATCAGCAACATAAGTTGATGAAAATAGTACTGTGAATAAAAAAGACCTTTCATGCAAAGCTGAGAGAGTATAATTCTGTTCTTGTGAAACAGTACTGATAGTGGTGTTTTTAGGCAACTTGCTATCTTGTGCCTGTGGAATTTTTGCAATGTGTTTTGTATTATTAAACACTTAACATCGAGGTAACAACTCTTCTGTAATATCTTATATAATATAAGTGGCCTGCCATGGCACTTTAATACACTAATACAAGTTTTCACAGTTCACAATGAAGTTTTTAAATCCAAAAAACTAATGTAAATGGATTGATCTCATGCTTCACTTACACATAACTAAAAAAAATTGCATACCCCAATCAATTAGCCAAATCAGACAAATATTATTATAATGCAAATTCATTCTTTACCTCACAAATGCTTTCATTCATAAGTGGTGGTGTCAGAGAGCATTTCTTCTATTGCTGTGACACAATCCAATGCCGCAAGAGGAGGACCTCCTCAAGAGGCTAGGACAAGCCAGGTTCTTGACCACTGTTGACATGATGAAGGGGTACTGGCAAGTTCCTTTAACAGACTCCTCAAAGATTAAAACTGCATTTAGCAGCCCTAGCAATCACTGCTAGTTTTGTGTCCTTCCATTTGGGTTACATGGGACATCCACGATCTTCCAGCATCTGGTGGATAAAGTGCTCTGTCCTCATAACTCCTATAGTGCTCCTATACCTGGATGACGTAGTCATGGAAGGAACACTTGCGTCAGGTCCAAGTTGTATTACGGAGACTAGCAGAAGCTGGTCTTCGGATTAACCCTAGAAATGTTTCTTTGGGTTAAAAGAAGATAAGAAGATAAATATTTAGACTACCTAGTGAGCTGCGGTATGGTAAGGCCACAGTGTTCCAAAATAGATGCCATATTGAAATGGCCCAGTCCGAAGACCAAGGGGCAAGTCCAAGCCTTTCTCGGCTTAGCGGGGTACTACTGCCGGATGGTACCCCATTTTTCTGAGACAGCAACTCCCTTTTCTTATCTTACAAAGAAGAGAGCCCGAACAATGTGGTATGGAATAATAATGCAGAAGCCACATTTTGTGACCAAAAACAAGCCCTTATCTCGGTACCGATCTTAATGGCTCCTAACTTTTGTTTGCCTTTTATCCTCCAGATGGACACTTTGGACCCAGGTCTTGGTTCCGTACTGAGCCAAAGCGTCAATGAGCTGAAAACTGTTGGAATGGGAAACCAGGTATGCAGCAGTGGAACAGGAGGGCTTGGAATTTAAATGGGCAATTACTCGGCTGAGGTATTACCTCTTGGGCCGCGAGTTCAGGATTCCCTGGCCAGTATTCAAATTCTTGTTTGATTTCCATTTTATATATTTTTATTCTTTTGTTTATGTTAATATTGCTTGTGTTTATTATTTACATTATTCTGCTTTTTGCTTATTCCTGCTTTTTATATTCCCTGCATATAAAAGGCTTTGTTATCTGCCTTGTGCAATGTCAGTTGTTCCCCAACAGACAGGACCACCTGCTCATCACCAACTGAGATGGTTCTCAGCCCAATGAAGCCAATGGTTTCCCACAGTTCCTGGCATTTCATTTAAACATGCTAGGGAGTCGGTGAGTCTTTATTGTGTATTTTGCTTGTGTTTATTGTTATTTTTGGATTTTTAACATGCTCTATTTGTTCAATATCACCACTGGATTCTGGTATTGGGACTTTACTTGCATCAGATTGCCTTATTACTTTAGACAATTCTTTTCGCCTTTTTTGCTCTATAGAGCTTGCTTATGTCATAGAGCATTTTTGTAGAATAAATACTTTTTATTTTATTAAGAACCTGAGTCTGACCTTTTACCTTCATAGGCTTTGACAGTACACCCCCCTCTAATGGGCTTTTCTGAAAACTGCAAGACTCTTTGGTGGTTTTAACTCCTCATTTGTAACATAGTACAATAGTCATTACTTTAGTAAAACATTTTTAACATTTCATTTTCTTGCACATGGTCTATAAAACTCTAATGACAAAAATAGCCTAACATACTGAAACTCCAACCTTCAACACCAATGAGTAAGTAGTACCACTGACAAAGAGACAGATGGCAGCTCACCAAAACACAGTGGACTATTGCATGAGAGCAACAGGTTCCACTTTGTAATCAGGAAGAAAACCCCTTCTGCTAGAATACAATATCACTTCCAAAAAGCACAACTGGGCACTATTGCACAATAATTTAATAAGAGTATCTAGAATTAAAATACAAAACGAACAATTAAGGCTGTTGTATCAAAAACAAATAACAAATATTAAAAATCAAACATCAAGAATTAAAACTTAGGTAAAGCTGCAAATAGTAAGCTAGCATCAGACTGGTCCAGAACAAATATACAAGCAAAACTGTCTAGTAAATTAAAAAATACAAAGGTGTATTACATGTCACCAAGAAAAAGGAAAAGAAAAACACATTGGAGTTAAATACTTGTCAAATTTGGCCTAGCCAAACTGGTAAAAGTACATTTTTTTTCTCTTTTAACCTTTTTAGTTGAGGTTTATCATGAATGACTTCTTCTTAAATGCTATTTGTGTAAGGCTCTGTCTTTGAATGGCTTACTGAAAAATAATAGACACTTTTCTCATCACTGGTTCTACTTGTATGTAGGAACATGTAGGTTCTATGTTTACTCAAGCAAAGTTTAATTTCAAACCTGTTGCAAAGCAAATACAATGTGTTGATTCCATGTCATGTCATGCTGTATAATATTACAATCATGTTTAACGCGCAACTACCTCATCACTTTAACTTAACACAGAGTTGACTACTATGAGATAAGACAACCATCTACAGCACAGCTGGCTTGGAAGCTTGTTTGTCTACTTTGTGGAAAAACTGGATTTTATGCAAATGAAAGCTGACTCACAACGTGAAGAGATAGGAGGAAAGTTCAGCGACGCTCAAAGAAGACACATTTAGCAAGTTGTGGTCTATTGCCAAGTGCTACGGCTGTGAGCATAGTTGGTTTAGCACAACTGACCCAGTAAAAATGGTATTTAATATGTAGTTCCCCATTTAATCTGCAACCTTGCAGCAAACGGTAATGTTGGGACTACAATTCTCATCACCAGTGTGTTGACTTGTCACAAAGTTTAAATAAAAGTATCAACAAACATGGCTTGTCATCTAAGGCAGGAACTAATGCATTTTTTTTTCAGTCACTTTATGGAAACAATTTCATTATTTCTTAGTGTCTGTCTTTTTGTCCTATATTAGATTGTGTTTAGACATGTTGCATTTAGAAAAGACACTTTTCCCCCTGTTTTATCTATTAACTTTTCTGAGAAATGTATTGACAAAACCAGTGTATGCAGTGTTGCCAGACCCTTAAGGATCTTCCTTTCTTTCCTACTAAACCCCCTCAAAATACAAAAAAAAAACTTCAAAAAACTCCCAAATCCAAAAACCTGTTTTTAGTAAGCAATTCCAGAATTCACACAAAACATAAAGTACAGTATTTAAAAGGAAAATCATCTGTTTTGCAAATCACCTATTGTGATTTATTTTTATTTATTGAATTTATTAAAAACATGTAACATTCCATACAATCAAGTCAAACTTAACAAAATTAAATTCAATTCAACAACCACCCACGAGAAAGAGAGGAAGGCCAACAGCCAGAGTAAAACATTTGAGAGTAGTAAAGAGAGAAAGTCTTTCTCCCCAATAAAAATGCTTATTCTAAAATTTTATTGATTAGATTCTACAAGGTTTTAAATAAGTTTTGAACAGATCCTCTAAGTGAGAGTTCAATTTTTTCCGATTTCAAATAGTATATAACATCAGTTACCCACTGACTTAAAAGAAGTGGGATTGTTCCAGGTGAGCAAGATAAGTCTAAGTACTAGTAGTGACATAAAGGCAATTATAGTTTCCGTTTGTCCTTCTCCACTTTAAGCCCATCTGGAAGTATACCAAACACATTAAAAACTGTGTAAGTTCGAGAGGGTGGAAAATGGTTATCATGTAGAGGTGTCACTCTCTAACTTGTGAAATAGTACGGCCCGGACACAGACAGGCAGACCCATTTAAAGCAATCACCCCACGTTTATTCACACTATTATATACAATCCTAAGTGCACCGCCACCAAACCCCCACAGTCTCCCAAAGTCCCGGCTTCTCCAACAGCCGTCTCTCTCAGTCCCGGCTTCTTCCTCAGCCATCACTCTTTTCTCTCTCTTTTTCTCACCAGGTCTCTCCTTGCCGCCTCCTCTCCGACCTCGTCCTTCTCCTCACCCGACTCCAGCTTTGATTGAACGGAGGCGGCCCCTTAAATAGGCAGGCGGCTGATGACCACACCCGGCCACCTGCCACAAACTCTATTGCAGACCAAGCTAGTATGTGTTCATCTATTTGTGTCAATGTCCAGGTTTTTATAACTTACATGTAATTAAATTGAAAATTAGGTAGAGCCATGCTGCCTTCTGAATTAGGTCATTGTAGGATTACCCTTTGGATGCATGGATATTTCGAATTCCAAATAAATTAGGTTATTATTGAATCTAATTTCTTAAAAATAGATTTGTTAATGTACATGGGGATGTTCTGAAACAGAAACAGAAGCTTAGGGACGATATTCAACTTGATAGTGTTAATTCCCAGTGCTAAATTAAGATGGAGGGTAGACCATCAATACATGTCTTATTTAATTTTGTCCATGCAAACACCACAATTTTGTTGAAAAAGAGCCTTATATTTACTTGTGATGTTTACCCCTACATATTTAAACTGATCTGCAATGATAAAAGGGAAGTTGTCTATTGTTGTTTGCTAGAGAATTCACTGGAAAAAGCAGTCCAGACATCTTTTGAAATTCTGCTAGTACAGTTAGGGCTGCAGGCACAGAATTTTATGGGTCTGATATATACAGTACCATATAATTTGAATATAGTGATATTTTCTGTTCAAATCCTTCTCTGAATATCCCCTTTATCTCTGATGCATTTCAAATGCATGGTGACTGCAAATAGCAGTGATGACAAGGGATATCCTTGTCTAGTACCGTATTTTAGTTTGAAGTAATCTGAAATGATGTTGTTAATACAAACTGAAGCTTCTGGACTGGTATACAGTAGTTTGATCCATGAATATATGTTTGGGCCAAACCCAGGTTTATGCAAAGTGAACAGGTAATCCCATTCAACCATGTCAAATGCTTTTTCTGCATCCAAAGATATAAGATCTCCGGAGTATTAGACTTTATGGGTGAAAATATTATATTAAAGAGGCGTTGAAGATTGGAAGTCAAATGTCTACCTTTAATAAATCTGGTTTGGTCTTGTGATATTACTAAAGGGAGCACTTTCTAAATTCTGCTAGGATTGGTCTGTATGATGCACACTGTAATAAGTCCTTTTTTTTTTTTAGGGAAAACAGTAATTAATGCTTGGTGAAAAGTTTGAGATAGAATGTTATGACTTCTAGAAATGTTGCTAAATAAAAGGGGAGCTAACTTAATTGATTTTCTGTTATAAAATTCAGCAGGGTAGCCATCACGACCTGGGGCTTTCCCACTCTGAAGTGAGTTTATAGTGTTTAGTAATTGAGGACTGATCATTTATGTTAGGTAGAATGCCTAGAGGGGGCTGTGCAGTCTCATGGCCTGGAACCCCTGCAGATTTTATTTTTTTTCTCCAGCTGTCTGGAGTTTTTTTGTTTTTGTTCTGTCCTCCCTGGCCATCGGACCTTACTTTTATTCTATGCTAATTAGTGTTCTCTTATTTTAATTCTTACTTGTCTTTTTTCTCTTTCTTCATCATGTAAAGCACTTTGAGCTACATTATTTGTATGAAAATGTGCTATATAAATAAATGTTGTTGTTGTTGATAATGTCAGAAGTTTATCCAATACCTCTGTGCTGAGATCTAGCTGTGGTATCCATAATGTATCAAAAGACACATTAGATTGTGTCTTGTATTTTTTAAACTGAGTAGTATATAAGGATTTATAGTAGTCTTGAAATGTGTGCATTATATTTTAATGGCCAATGATTCTATCTCCGTCTGTGTTGGTGATTACTGATATTGCATTGTGAACTTCCTGCTTGTGGATTTGTTGCGTTAAGTTCTTATTAGCCTTTTTCTTTTTGTTGTTAAAAGGTTGAGTTCTGATTGCAAAGCCTGTCTTTTCCTAAAAAGTGCCTACATAACCTACAAAGTAAGATTTGGATAACCAGACAGTGGCAACGAGATGCATTTGGTGTGTACTTCATTTACTGAGCACTCCATATGTTACAATAAATCTGACATAAATTATTTTTTTTAAATCAGTGCACATGTTTGCATTTTTGAAAAAGCCAACAATGTTGTCAACCTGCATATTATCCTTAAGTTCATGATACAAATCAACAATAAGAATTGAGCATTTTTTGAAGTTAAAAAAACAAAAAAAAAAAAAAAAAACAAAAATGAAATAAAAAGAAAAAAAGAAATACATTAACCTTGATGGAACACAGTGTAGCATGATTGTTTTATATCTGATTTCGACAACCTTTTACATAACATGATAGAAAGACAGCAGGACAGTGGTTTAAGTTAGTAAAAGTAATTAGTAACTTTTATTTATTTGTTGGTAGACATTACTCAAACCCAGAGTATATTGAGGTAGTACTAATTTTAGGCTTTAATGCCAATACACAGTTCAGATTTTAGCAGTTTTTAATTTTTAAATAAATTGACTTTAAATCATCTTTACCCTGTACCACTATTGCTGATGTTCTGCTACTGAATTCTGCTGCAATCCCTTCCACAACAACTGTATATACTTTCTGTGGTCCATGCTGTACATAGATCACCATAGTATTTTTCTTAACCTGTTGCTTTCCATACAATGCTTAAAATGTTAAATTAATTGCATTCAACATCTAAATGCTCAATTTGTAAACATCTTTACCGCTTGTAATAAGTAAAACAAGATTCAGTCATAAAGCCAAATAATAATAAAAAATATCAATAATAATAATAATAATAATAATACTATAATACTGCATTCCCCTTTCATGAACAAACGACTGGTGGCAAACTTGAAAACAAATTCTTGTGTGAACAAAGTAAAAATCCACATCTGAAACTGAGTTTAGTTCAGTTCACTTGCTACCATTAAATGATATATATAGTACACATTGCAAGGTTAGGACTTGCACTTTGCTCTGCTTTCACTTACCATTGTTACCCATTTTGTAAGGTTATTTCGGGTTTATTTTAATTATTTTATTTTTAATTCCCCACTTTCTCTCAGTTAAACTGCAGTTCCCATACAATAGCCCTGTTTCATTTGTGTACTCCTTTTGAACTAAACCCTTCAAAACTTTGTAACCGTACAAGATTACAGATCAAAGTGTTATATTCAATTATGATTTAAGTTACAATTTTTACAGAATGTGCTACAGGGTGAAATTATATATACAGTTAGGTCCATAAATATTTGGACAGAGACAACTTTTTTCTAATTTTGGTTCTGTACATTACCACAATGAATTTTAAATGAAACAACTCAGATGCAGTTGAAGTGCAGACTTTCAGCTTTAATTCAGTGGGGTGAACAAAACGATTGCATAAAAATGTGAGGCAAGTAAAGCATTTTTTTAACACAATCCCTTCATTTCAGGGGCTCAAAAGTAATTGGACAAATTAAATAACGAAATAAAATGTTCATTTCTAATACTTGGTTGAAAACCCTTTGCTGGCAATGACAGTCTGAAGTCTTGAACTCATGGACATCACCAGATGCTGGGTTTCCTCCTTTTTAATGCTCTGCCAGGCATTTACTGCAGCGGCTTTCAGTTGCTGTTTGTTTGTGGGCCTTTCTGTCTGAAGTTTAGTCTTCAACAAGTGAAATGCATGCTCAATTGGGTTAAGATTAGGTGACTGACTTGGCCATTCAAGAATTTTCCACTTCTTTGCTTTAATAAACTCCTGGGTTGCTTTGGCTGAATGTTTTGGGGGGGTCATTGTCCATCTGTATCATGAAACGCCGCCCAATCAATTTGACTGCATTTAGCTGGATTTGAGCAGACAGTATGTCTCTGAACACCTCAGAATTCATTCGGCTACTTCTGTCCTGTGTCACATCATCAATAAACATGAGTGTCCCAGTGCCACTGGCAGCCATGCACGCCCAAGCCATCACACTGCCTCCACCGTTTTACAGATGATGTTTTATGCTTTGGATAATGAGCTGTTCCACGCCTTCTCCATACTTTTTTCTTGCCATCATTCTGGTACAGGTTGATCTTGGTTTCATCTGTCCAAAGAATGTTTTTCCAGAATTGTGCTGGCCTTTTTAGATGTTCTTTAGCAAAGTCCAATCTAGCCTTTCTATTCTTGAGGCTTATGAGTGGCTTGCACCTTGCAGTGCGCCCTCTGTATTTACTTTCATGCAGTCTTCTCTTTGTGGTACACTTAGATATCAATATGCCTAACCCCCAGAGAGTGTTGTTCACTTGGTTGGCTGTTGTGAAGGGGTTTCTCTTCACCATGGAAATGATTCTGCGATCATCCACCACTGTTGTCTTCCGTGGACGTCCAGGTCTTTTTGCGTTGTTCTGTTCACCAGTGCTTGCTTTCTTTCTCAGGATGTACCAAACTGTAGATTTTGCCACTCGTAATATTGTAGCAATTTCTCGGATGGGTTTTTTCTGTTTTCGCAGCTTAAGGATGGCTTCTTTCACCTGCATGGAGAGTTCCTTTGACTACATGTTGTCTGTTCACAGCAAAATCTTCCACATACAAGCACCACACCTCAGATCAACTCCAGGCCTTTTATCTGCTTAATTGATAATGACATAACGATGGACTTGCCCACACCTGCCCATGAAAAAGCCTTTGAGTCAATTGTCCAATTACTTTTGAGCCTCTGAAATAAAGGGATTGTGTTAAAAAATGCTTTAGTTGCCTCACATTTTTATGCAATCGTTTTTTGTTCACTCCAGTGAAATAAAACTGAAAGTCTGCACTTCAGCTGCATCTGAGTTGTTTCATTTAAAATTCATTGTGGTAATGTACAGAACCAAAATTAGAAAAAAGTTGTCTCTGTCCAAATATTTATGGACCTAACTGTTTACCTAAAATTCCCATTATTCAATAAATTACCTGTTTGAATTCAAAAGAATACATTTTCATGTAAAATTGTGTTTTCCAATGACCATCAACAAAAGCCAAGGTTAGTCAGGAATTGATCTACAGCAGGAATGTTTTACTCATGAGAAATTGTATGTAGCATGTTTAAGAGTAAGGTACTCCAGTGAACTAATAATTTTAGCCACTGGTAAAACAAAAACTACAAATATTGTATACAGAAAAGTACTCAGTTACATATTATTTCTGATACATCCAATAAACTGATAGCACTATAACAGAGGTCCATTGTTTTGTACTATTCTGCATTGCCTTTTATTCCTAGTTAAGACTTTTTTGCTCTTTGGCTTATATGTTATGTAGCTGATCTAATCATCAAACTAAATCCAGGCGACCAGCCTTGCCAGCATCTACATAGGTATTGCTACAGAAATCTTAATATGCTACATTTTTTTCCCAAAAACATACCTTTGCCTTTAAATGCAATAAATATATATGGAGAAAGCATGTGCGTGTATATGTTTATAGACTGTTACAAAAACAAAATAAATTTACCGTGGTTCCTTAAATATGGAAGAATTGGGTTTAAATGAGGAATTGAAAAAGGAAAGATTTGGCTACTAATGAAGCAGCACAATGTAGTGCTTATATTTTTTTCAAAAAAACTGGTCTATTACTCAATAGCAGCCACCTGTAAATGTGCAGCGTAGTATATAATTTAAATCAAGTTCTGAACAAAACATATTTATCTACATATGCTATGCTGCACTGTCTTTAGCAGGAAGTGTGGCCTATCAGCATGTGCATTTGGCTGTAAACTGCTTCAATTTATTCAGTTGCATTTGTGTCAGCTGAATTCCTAGATGCCCTCTGGTGGTGAATACAAATCATACAAAAATGTTTTAAAAGCAAAAGCTCTACTGGTGAGAGAGGGAGTTTAAATGTCAAACATACAACCAAATGTTGTTCTTTGAAGCATGGTCTGATCTTATTTTTTGTAACACAATGTAAAATTCTATTTATCATTAGCCATTTCACAGAAGTTGCATCTTCAAAAAGATTTTCATTAGGTGTAATAATTGCCCGATAGACTTTTTGTCGTACAAACATTTTACTGATGAAAAACAAGCGTACAAATAAAACAATACCTTGTAATATATTCCTTTTACTCACCATCAAGTGTACATAGTGCAAATAGGCCACATTTGGTGGATTCTTCTGTAGGTCCTAAAAAAAATATTCATGTGAATAACAATGAAATCAATATGAGTACCACAGTGGGATAGTGTTAATGTTGTTGCTTTACAGCAACAGGGACCACAGTTAAATTCCTTTCTTAGCAGACTTTGCACATTCACATCGTGTGTTAGCATGAGGTTTCTCTCAGTGTTTACAGTTTACTCTTGCTCCCCAAATATTTGTATATGAATTTAACTCATCCAGTATGATTGAGCATGAGTGAGCTCTTACTGGCATATCATTCAGACCTTGCTCCTGTTGTTTACCACATGTTGCTAGAACAGTGTGTTCTGTAAATGGATGTACCTTTAGAGATGCTGTATATTTCTCATCTGAATGTAAAAAATAATAAAAGTATAAAAATGAACTTCTGCTGAAAATGTATTGAGACTTGAAATTAAAATTAGCTGCGTGCATACTGTATCTGTTAATACGTAGTATACAGCGTAGCTACTAATAATATCATGATAGAATCATTTTGTTCTGTTATAATTATATTGTTAAAATGATCTTAAACATAAAGCTCAAAGCATGGTACTTAATCAGACTTAATGATAAATCAGAGAGTGCGCTCGGTTGTGTCTTGTTCAGTGTTCAGTCTAACAAATTTTTAGAGGTACTAAAACATATTAACATTGGAAAACAAATGATTGGACTAGAGAGTATTTCAAATTATGAATATGCACTTTAGAAAGATAGCTGTAAAAATAACATTAACAATGTTATATATTATGTATATATGCTTTATGGAGTCCAAGCCTTTCATTAATGTGCATTTTAATCAATATTCCATTTTTGTCTGCAGTATTACACTGCTTTTTATTTATTTTGGGGTTGATATATTTCATATATAAAATCATAACCATTAATAAAAATATTAACACTGAATATATTACACAAAACAAATTATTTTGTGGAAACCAGAATACTAGATGTACACTAGAAAATTAGGATTACAAATTCATATTATATGACATGCATTTTAAAACCTAAAATTACTTTAAAGAATATATGAATATGCCTTTCACCTTTATGACACACATACAGTACACATACAGAATCATGCAACCATATTTACAAAGTTTTGAATGCATAGTGAACCACTAGTGAACCATCTGTTGTGGTGGTATTATTACCAGTTATAAGGTGAGTAAATTGTATGGACATATCATTCATATTAGGTAAAGAACGGCACCATACTCTTTCTTGACTCTAAAAAATCTAAATCACCTCTTTTGAACCAGGCAAGCAAAATTAGTGCAAATTTTGATAACAAACTGGGTTCACTCTAGGTATTAGTCTGCCACTGTCTGGCAGAGACCTACTGACTCTGAGTTAGTTGGGGCTTTGTAATATGAACAATGAATTTTCCTATATAAAGTAAAGGCAGACTCTGGACAGCTACAAGAGATTTTTTCTTGAAACAGGGAAATTACCCATGTACAACATGATATATCAGACAAAATTAAAGAATAAAAGATATCATATCAAAAACAAAAGTCTTCGTACATGTGATTTGTTTTTCATATCGTCTGCCAGCTATATATGAGTACAACTGATATAAAGTTAAATCAAAATTAGTAAAAAAGTTATCATACCTCTCTTGATGCTTCCAATGAGATGTGTGGAAACATTTTTGTTATGTATACGTCCTGATGTCAAACGCATATTTACATCTCCTGTGGAGCTTTCACTGTGCAAAAAAAAAATAAGATTATTTTTGTAGGTGTTTTTGTAACATGCCACCAATGTTTCTTTAAGCAAAGTTCAACTATTCTAAGTATCCTTATAAAAGAGCTGCATAACTATGGCATAGATACAAAATAATAACTTTTAAAATAGATGGGCTCATCTCTGTCTCTTTACCTGACTGAAGCTCCATTAGTTTGGCTGTCGAAAGTTGAGATCCATGTGCACCTCAGTATTGCATAGCCACAGCCAGGCTGTGATACCATTAGTTGAGGACTTCCATCAGGGCCAGGGTTTACAGATAGGCTATCTACCTACATAAAAATGTAAAACACTTAATCTGATTCATTAAGAACATTTTCAAAAACATCTGTTCATGTAATGGTAGACTACAAAGAAAATATTAAAAATCCACTTCAAAATATACCTCATCCAAGTCAGTAAGTGACAAATTACATTTTAACAACAAAAACTGCTTCTTTCTACCACAAGAATGAAATGACAACCGTTGGGGAAGAAATCATTACATAAAACTACAGTATGATGCATCTTATCACGCAGGTCAAATTTACCTCCATTTTGTGTACTGTCTATCTATGACTCATTTTTATAACAATGGGTTAGTGCAGCACATACATAAGCTCTACATTTGTCTCATTGGTTGGGTTGATATTTTGACTACTGACTAGTTAAACTGTGGCTGTTTCCTATAGGCATGGTACACTTACTATTTTTTACTATAGTAGGCCCTAAAATATAAAAATTAGTAAGTTTGCTGTTCGAAAAAAAAAACTTAATAAACAGTAACTACACAAATAATTTTGTTCTCAAAATTAACTCATATTAATCAGAATTTTATTTGTACTGCATATTAATATTTTCTATAAAGGATAAATAATTCAAAGTACTTTGTAATACAAAACAGTTTTAATACACACTTGCCTAGGCATATTAAATTATTCTGGTTAGCTTACTGTAACAGAAACAACTAAATAAACGGTGACGCACTAATCAGTCAACAGCACTGATTAGGTTTTTTTTTTTTTTTTATTTTGCTCCACATCACAATGCAAATTAGACTGCCACTTTGATTGGTTCCGTCAATAATGCTGTCTGTAAAATGATATGAAGATTTAAAATAAGACATTATTGATTTTCTTACTATTTATTCAGCCAACTGCATAAGAACATCCGTTTATTTACATTGTTCATTCAAGGGATGTTCTTTTTTTATTAACAACATATCCAGATACAGAAAGCAAACATTTGCAAGGGACCATGTCAGGTCAGGTCAGGTCAGGCTTTGGAACATGCACTGGTATAGTGTGTTGCCGCACCCACCACATGACGAAACTGCTCGGGATCCGGGTTGGCAAACTCCCCAGGCAGACACACGGTCCAGTCTCACCCTCCGGAAATGGTGCTCTCTCTGCCGCAGCCAGGTGTTATGTGGGCGTCCCCTATGCCTGGTCCAGCTACTCAGGTCCTCAACAATGAGGATCCTGCGAGCTGGATCATCCTTGGGGAATCGCACCACATGACCGTAGTGCCATAACTGATGCTTCCTCACAATGCAGGTAATGTGCCTCATTCGGGACTCCATGAGCAACCGCTCATTTGACACAAAGTCAAACCAGCAGTACCTAAGGATTCTCTGAAGAGACACAGTACCAAAGGATTCCAGTCTTCATCTCAGGTCACTGGATAGCGTCCATGTCTCGACCATATAGCAAGACAGGAAGCACCAGAACTCTAAACACTTGGACCTTCATCCTTCTGCATAGCTATTGAGAGCACCACACACCCCTTTCCAGTGACCTCATGACCCCCCCATACTCTCCCAATCCATCTACTGACTTCATAGGAACAGTCACCAAAGACTTGAATGTCACTGCCGAGGTAAGTAAACCTCTCAACAAGCTTGACACTCCTTCCACAGACAGACACTCTGCTGATGTCTTGGTTTTTATCCAGGACACTTGCAACTCCAGACACTCAGACTCCCATAAAAAAACATTAAAAAAATTATTTAATATAGTTAGTTATAACATGTGATGCTATTAATTACTTTTACATGACTCTTCTTTCTAATAGAGGTATGAAACCCACACCTGTAATTAAAAAAATACATTTCCTTGAATAAAGAGAAAAAAATCATTACTACTTCATTCTAGGTCAAAATTACAACATAAAGCAGGATTCCATACTATTTATTTTGTCATGAAGCTTTTAGTGCTTCTTATTAGCCTTTGTTAGTTCAGTAATGCTGTAGTATCGGGTACATTAGAATACAAGTGTGTTTTAAATTTATACGTATGTAGTGGTAAACTGCTTCTCAATTAAGAAAATAAGAATACATTGTTAAATCCTTCACGTACTATGAAGTAAATAACATCCACCCCCATTTTCTAGCCTCAACGCAAGCTCAGAAGATATGTGCTATGACTATGAGCCACTGTGCCACCAGATCCACTGTTTCAAAGTATCAATAGCAAATAACTAAAACAAAAACTTATTAAACACTCCCTCCACAGACAGACACACTGCTGATGTCTGTGCCCAAGATGTCATTAAGGGCCTGGATCTTGGTTTTTATCCAGGACACTCGCAAGCCCAGACACTCAGACTCCCAGACATAAAAAAAAAAATATGTAATATAGTTAGTTACAACATGTGATGCTTAAATTAAAACTAAACAAATACTTTGTTGCTTTATATTTCTGCATTGCACACAACACACTCTTCTCTGTTTGGCTCCAACATTTTTACAAGCTTTTTAAAGTGTGTTTTTGTGGCTTTACCAAAGTATGCCAGTTGTGGATTACAAAGGGCACTTTGACTGGCATGGGAAGAAAAGACATGGAAGTCAGGAGACTCATGAGCAAGTCCACAAGAGTTTAAACTCACTTCTGAAAAGGAATGCATGCACACATAACAGGGAACTCGGAGACTAGGTCCTTTATCATCGGAGACTGGGGTAAGATTATAAAAGCATTATGAGAATTCAGTATAGGGTCAGTCAAAGGTGAAAAAAGCATATGCAGTTCAGGTAGTCAGTGAGAGTATTATAGATGTGAGCACGCTTTGCCGACAAGAAGGGCTGGAATTCCTTTGTAGTTGTGACTAAAATTAACGCATTTAGGGATTGTGTTAAAGGTGATTAATCAGCAACTCTAAAAATTACGCATCACAAAATTTAAAAATGCTTTTTGAATATTTCATGGATTTTAGATTTTGATACACATGTACGAGATAGAAAGATCAACATAATAATAATAATAAATTTATGTGTACAGTGTGTGGTGGGCCACCGGGTCCCCTGCCCGGCTGGGATGCCCCTTCTGCTTATGTTCCGGGGGAGCAGCCATGGACTACTCAGTACCTCCCCCGGGATGCTTGGTGGCAGCCTCCCTGGTTGACGATGATATCTCAGTTTTCCCGCAGGGTTTCATGGGAGATGGAGTTCTCCCCAACCCTGTGGGGACCTGGGATGGCTGCCAGGGGGCGTGGCAGAGATCGTTAAGCCCAGCTGGTCTAATCATCGGCCCCACCTGGAAGTGAGATTGGGAACAGGTCAGCAAGCACCAGGAGCACTTCTGGGAGGGCCATAAAAGGAGCCAGCAACCACCAATCAGGGCCGGAATCGGGAGGAAGAGGACGCGGTTGCCTGGAAGGAGTGTTGGTGGTGCCAGAGGAATAGTGTGGTCTGTGACTAAAAGTGTTTTGGGAACTGTGTTGGGACTGTGGGATAGGGGGAAGGCATGCCCCATGGCTGAAGAAAAATAAAAGATTTCTGTTCCTTTGACACATGCCTCTGTGTAAGTCTGTGCCGGTTCGGGCGCTATACAGCCCAATACCACGTGGCTAGAAAAAATATATGAAACCTTTTGCAGTTGCCAGGTTTTCTGTATTACTTATTTATAAAATGAGATCTGATCTTCAGCTAAGTCACACAAACAATTATAATTTTCATGTCTTTATTGAAAAGACCCATCAAACATTCACAGTATGCTGTGGAAAATGTAAGAAAAACCTTGGATTTAATAACTGATCAAGCTTCCTTTGGCAGCAATAATTACTGACAAGCAATTCCAGTAGCTGCAGATCAGACCTGCAACAATGGTCATTGGACCATTCAGTTCTTCT
This sequence comes from Erpetoichthys calabaricus, assembly GCF_900747795.2. NCBI lineage: Eukaryota > Metazoa > Chordata > Cladistia > Polypteriformes > Polypteridae > Erpetoichthys > Erpetoichthys calabaricus. The sequence goes on from NC_041394.2 coordinate 116,129,492, forward strand.
GTATTCTTAGAATGTCTGGTATGAATGGCTTCTTTGAGGTCATTCCACAGCATCTCTGTTTAGTTAAGGTCTGGCCTCTGACTAGGCCACTCCAAAAGGTGGACACTCCTTTTCTAAAGCCATTCTGTGGTAGATATACTTCAGTATTTACAAGTACTGTATTGCCCTGCTACATCACCCAACTTCTACTAAGCTTCAGCTGGTGGATATCCGCAATGATATTATCCTGTTTGATGCCGTGATAAACTTGGAAATTCCTTTGCACCTTGATGATAGCAAGCTGTCCTGACTCCACGGCAGCAAAGCAGTCCCAATCATGATGCTCTATCCACCATATTTCATTATTAGAATGATGTTTTCATGTCGATATGCTGTGCCTTTTTTACACCATATGTACTTGGGTGTACTCTTCCCAAACATTTTAACCTTAATTACATCAGTCCACAAAACACGTTGCCATTAGGGTTATGGAGTGTCAAGGTGGTCTTTGGCAATTTTCAGGAATAGAGCAATATTTTTTGGACAGCAGCAGCTTTCCCCTTGGTGGAAACCATGCCTGTTCAATGTTTTGCATATTGTAGGCACATGAATAGAGATGTTAACCTGTTCCAATGACTCTTTTCAGACTTTTAGCTATTACTCTAGGGTTCAAGGGTTCTTTTTTACCTCCTTGAGCATTCAGCATTTTGACTTTCAAGTCACCTTGGCCGGATGACCACCTCTATAGAGAGTAGCCATAGTTCTAAATCATCTCCATTTATACAAAATGTGTCAAATTAAAGAATATCTAAACTCTTTGAAATTACTTTGTAACACTTTCCAGCTTTATGAAAATCAACAATTCTTGATCATGGATCATCTGAGATTGTTTATTGCAAGGCATACTTCACATTATCAAATGCATCAAATGGTTCTTATGAATAACAAACTCAAAATGTCACTCTTTTTTATAGGTAAAAGTAGTTTTAAACCACACCTCCAATCGTTTCATTGGTTTGACTCCTGGTTTGCCAACTCCTGATTCCACTTAGCTTTTGTTTATGTCATTAGCTTAGGTGATTACAGTACATCCATCCATCCATCCATCCTCTTCCGCTTATCCGAGGTCGGGTCGCAGGGGCAGCAGCTTGAGCAGAGATACCCAGACTTCCCTCTCCCTCGCCACTTCTTCTAGCTCATTCAGGAGAATCCCGAGGCGTTCCCAGGCCAGCCGGGAGACATAGTCCTTCCTGCGTGTCCTGGGTCTTCCCCAGGGCCTCCTCCCAATTAGACGTGCCCGGAACACCTCACCAGGGAGGCGTCCAGGAGGCATCCTGATCAGATGCCCGAGCCACCTCATCTGACTCTTCTCGATGCGGAGGAGCAGCAGCTCTACTCTGAGCCCCTCCCGGATGACTGAGCTTCTCACTCTATCTTTATGGGAGAGCCCAGACACCCTGCGGAGGAAACTCATTTCAGCCGCTTGTATTCGCGATCTCGTTCTTTCGGTCACTACCCATAGCTCATGACCATAGGTGAGGGTAGGAACATAGATCGACTGGTAAATTGAGAGCTTTGCCTTACGGCTCAGCTCCTTTTTCACCACGACAGACTGATGCAGAGCCCGCATCACTGCAGACGCCGCACCGATCCGCCTGTCAATCTCACGCTCCATTCTTCCCTCACTCGTGAGGACCATGGTCTCGGATTTGGAGGTGCTGATTCCCATCCCAGCCGCTTCACACTCAACTGTGAACAGATCCAGAGAGAGCTGAAGATCACGACTTGATGAAGCAAACAGGACAACATCATCTACAAAAAGCAGTGACCCATTACATTACAGCACATACTTTTTTTAATCTACACTGTGAATGTTTGAATGAAGTATTCAATATGTACAAAACAATTCTATAATTCGTACATTATCCGTTAAATCAGACAGTTCTTGGTCATTATTGTGACTTAGATAATGGTCAGACCACACTTTAAGACAAATTTATACATAAATGTAGTTATTCCCAAAGGCAAAACATTCTTTTTCTTGCCACTGTATGTGGTCTATATACAGTATATTCATTGTATATATTGTGGACAACCAGGTGGGGCACACTGCCGCCCAAACCTGACACAGACAAAAGCAGAGGGATTATTAGTACAAGCACACACTTTTATTTTTCTTCTTTCCTCATGGGAAACGCCTTCCCCCATTTCTCACAAGTACAACACAGTCCAGCACAGTCACAACACAATACAAATTTCTCTTCTTCTTTCTCTCTCTATTTCTCCTCCACTTCACCTGGCAAACTTCCTCATTGTCCTCCCGACTCTGGCTCTCCAAGTAGTGTCTGCTAGGTCCTTTTATACGGCACCAGGAATTGCTTCAAGTGCTTGTTGATGCATTTCCGGCAGCACTTCCGGGTGTGGCGAACAGCTGCACTCCAGGGTTCAGCAGTAGCTGCAGCACCCACTGACAGCGCCCACGGAACCCAACAGGGCTGCTCCAAACTTCAGCTCTCCTGGAGCCCTGTGGGAGTCTGAGGCACCGTTGCAACCCCAAGGGACTGCCATCTAGCGCTCTGGGGAGGTAATGCTCTGGATATGCTCCCTTCCCCGGTCCTTCCAGCATGGAGGTGTAGAGTAGGACACTATATATATATTTAAACATCTCCGCAAGGGGGAGCAAAGGTGTGTACACCTGATAAGACCCAGTTAGGGTGAAACATGTGTTGTGTGCTCTTTGGCAGGTACTGTATCACATATCTATGATCTGCTTCTTGCAACTGAGAAGACGTGGCGAATGTTTGCCGACTGGCTGACCGACCATAAGCATTACCAATTAGGTAACCATCCAAATAATGAGATTGTGATTTAGACCTATGAATATAATACTTCAATCTTCACCCTGTCAAAAAAGCAAACCAGCCGCCGTGGCGCAACATCAGAGGCTTCACCTCAGGTGCTGACATCCCAGATTTGATTTGTGCAAGGGGAAACAAAGCTACAAACGCCTGATGAACCCCAATTAGGGTGAAACATACATATATATATATATATATATATACATACACATATCTATATACACACATATATATATATATATATATATATATATATATATATATATATATATATATATATATATATACATATACATACACATACACATATACATTTACACATATATATATATATATAAAAATATCAAGTGAATATTTTAAAACTCCTCCACTAGTAACACTTGCCGTACGTTGACAAATCTAACACAGGGGTATTCAACTCCAGCCCTGGAGGTACGCAGTGGGTGCAGGTTTTCATTCCAACTAGTTTTAGAATTAGAAACCAAGCCTAGCAGATAACAAAACTTGGTATTTTATTATATGACATGTTAGTGCTTTCATTCTTCCAAGACAAATCTTTAACACGTTATACATTTTTCCTTTTTTGAGGACACTATCCACGTTTTTTGTGGTCCAGAACAGATTTCTACCTCTTGGCCTTTCCCTTCCCTCTCATCTATTTCAAAATATTGTATTAACACAGATACTTCATGAAACATATACTCAGGTTTAAATGGAAGCACATCATCTAGAGAGCTGTAGTGGTTCCCTTGTCGTTTGCACCACATTATGGATGGTTAAGAAAACAGGCAACTATTAAAACGTTAGTGCAGCCGTTTTATAACAAAAATGAGCAATTAAGGTTTCTGAATTGTAACAAATGAGATAAAAAACGAAGCCTACCACCCTATTGCTTTGGTGGTAAAACTGCTGTGCTACCCATCTAAGACAGGCTGAAATTTACAGTGCATCCGGAAAGTATTCACAGCGCATCACTTTTTCCGCATTTTGTTATGTTACAGCCTTATTCCAAAATGGATTAAATTCATTTTTTTCCTCAGAATTCTACACACAACACCCCATAATGACAACGTGAAAAAGGTTTACTTGAGATTTTTGCAATTTTATTAAAAATAAAAAAATTGAGAAAGCACATGTACATAAGTATTCACAGCCTTTGCCATGAAGCTCAAAATTGAGCTCAGGTGCATCCTGTTTCCCCTGATCATCCTTGAGATGTTTCTGCAGCTTAATTGGAGTCCACCTGTGGTAAATGCAGTTGATTGGACAAGATTTGGAAAGGCACACACCTGTCTATATAAGGTCCCACAGTTGACAGTTCATGTCAGAGCACAAACAAAGCATGAAGTCAAAGGAATTGTCTGTAGACCTCCAAGACAGGATTGTCTCGAGGCACAAATCTGGGGAAAGTTACAGAAAAATCTCTGCTGCTTTGAAGGTCCCAGTGAGCACAGTGGCCTCCATCATCTGTAAGTGGAAGAAGTTCGAAACCACCAGGACTCTTCCTAGAGCTGGCCGGCCATCTAAACTGAGCGATCGGGGGAGAAGGGCCTTATTCAGGGAGGTGACCAAGAACCCGATGGTCACTCTGTCAAAGCTCCAGAGATCCTCTGTGGAGAGAGGAGAGCCTTCCAGAAGGACAACCATCTCTGCAGCAATCCACCAATCAGGCCTGTATGGTAGAGTGGCCAGATGGAAGACACTCCTTAGTAAAAGGCACATGGCAGCCTGCCTGGAGTTTGCCAAAAGGCACCTGAAGGACTCTCAGACCATGAGAAAGAAAATTCTCTGGTCTGATGAGACAAAGATTGAACTCTTTGGTGTGAATGCCAGACGTCACGTTTGGAGGAAACCAGGCACCTCTCATCACCAGGCCAATACCATCTCTACAGTGAAGTTCAAAAAGAGTTGAGGCTGTAATTCCTGCCAAAGGTGCATCGACAAAGTATTGAGCAAAGGCTGTGAATACTTATGTACATGTGATTTCTCAGTTTTTTTACTTTTAATAAATTTGCAAAAACCTCAAGTAAACTTTTTTCACATTGTCATTATGGGGTGTTGTGTGTAGAATTCTCAGGAAAAAAATGAATTTAATCCATTTTGGAATAAGGCTGTAACATAACAAAATGTGAAAAAAGTGATGCGCTGTGAATACTTTCCAGATGCACTGTATATACATATTATATATCTATATATATAATTCACTAAGCTGCCGACAAGTAGCCACCCATGGAAAGCACGAACCGAGAAGTAGCCACCCATGGAAAGCATGCAAGACAGCCACGCCCACCAACCCTAAGACCATTTGGATACGACGACAACTCGCAGAGCCACGCACACCAACTCGGATGCAGCAACTCACAACACTGGGCGTCATTCACGTTCGTCTCTGCTAGACTCCACATGCACCTCTGAGCCACGTTGACTTTTCATTAGTCAACCTCAGTGGAACCTCGGTTCACACAGAGGCAGCGTGAGAGAGAGCCGCGCACACACGCAGGCAGCGCCAGAGAGAGACAGAGACATACACACAGGCCGTGCGAGAGAGAGAGCCGCGCACACACACAGGCAGCGCCAGAGAGAGACAGAGGCACACAGTTAGCCCGAGAGAGAGAGCCGCGCACACACAGGCAGCGCGAGAGAGAGCCGCGCACACACACAGGCAGCGCCAGAGAGAGACAGAGGCACACACACAGGCAGCGCCAGAGAGAGAGCCGCGCACACACACAGGCAGCGCCAGAGAGAGACAGAGGCACACAGGCAGCCTGAGAGAGAGAGCCACGCACACACAGGCAGCGCCAGAGAGAGACAGAGGCACACACACAGGCAGCGCCAGACAGAGACAGAGACACACACACAGGCAGTGTGAGACAGAGCCGGGCACACACACAGGCAGCGCCAGAGAGAGACAGAGGCACATACACAGGCAGCGCCAGAGAGAGAGCCGTGCGCACACACACAGGCAGCGCCAGAGAGAGACAGACACACACACACACACACACACACACACAGGCAGCCTGAGAGAGAGAGCCGTGCACACACACAGGCAGCGCCAGAGAGAGACAGAGGCAAACACACAGGCAGTGCGAGACAGAGAGCCGCGCACACACACAGGAAGTGCGAGAGAGAGAGCCGCGCACACACACAGGCAGCGCGAAAGAGACAGCCGTGCAAAAACACAGGCAGCGCCAGAGAGAGACAGAGGCACACACACAGGCAGCGCGAGAGAGAGACAGACGTACACACACAGGCAGCACGAGAGAGAGGGGTCTGGATTCATAAGGTAGGAAGGCAGTTAAAGAATGCACTGGGCTTGATTTTGTTTTCAATTCTGTTTACAGCGATTGATTCGTAGTGTGTATTGTTGCAATGTTACTTTTCTTGGTGGTTTATTTAATGACGGGCTTTTTCAAATGTTCATTTTTTTCCCTGTGCTTAAAACTCATTAAAAAAAAGTGTTTTTAGCCAGCGGTTGGTAGCGCTATAGCGCAAACTATTGCAGTGTTAGTTTTCTCTGTTGTTCAAGGTTTTCTCAGTGTTATTCAATGTTTTTACATTTAGTTTACTATTACGCTGTGCATTCTATAGTTTAATTAACTATATTTGTGCTTAAAAACTTAAAATATATATTTACATACTGTTCGTACAGTCTGGAACTGATTAATTGTATTTACATACAATCCTATGGGAGAAATTGCTTCGGTTCATGACCAAATCGGTTTACGACCAGAGTTTTGGAACGAATTATGGTTGTGAACCAAGGTTCCACTGTATTCTTTTCGGTTATGACGCACGACCGTGTCCACCATCGCAAACTGTTTTACACGCCATGGTCTTAGAGTTGGTGGGCGGGTCTCCGTGAGTTTGTCTTGCGAGCGGGCACATGATCAGGCGGTGTGTATGCTTCGAGAACGAGGGTGGATGCGGCAGGACTATCTAAGAAGAGGCATGTTTGTCACAGATGTGAATCGCTGTATGCGGCGTGTAAAACAGTTTGTTTGTCGCGGATGTGAATCGCTGTATGCAGCGTGTAAAACAGTTTCCGAGGGGTATCCCATGGTCTTAGAGTTGGTGGGCGGGTCTCTGTCAGTTGCTCTTGCGACCGGGCACATGACCAGGCAGTGTGTATGCTTCGAGAGCGAGGGTGGACGTGCCAGCACCATCTAAGAAGAATCATATTTGTCGCGGATGTGAATCGCTGTATGCAGCGTGTAAAACAATTTGTTTGTCGCGGATGTGAATCTCTGTATGCAGCGTGTAAAACGCTGTATTGTATGTTGCCCTCTCCAGAGTTACATCTTTTCATTCATCTACAGTCGTATCCTCAAAACCAACCCCATTTGGACAACTGTGTCTTTCAGGAAGTGTTCACCCATCAATACATAATTATGCGGCGTAGCATACGCCGCGGGTTGGCTAATATATATATATTATATAGTATATACACACACATTGTCTCACACATGAGCATGGGAGGCAGCTAAAGGGCTCAAATGAAGATAATTATATGCCAAACCAGTGGAAGGCAGAGTGCACAGTTCTTTTCTCTTTTTCATCGGCACACCGATCACTGGAAATTTGGCCAGGTTTCAATGATGTGACTTCCGGTTCCAGGGCCCAATGACTTTACTTCCGGTTCTGACATCAAAGACATCACTTCCAGTTCCTGCCCCAATGACATCACTTCCCATGCCTGACTTTAAAACTACCATGTTTGCCTGTCTGTTTGTTGACATACATGTGTGTGACATACATATACAAATATATACACACATACATATATAGTAATTCGGGATTTTGCAAAAGACATTGTTGAAGATTACTCAGCTGCCGCACTCTCGATTAGCAATATTTAATTTGCTGTGTCAAGTCAGTCTGTGCATTACCCTCCCTTATGGGTGTATGTTGCTTTAAATGACAGGTGTTGCCTTTTGGTACCTGAGGATTAATGACAGCAGAAAATAAAAGAAGTTACTCCTTCTCTCTTTTTCATTGAACCAGTTCTGTAAACCTTTGCAAACTGACTTTAATGGGAACTAGGGGTTAAGAGTTACCAGGTGAGGTCTAAATGTGTTAACATTAACAGGATAAAGAGGCACAAAGGGTCATAAGAATAATGCAGAACAGATAATGTCTGTCTTTTTGGGTGTTACACAGGCTTATTCAAACTGGGTACAGATCAGGGTTTTAGTTGCATGGAGTAGTGCACCAGCTAAGAAGAACAAATGAAACACTGCAAAAAGGAGACATTTATCATTTTCATAATGTTGAAAAAATGAGGATGCTTCACATGTCACAGTGGGTCAGTCAGTCATGCAAAGGTATCACTGGACCACGTACACAAAAAGATTTATGTCGCCTGTCAGACACCCTAAGAAGCTGCTGCCACACTGGAACAACAAGCCTCTTGTTTAAGGTCATCTTTGTTAATAAACAAAAGAAATTGTTTTATTTTGTCTTTACCCATAATATTGATTGGTCTATGCTAGCAATAATTTAATTGTCACTTTCACAGCTGATGAAAGGACATAACTCGAAATAGCACAGATGATGCTGACATCCAACAACCATCCTCTTTGCTAATTTCTTTTAGACATGTCTACTATTAATGTTGTAAAAAGTGTACAGCTAGGCTCTAAGTCAATAACAGAATGAAAGAGAAACTCTTTCAGAGGTTATACTTGATGCCATACTGAACAGTTATTTCTGTTAGGCACTACCAAGGTACTTTCAGTACCTCTATTGGTCTTCTCCCCTTGTTTAGTCAACATTCTAACCATCTGAGCAAACACACTACTAGATAATGATAACTGCATAGCTCAATACCATCTTTTACCAAATTATCCAAAAATAATGCTCTGGTCAGGTGAAAGAATTGTAAAGTCAATCAACTTTGGCTCAAAGTACTCTGATGAAATGTTGCTACCAAGAGCAAGCACATGGAGATTGCTACAGAAAATTAACTTAATAGATCAAGTAAGCCATTCCTATCAATTACACCCCTTCAAATATTTCTCTAGATTATTCTCCATTGGTAGTGCAGAGCCAGTAAGTGGTAGACCTTCAATAACTCAAATCACTATCCCAGTGCCTAAAAAAGCTAATTAATATGAACTATTGTTCGAATATATGCAAACCAAAAGTCAAATCACACTTCTTTGATATTCCATCAATCCAAACCAGAAATCTAGTGCAACCAACCGGATCTTGAGAGTATCCCTGGATCTAGTCAGGACCTCCCCAATGAGGCAGCTTCAGAGCAGGAGATAAGACTATTGATCAATAAGCCTATTGTGTGCAAAAAGAGGTGACTAAGAATCTGATGAGTACTCCATCACTGTAACACTTCACTGATCTGAACTTTTACTTTCCTAAGTAAAAGATACATGGAAGCCCACTTAAGTTTATACAATTGTACCTAAAGGATATTGAGACTGTAAGAAACAAGATGCTTTAGTCTGACAAAACCAAGATTAGCATCATGCCTGGAGAAAAAAAGGCACCGCAATGTCATCTCAACAGTGAAGCATGGTGGTGGCAGCATCATGCAGTGGGATGGTTTTTTAGTAACATGAACAGGTGTGATGGTGTGGGTTAGCTCCTTTGCTCCCACTACCATTTTGGGAGTCTCTTGAACCTGACACTGTCAGTACCGTAACTGAGATGAGCTTGGCAGATGAGGACAAAACACACATAAAGCAAGGGGATGGTGAAAATTGCTCAATTACTTTTATTAAAACAAACAACAGTGTTGTAAAAGTGCAGTGCTCAAAATGTTCCATAAATAAATAAACCATAAAAGAAGTGAAAGTGGAGGTTAGAAAAACACCAATAAACTTTCAATTAAAATCAGAGGTTAAAACTCAGACAGGAAACTTCTTTAAAAACACATAGACTTGGTGCCCTTTTAAAACCGACTCCTCCTTTTCTTATCCCTTCCCGGATCCTGCAGACCAAGGAGAAGTCTACCAGCAGATGCAGACAACCTTTTGCCCTGGCTCGTGTCCCTGTCACCACTTCCTCTGCGTCTCCAGGCAAACCCTGAGCCCTGTTCTGCTCGTACCGCTACTCCGTTTGTCGGCTCCTCCTGGCACAAGCTCCCTGCACTCCCACCTCTGCCAGTCCGTCAGCTCTTCCCAGCGAGAGCACATTCCTGAGCATAAAAGGTCGTTCCTGCTACTAGGTCACTCAGCAGGAGTGACTGTTCAGTCCCCTACTGAGTGTTGGCCACACATGCTCCATCCTGGGGCTCCATACCCATCCATCAGCTTCCTTTCCTCGCATTTGCTTCCTCTCACACTCCTGCCTCTCTTCTTCTCACTTTAATCTCCATTTTTTTTCCTTTAGTTTGTTCCTTTCTCTTGCACCCGTGCTTCCCTTTTTAAACGCAGGGACATGGCACAGCTGCAGCAATCAGCAGCTCCCAGTGTCAATTATGGTTACGAGCGATCCTGTACCTGTGTACTAAGTGCAGGACCATCCACTCCCGGGAACCACTCTCGCCATGCTACCACGCCCCATCCTGAAGACGCGAGTCTAGCAATTGTTTATTTAAAATGACAATCAGCCACAGACCTCACTTTACCACAACAGGAAGACTAGACAGAGGTGATGGAAAGCAGAACAAAGTAGAGATATCCTCAATTAAAAACTGCTCAAGGGCACTCTGGATGTCAGACTCAGCCAAAGCTTACAACAGGATAACGATCCTAAGCACAAGGGAAAGACAACACAGGAATGGCTTACAGACAGCTCTGGGAATGTCCTTGAGTTGTCTAGCCAGAACAGACTTGAACCCAATCAAACTTTTCTAGAATGATATGAAAATAGCTGTCCACTGATGGTTTCCATCCAGCCTAACAGATCTTGAGAAGATTTGCAAATCCAAGTGTACGAAGCTTATTGTGTCATATCGAAAAAAGACTGCTGGCTGGAATTGCTGCCAAAGACAACTCAACAATGTACTGAGTAAAGATTCTGAATAATTGTGTCAATGTGATATTTCAGTTCTTCATTTTAATAAATTGGCAAAAATTGCTAAAATCCTATTTTCACTTTGTCAATGATGATCAATATAATGGAATGCAAATTTCAAGCGTTATAGCAAAGGTTCTGAATATTTGAGGCAATGTGATATTTCAGTTTTTTATTTTTAATACAGTTTCAAAAAAATCTAAAATCCTTATTTCACTTTGTAATTCAGGTGTACTGTTGCTTGATGTGGGAGAAAAATTAATTGGAATGATTTTGGCACAACACTGAAATCGCAAAATGTGAAAAAAGTACTTTCTGAATCCACTGTACATTTACTTCAGTACTTAAAAGGGCAGTTTTACTTGCCACTAAGTCATTACTTTAGGTAACTCTCTTTTACTTGGCAACATTTCAAATCTGTTATCTAAGCAGAGATTACACTATTCTGTGACTTTTAACTAAAAGATCTTATTGTAAGTTTACAAAATTTAGTTATTATTACATTTGACTATATTATCTACATCCTATCTCAGTAAACTTCAGGATGCTCAGTCTAGTACACTAATGTTGGCAGTCTGGCTTTGCCCTCATGTAACTTTTGTTCCATGGGTAATATATGCTTCACTCATATTGCACAGATATTTCAAAAAGACCTTCATAAAGGTGTTAGAACACTTTTGTTGATATTCATTCCTTTTCCTTATTTTATGTGCAATAATGTTATTTTAGACTTTATAGGTATTTATTTTCATTTGATCTTGTATTCATCTCTATGTAGTACTGCTTTATTAGACTATAAATAAACTTATTATTAAAAACATTTATTCATTTTCTCATCTCTAGAGTCATGGGTATTAGCATTAATAAGTGAAAAAAATATATATTGTTCAACTTAATGTAAGTTTACTGCCACTTGTTTCACTTATTTCCAAATTCTTCACTATAATAATATGCTGTAACGAGCAAGAAACATTCATATTTTTCTCACTAAAACAGGGAAGACATTCTGGCAACATTTAATAAGTAAAAAGAAGTCAATATTACCAAGGTAAAGAAACTAACATACCTGTCCCTCAAGAAGCCACTTCTTTAGTAGAACTAGTTGACCAGAACCAAGTTCAGTACTATCTAGGGATTCCTCCCAGCGGAAAGCCCGTACAACCCGGTCAGTGTAACCAACTACTAGTTCATTCCTCCCATCACCATCTGTGAAATACAAAAAGGTAGCATTGTAGTTTAGTCTAGGAGATGTGTGTGCAGAATAAAGTGGTAGATTTTCAGTTTTGACATTGTTTATTATAATTAGTCTGGGTTATTGTGCATGAGAAAGTCTTTAATTGCTAGATAGTTTTGTGTTTGGATTTAATGATTATCCATCCATCCATTATCCAACCTTACTAAATCAGAAAATATAGCATTTAACAATAAACAATGGCTACATTTATGTTTATGCAATTTTTGCATAAAATGTAACCTAACTAAATGAATATATATTCATAAAAGTTATTGGATTTAAATTGCTTAATTGTTCAGGTCTATAAAAGTTTACTTAAAATTTTGTAAGTGGTCAGATACACAAATAATGATGTGGAGACAAAGGCTTTACTGCACTACATGTGAAGCGGTGCATAATATCAAAAGTTTGCTAGCAGGAGAAGTGCCACCAGATTTGTACATTTTAGAAGAGGCTCCACAAAAAACCTATAGGAGAGAAAGAAAGCTACACTGGGAGAGCAGAGGCTACAGAGGGGCCAACAAGCACTGCATAAGTGCAGTGTGCCCAGGAGGGCATTAGGGAGAAGCACCTGCCTAAGTGTATGAGAAAGACAGACAAGGGCTGAAGCATGCAATGCTTTCCCAAAATGTTAAAAGGCAGGTATCCAAAAAAGTGGACATATTTGTTATGGGGGTGGTGTTCAACAGCCATTTAGGCAGGTCCTTAGTATCTAAGGGTTGTTGTCTGTTTATTTTTGTGTGTATAAAACTGAACAGGCTCTTAAAAAAGGTCTAGTGAAGATTTATGAGAAGTTGGAGAACAAAGCTTGACCAACAGACCCAAATGACCACATCAAAACTGGTAAATGTAAAGGAATTGCTTGTTTTTTTGATATCCTATTCAGAAAAAATTTTTTGTCACATTAGCTGTGTATGGCTTTACCTATCTGGTCAATGCCACATGCTCAATGTGTATCTTTAAATTTAATTTATTATTCTACTGTTACTAAGTAACAGTTGAGATCAATTCAGACCATTTTGAACTCTTCTTTATTAACACAATTATTTATTAATGTTTTCTATAAAAGCATACTTGTATGCATTGCTGATATTGTTGTGACCATATTTATTTCTGCAAGGCTTTATCGCTAAATCCTTTTAAGCAGCATTTGATTAAATACAGATGGAATGATACTTTATCATGATCTTTAAATATAATTTGTTTAAATTCAAGGTTCAGTTAAAACTACACAGGCTTTGAAGTACAGTTATTGAATTTGTATTGAATCATTTTATGTATCTGGTTAATGTTATCTGATGTTCGCTAAAGAGTAGATTCTTATCCTGGCAGCAACAGGGACAAGGCACATTATTAATAAATGTGAGATTAAAATTAACTGAAGCAGAAAAATATGAAATGGATGAATAAAATGAAACATAATGCAATTGAAAGAAGTTCATATAGGCATTAATTACTAATTGTCTTCTTCAAAACAATATTTTTAGATTTAAAGCTTTATTACACGTCATGTTATATTTTTCCAGATTTGCTTCAATTCACAGTATTAATGGAAGATGTTTAAAGAAATATACTGGAGTTTTTACTGCACATAAAACACAATGTAGAAATTGTTTGCCATACTGCATATATGAGAATCATTTTAATCTATAAATACTACATAGCTTGCTAAAATGATCTTCTCATTTAAAAAAAAATAATTTAAATAGACATTTCACCTGTAAAATTGAGGAAACCTGGAACACTGTTAACTAAATGATTCTTCACCACCCTCACATGTCTATTCACTGCAACTGCAAGTTATTTGGAATGTGCTATGTAGTGTAAACTACTACAGAAATGTATTTTTTTTCATTTCAGTGCAACATATAGATTTCCTAGTTTTTTTGAGGAGGGCAATATCTAAGAAAGGCTTAAAATAAAATATATTCTCTTAATGTTTTAATCTTTCTCCTAATTTTTTTTTGTGGTAGATCAATCTGTATTGTTTTGCTTTAAGATAATGAGGAATGATAAGTTTTGAGCCTTAATAAAAGAAACACCAATAAGTTTTATTTTTGAATCTAATCTCCAATAAAACTACATTTTTTATAACATTCACAGCATAACAATGTCAATGTCCCATACAAACAAAATGCTTGTGCTGCCATTTTTGTAGATGACTTGCCATCTTCATCATTGAAAAGCCATGTCCTAGGGAGGTTGCCCCCTATATTGTGGAAACCAAAATGAGCTTTATGTTGAACGGTTATGGGGCTTTTAAGGTGCTACAACTTCAGTATCATAAAAAAACTGTGTACATGAACTTGCTGGCACAGGTTTAGACCACAACCAAATTTAATGACTCATTTCTTGATTGTGGTATATGAAGAGGACTAGTCCTGGTACACTTTGTCTAGATGAGAATGAATCCCCAAAGATGTATTCTTCTATAAGGTAATAAAATCAGTGACAACATGACACTTGATTTTATGGTTTTGGACATCCTTGTTGACTTAAGCAGGGAACTACAAATGCTAGAAACTTGTAAAGCACGTTATTTTAGAAGAAAATGGCTAATTTTTGGCCACTTACAAAATCTTTGCTGTAAATCTTAAGCTCACAACATCCTGATCACCCTACATATTTATGATTATGCCTTTTACCATGCCAAAATGTTCACTCTTTCCTCTCTTGAACCAGTTGCAAATGTCTGATTAATGCTGTATGCAAATGCACATGGTAGTGAAATACTGTCATCTTTTTGATAGGGGACTTTAACCATAGCATCATGAAATCTGACCTACCTAAATACCATTAACTGATTAGCTGCCCAGCATGGGAGGCAAGAACCCTTGATCACTTTTACACTACTATAAATAAGTGTTTTGCCATTTCTCCACAGCAACCCTTCACAACTCGGACCTCTCCATGATTGTACTTATTTCAATCAAAAAGTGGAAACTGGAGAAGCATAAACAATTCAAGACCACCTGCTTTTAGTAGACGCATGAAGTTACTGGACAGTTGAGGGACTGCTTTGACTGTATAGACTGGTAGGCAATAGAAAGTGGATGTAGCAGTAAGGATGAATCATAGTTTGATGCTCCCTGCAAAGTTTCACCAACTTGAAAGAGAAAAACTCCCAGGTCTTTCCCTCCACCACCTTGTTGAATCAAGTAATTACTGATTATAGGGAAGTGTCTTTGACATTGTGGCAATGAAACCCCTGAAAGTTTCGTTCTGGCCCATCTCGGGTCTATAAATGATTTGTTCTTTAAACCCCTATAGTTGGCTTGCAGACCAAACAGCTTATTTGAAGATGTGGTTAATTGGTGCCCAATTACATTTTTAAATATCTCAATTCTCCCAATGCTTTTGTTATGATCTTGTTTGTGGATTTCAGTTTAATCTTCACTTTAGTCCCAAAATTGCTCAACAGCCAGCTAATTAGACTAGTTGTGCCCCCTAATGTTTGTGAGTGGATCACTAGCTTTCTGCTGGTAGCCTGCTAGGCCATAGGCTACTGATCGTAGTTCTAAGTTGGACTGGGTGAGCCTCTTCTGGTGTGGTCAGTGAAGCCCCTCACCAGCATTGTGGCTATATTTTAGATGTCTCAACCTCATTTTGTCATGTCAGTGACACCAATTAACAACAGTAACCTTCCACCTGCCTTTGTAACATCAGGTTACAGCAAATGGTTCATTCTGACAAGGATATCACTGATTAGTCAGCTTCCATCAATAATACTTTGTTCATTGCCAGGATGAAGAATAGAGCGAGGAAGATTGATGTCAATTCTACTCACCAGTATAACCATTTATTACTTTCTTGTATATGTAGTAAAAAGAAAATATAGTAGTCACGAAAAAATTTGACCTTGACATTTTGATGAATTTCCAAGTTTCATGCACTCCTGAACACGTTTTGCCGATTTTTGCAATTATAACTTTGTGTGTGTGTGTGAGTGCATGTGTGTGTACAGAAACTTGAGAACATTTTGAAGCTAGATAAATTAAACCTGCCATTTGGGTGTTAAATCAAAATGTTACTTTTCTATCATTTTTTGGGCAACATACGTCAACTGGAAGTGATATTTTACCTGAAGACATTTCAAAATTTGTTAAATAAACTGGTACATAGTTTAAATAAGCAATTTATTGAAATTTTGTATAATAGTTTTTAATGTGAAATTGCATTATAAGAAGAGAAAAATAATTGAAATTTTATATCGTCGTTAGTTAGGGTAAGAAACACATAGATATAGAATTTCACTTTAATCGGATAACCGGAAATGATATCTTAACAGGTATCAGCATTATTACATATGCATTACTACCATTATATATATATATAGACATAGATAATTAAAATTTTGAATGATCATTACTTATCATTAGATATAAAAATTTGACCTTGATCAGGTGACTGGAAGTGGTATATTATTGACCACAAAAAACAATCAGATTTGAAATTTCAGTTTGATCGGGTTACCGGAAGTAGTTCTTTGCTATATGAACTGCATTATAAACAAAGATAAGTGATTGAAATTTTGTAAGAATTACATAGATATGAATTTTCATTATAATAGGACAACCGGAGTAGAAAACAATCCTGATTTTATATGCTTTACAAAAGACTGGCAAACTGACACTCATCAATGCCTTTAACAAAATAACTAACTATAGTTTGTATACGAAAGTATACTGTATACCCCATTTTTTGATACCCATTGTATGTGCAACCTACCTGGAAGGGGGTCTCTCTCTGAATTGCCTTTCCCAAGATTTCTTTCATTTGTTTTCCCTACATGCATTTTTTGGAGTTTTTTCTTGTCTTCTTAAGGAGTCATGGCTGGGGGGCTCTCAAAAAACTAGGCCTGTTAAGGCCCATTGAGGCATTGCTCATGTGATTTTGGACTATACAAGAAATAAACTATTGTTGTTGCTGTTGTACTGTTACAAATATAATGAATACAAAAAGCCTTTGTTAAAGCTCCTTGGCCATTCTATGCATGTTAAGGAAATAACTTACCTATGTCACTTATGAGAATAACCTTTGTGTTGGCAGGAATATGTTGAGTGAATGATGGCTTCAAATCATCTCCCAATACTGTTTCTTGATGACCAGACGCATCAGTCTTTATCTGAGACAAATTCATATCAAACAGATGGAACCAGCCCTCTGCTCCAACAGCTACAACAAAATTCTAAAAACAATGACTAAGAGTTAGAAGTGAAATCACAAACAAATGACAAGTAAGATATGTTTAACCTGTATTTAAATTATACATACTATGTATGAAAAATTAATTTAAAAACAATTAAAAAGAGTACCATACACAACACCCCCGTGACCTTGTAGTTAGGATATAGCGGGTTGGATAATGGATGGATGGACCATACACAACCATCTGGCAGACGATAATATAGTGATAGTGACTGAACAACCATGCTACAAAGTCATTATAACAAATAAATTACAACTATGAGACAAAAGGGGTCAGAACAAGGGCAAGGTGTCTAGCACTTCTGCCTCACAGCTCCAGATGGCTGGGTTCAAATCTCAGCTCAATTCCAGTCTGTGCTCTTTTTCAACAGTGTCTCTGTGTTGACTTGCCCCAAAAGCAGTCCAGTTTTCCACCCAACATTCCAAAGACAAGTTCAACAGTGTCTCTGTGTTGACTCGCCCCAAAAGCAGTCCAGTTTTCCACCCAACATTCCAAAAGCTCTCCACAAAATGTGATTATTTTACCATTAAACCCCATAAACAACTATATGAGAAAATCTTACATTCACATTTAGTATAAGTGGAACACCACTCTTCCAAAAATTACACTTCCAGAATATTTTAAAATATTAAATAATTTAAAGCATTAAATAATATTAATTTTGCTTTACCTTTCCTTTATTACAAACATCACCTACTCCAACACAGGTAACCTATAAAAAATAAATAAAAAATACCTTTCATTAATAAACTATTTTAACTTTACTTCATTTAATGTAAATGTTTAGTGGCATGTAAAATGAATGATATTTAGCAAAAAAGTTAATAAATATTTTGTATGTTTTAATTTGTACTGTTAAAGAGTCAGGAAGCTGGACAAACCATTTTTCTACCCCCAGAGTTTCACTGATAAGAAAACCACCGTCTGGGCCAGTTTTAAGGCTTAATTATTTCCTTCCTTGCTTGTTTCACACCACAGAAAATACTACACTTGGGCTTGACCTTGCATGACCTGTTTCAATAGTGAATATTACACCCACACTGTAAATCAGATGAACTGGGAAGGGGGCTGTGCATAAACTGTTTCATTGGTGAATGGCCTCAGGAAAGGTCCAGGGGTGTATGTGTCATGAACTGCAGAGAGCCATTAAAGAGTGAGACCTACAAAGGTATGTTCTCTCTCTTGCCATCTTGCCATGAATAGAAGACAACTCTGTCTCAGCAGCAAAACTGAGACAGGCAGGCTGTCTGGACTTGCATAGATGATGAGCTGACCCAGAAGGATCAAATGTAACTAAAAAATATTGCAGTAACCTGAAATTTTACATCCAGCCACACATCTAGCATCATTATCTCATACTGTTTGGTAACCAACATTCTGTTTCTTTATAATGTATGTATAATGTATATTATCTGTAATATATAGCTAATTAAAAGTGTAACTATCTCTCATTTGTTCTACTGGTCTATATTGTTGCCTCTGGTCATAGATATAAAAAGTAGTGTAACGTGTGAAAACTAAAAGTATGTGATTTAAGACATTTTGTTAAGGTCTATATAATAAACAGTATAAAAGGGAAAATACGGTTACATAGGACACTATATGACAAAACAAAGTGGAATAAAATTATATCAATAAACATTGAACTACTACATATAAACTTTAATTTAAGATGTTGGACATATAAATATTATACCAATTTGTAACATTTGAGATGGATGGAAAACATTTTGACATTTGAAAGCATGATCTAATGTACTAGAAGAGTTATAAATGTTCAAGCAAAAAACCAGATTACATATTTTCTAACATGTGTCATCTGTGCCAGTGCCTATTCCAGCTACACTGGGTGGCTCAAGGTGGGAATCAACCATGGATGGTTTATCAGTACTTCTACAATGTTTCATGCACATACAGCACAGATTACGTATAGTAGGATCAGCAGAAGATTAATGGGAAATTAAATTAACTTTAACCATATTCATTAATTTATTTTACTCTGCATTCAAGAGAACAGTTTCACCCCAGTTTACCTTTACATACAACATGCCAGTGTAAATGAGGGAGGCCTCTCCTTAACTCTCAAACTGAAAATGGTGACTACAGTATTTAAGAAAAATAAAGAGTATTGTTATTAGAAAAACACAGTTAATAGCTGTAGTAGTACTGTCACATGTACAGAGTACAGTGAAATTCTTACTTGAATGTCTAAGCAAAATACAATACATCTCCACTTTCTTGCACTATGATAAAGAAGAATATCAAAAAATATATATTTGTAGGAGAACACAAATTAACTTACCACTGTAGGTTGGTAAAATTAGTAAATCAAAAAGTATACATAAATATAACATTTCTATATGAGTCTAACAACTGTGATTTAGAATATCTGCTGTTCCTTTAATAGTTCTCTAGCATGTTTTAATTTTATAAAGCATCCTTTTCTCTTACAGATACCTTCATTTTGGCCTATCCTGCTCACTGCCAGTGAGCCACTGCCTGATTTCTTCCAACTCAAAGCCCAATGTGCACTAATGGGGAAAATAACTAATTTATGATCTAACAGTTTTGTTTTTTTTCAAGTTACCCCAAGTCACTTCTAGTCTTAAACAATTTCCTTTTTGAAGATCTACGCTACAACAGCCAACATCCAGCACTATAAAACATGCCCTTATTAATACATAGTAGTGCAGTTATACTCTAAATTGAGTGGTCTAACAGAAGATGCAATGTCTCCAATGTATTCCACAGGATAGCCTATTCAAGCTATCTTCAAGTTCCTCCATAGGGCAATCCCAAGTACTTCTAAACCAACCAAGAAACATAACGCTCATTGTGTATCCTGTGTCTTTTATCAGTAGACATCCTCATTATGTGCTTATCAGCCTTTTCCTCTTGAAACAAGAAAAGCAGCGGTTTCTGTACTGTTGACCAGCAAACCCTGTTTATGGATAGAGAGCCAATCAGCCATGTGCCAAGACTGAATTTCAGCCTCCAGTCTCTGAAAGCCATAACAGCTGATTTTTTTTATGTAATTATCATTTGTGAACGTGAATGTTACCAGTTTAAAGGTGTCGTAGCTATCAATGTTTACTGTTCTGATGTCATATGAGAACAAGGTAATTTTGTGTATGTTATGGTAGCTGATATTTTTATACACTGCTCTGGCTTGTGAACATACTCAACTTTGTATACTGTATACAAAGTGTTGATTTACAGTGTTAATATTTTCTGAAACATAACTATAATTGTAATAGACTAAAACATGTATTCAGCTACTTAAGATTATACTTCAACCACAAACACCACCACACTGAAAGAACATTTCAGAAACAGATATTTACCCAAAAGGTCTTTTTGATCACCACTAAAATGAATTACTTCAATAGGTACAAGAAATATCTTAACACACAACCATTTTTGTCAGGAATAATAATACACAGAAATAAAGAAAATTACTAGATGGAAAAACAAAAGGCAACACAAGGAGGATGATGTCCCATTATCACTAGTAACCATATCACCCACAAGCTTGATAAGTAAAAGCCAGACACTCCATTATCCTCAGTGCTGACAGCTCAAGAAAATCAGATTGTGGAAAGAAGATTTCCAAGAGTCTATAGGAAAAGAAATGAGGGATTTCTATCTAGAGGCTTGTGCCAATTTGGCACGGTGGTACCCAGAGAGAACCACCTCTGCTGGACTGAACTGAGAAAGTGTTGACCTGTACAGTGGTTAAGAACATTAATGGTACTTACAAAGCTGTTTAGCATATAAAATGCAGGAATTTTATTGAAACTCTTAAACTTATATCTTAGTCCTAAGTGCTTAAAATGATATAGCAACACATATCAGCGTCAAAGACTGGGAGTTCAAGCTAAAATATTCCTATATAGTTCATGTTTCATTAGTTTAGCACTACCGGTATGTTCCTTAATCCTCATTAATTTAGACCAACACTTGGATCTCCTTAAGAATTTATTTTGGTTTATGGCAGTGGGACAACAGTCTTTCTTTAAAATGTAGATTAATTCATTAAAATTCAGTGTAACCTTAAAAAAACAGTTTAGTGGAGAAATGCAAGTTGAAAATAGATCATCCACAGAAATTTAAAAATCTATTTATTGCTTGATATTTCTTTGTTTATGCCTTTTAGCCAGTATATTTATAAATATTATATAAAAATCTATCTAAAATGGTGAGCTCTTAGATGGAAGTGTACTTAATCACGATAATGCAAATAAATTCAACTGAATATTTTAAAACTCCTCCACTAGTAACACTTGCCGTACGTTGACAAATCTAACACAGGAGTATTCAACTGCAGCCCTGGAGGTACGCAGTGGGTGCAGGTTTTCATTCCAACTAGTTTTGGAATTAGAAACCAAGCCTAGCAGATAACAAAACTTGGTATTTTATTATATGACATGTTAGTGCTTTCATTCTTCCAAGACAAATCTTTAACACATTATACATTTTTCCTTTTTTGAGAACACTATCCACGTTTTTTTGTGGTCCAGAACAGATTTCTACCTCTTGGCCTTTTCCTTCCCTCTCATCTATTTCAAAATATTGTATTAACACAGATACTTCATGAAACATATACTCAGGTTTAAATGGAAGCACATCATCTAGAGAGCTATAGTGGTTCCTTTGTCATTTGCACCACATTATGGATGGATAAGAAAACAGGCAACTATTAAAACGTTAGTGCAGCCGTTTTATAACAAAAATGAGCAATTAAGGTTTCTGAATTGTAACAAATGAGATAAAAAACTAAGCCTACCACCCTATTGCTTTGGTGGTAAAACTGCTGTGCTACCCATCTAAGACAGGCTGAAATTTACAGTGCATCCAGAAAGTATTCACAGTGCATCACTTTTTCCACATTTTGTTATGTTACAGCCTTACTCCAAAATGGATTAAATTCATTTTTTTCCTCAGAATTCTACACACAACACCCCATAATGACAACGTGAAAAAAGTTTACTTGAGGTTTTTGCAAATTTATTAAAAATAAAAAAAAACTGAGAAAGCACATGTACATAAGTATTCACAGCCTTTGCCATGAAGCTCAAATTTGAACTCAGGTGCATCCTGTTTCCCCTGATCATCCTTGAGATGTTTCTGCAGCTTAATTGGAGTCCACCTGTGGTAAATTCAGTTGACTGGACAGGATTTGGCAAGGCACACACCTGTCTATATAAGGTCCCACAGTTGACAGTTCATGTCAGAGCACAAACCAAGCATGAAGTCAAAGGAATTGTCTGTAGACCTTCGAGACAGGATTGTCTCTAGGCACAAATCTGGGGAAGGTTACAGAAAAATTTCTGCTGCTTTGAAGGTCCCAATGAGCACAGTGGCCTCCATCATCCATAAGTGGAAGAAGTCTGAAACCACCAGGACTCTTCCTAGAGCTGGCCGGCCATCTAAACTGAGCGATCGGGGGAGAAGGGCCTTAGTCAGGGAGGTGACCAAGAACCCGATGGTCACTCTGTCAGAGCTCCAGAGGTCCTCTGTGGAGAGAGGAGAACCTTCCAGAAGGACAACCATCTCTGCATCAATCCACCAATCAAGACTGTATGGTAGAGTGGCCAGACGGAAGCCACTCCTTAGTAAAAGGCACATGGCAGCCTGCCTGGAGTTTGCCAAAAGGCACCTGAAGGACTCTCAGACCATGAGAAAGAAAATTCTCTGGTCTGATGAGACAAAGATCGAACTCTTTGGTGTGAATGCCAGGCGTCACGTTTGGAGGAAACAAGGCACCGCTCATCACCAAGCCAATACCATCCCTACAGTGAAGCATGGTGGTGGCAGCATCATGCTGTGGGGATGTTTTTCAGTGGCAGGGACTGGGAGACTAGTCAGGATAAAGGGAAAGATGACTGCAGCAATGTACAGAGACATCCTGGATGAAAACCTTATCCAGAGCGCTCCTGACCTCAGACTGGGGCGAAGGTTCATCTTTCAGGACAATGACCCTAAGCACAGAGTCAAGATATCAAAGGAGTGGCTTCAGGACAACTCTGTGAATGTCCTTGAGTGGCCCAGCCAGAGCCCAGACTTTAATCCGATTGAACATCTCTGGAGAGATCTTAAAATGGCTGTGCACCGACGCTTCCCATCCAACCTGCTGGAGCTTGAGAGGTGCTGCAAAGAGGAATGGGCGACACTGGCCAAGGATAGGTGTGCCAAGCTTGTGGCATCATATTCAAAAAGACTTGAGGCTGTAATTGCTGCCATAGGTGCATCGACAAAGTATTGGGCAAAGGCTGTGAATATTTATGTATATGTGATTTCTCAGTTTTTTTATTTTTAATAAATTTGTAAAAACCTCAAGTAAACTTTTTTCACGTTGTCATTATGGGGTGTTGTGTGTAGAATTCTGAGGAAAAAAAATGAATTTAATCCATTTTGGAATAAGGCTGTAACATAACAAAATGTGGAAAAAGTGATGCGCTGTGAATACTCTCCGGATGCACTGTATTTAATCAGGGATTTGTAAAGCAGTATTAATGTTTGTGATGTGAAATCTATTGGAATGACAAATGCATTTTATTAGTAAAAATGTGTGATACATCATGTGTCATACACCATCTTTTGGAATGACATAGCCAGAGCAACCGGACCAGACAGACACACATACACTTATCCTTTTATAAAGGTGGATAAATTAATTGTAATTAAAAATTTGTGTTAAAAAAACCTGCAGCTACTGCAGACATTCAGGATCGGAGTTAAGTACCACTGATCTAGCATCTGGAGTATGAAATAATAAAAGCAAAATTCTAACCAAGTATTACCTACTATCTACACCAATAAAAGCATGACACTAGCCTTGCCTTTTTTTTCTTACCATTCCAACACAGAATCTTGTGAGCCAGGGTTTGGGGTCATCATTCTTGTACACATACAACTTTCCACTTGTATCCCCAACTACGAGTTCATTTAGCTGAAACAAAAAGATGGGAATACTGTAACTGGGATGTATTAGCAAAGGTAGCACAGTTACAGTTGACTAAAATTCAACAAAATACCGGTCTTTCTGATTTTATAGTAGTCATTTCTAGACCCTTTAATGTGACAGAGCTTCACGTAGCATTACCATTTCTTCCATTTCAGTATGTTCAGCATCAAAAAGGGTATATACCTACATAAATAAGTCAAGGTTATTATACGTACAGATCAGAGTGGTGCACATTATAACCTAACTTGTTTATTTTGTTCAGTATCCAGTGATGCCAGCTTTTTTTCTGGCGTGGACACGGCCGATGATTCATCAAAGGGCAAACCCATGCACAGACCCACTTTCACTCATAGCAAGCAGGTTCAGGTGCGACAAATTCTTCTTAAACGTGTGTACTGCTACTGGAACTGGCATTACGCACATTAAAAAAGAAAAAAAAACTTGACTTTATGGATGATTCACGCATACACTTCCCAATTCGACAACAACTGTAAAGTGAAAAGGTGCTTCAGTAAAAACGCGTAACGAACTAATGAGATTGAACAATTTGCTTTGTAATAATTGAAACTACATTTTTTAAACTGAGCATCATATATGGCGGCATGCAACGAGAAAAGAAAAAGACGCAAAAAGTGTGAAACGCTTTTAAATAAAACGTAAGCGTACTTTGTCGTTGTCAGCATCGCCAAGGCAGATGGCATGAGGGAATAAGGTGCCGGAGAAATCCAGACTAACCCTCTGCACGAAGCTGAGGGAGCGCATCAGCAACTAAAATCTCGACGTAAAACACAAGAGCTGAAGGAACATGCCGCTAATCAACCAAACAGAAGCCGTACAAAGCACTGATAGCTTAAGTTGACAGCTCGAAACAGTTTCTGAAATGGTGCAAGAAACAGCTCCGCCCCCAGCACGTGTCAAAACACGAGGGAGTATGGCTGCCGATAGGGGTCAATCTATACTTTCTCGGCGACTGGCGGTAAGTGCGAGTTTGTTTTCAAGTTACGGTGTGCGTTATTTTATATTCATTCAAGTGTTTTTCTAAATATGTAAAGCATATTTGAGGTAATAAATTACACCAATTTCAAAAAGCCATAATAACTTGATTATTATTTTTTATCGCATTTTACTAAAGTTAGAAGATGCGAACAGCTGTTTATAGTTTTTCATTGGAAGTGAGCCGTTTTCTGATAATAAACTCCCTGCAACATATATTTTAGCCGAAGATCTGTTTAATTGCATCTGTATTTTAGAGAAATTGGAAATACTTTATAATGGATTATTACAATTCATACATATCGCATTTTACGCAATGCTCACGATGTGGTAGGAAGTAACTGATGCACCTAGGTAGCCCCAACTTGAAAGTGCTACTGAATATTTTTTTTCCTTAAGTAAAAATGAAGTAAAATGAAACAGAACAACTAGTATAACATAAACTAGTGCGGTAAAACAAGGCACAGCCCTGGACATGTGGCACCAACTAAAAAGCAAAGCAAAAATAATCCGTGGGATATCTGTAAAATGATTTAGAAATGTTGATCCAGGCATCTTATATGCCATTCTTACAAAATACTTACTTTAGACTAGACTCGGTTTTACGTTTAACAGTGATGGGGATGTCGTTCTGTCCCGGGCGGAATGACTTATAGAAGGCATGATGTATTACAGATAGATAGATACTTTATTAATCCCAAGGGGAAATTCACATACTCCAGCAGCAGCATACTGATACAAAAATATTAAAGAGTAATAAAAAGGCAGGTAAAAGCAGACAATAACTTTGAATAATGTTAACGTCGCATAGTTTGGGGGAGGAAAGTTCTCCTCAGTCTGTCAGTGGAGCAGGACAGTGACAGCAGTCTCTCGATGAAGCTGCTCTTCTGTCTGAAGATGACACTGTTTAGTGGATGCATTGGATTCTCCATAATTGATAGGAGCCTTTTGAGCGCCCGTCGCTCTGCCACGGATGTCAAACTGTCCAGCTCCGTGCCTACAATAGAGCCTGCTTTCCTCACCAGTTGGTCCAGGCGTGAGGCGTCCTTCTTCTTAATGCTGCTACCCCAGCACACCACGGCGTAGAAGTAGTTGTTACAGGACTATTTGGTTTTAAAGCCATTTGGGAAAAAGCAATCAATCAGACTATACTCATTGTTGAGTAATAATGGTCCTGATTTGTACTTAACCTAATATTCTCAAACCTGCTTTCAATTGTTGTGGATTTGGACCAGAGCCTACCTTTGCAGCATAGGAAGCAACCAGTGTTGCCAACTGTTTTCAATGGAAATGGGTTAACACCTGCTCAGTCTGTATGAAAAGGGACTAACTAAAATATTTTACTGAAATTTCAATGCATAGTAGTACATACAAATATAATTACATCAAATTAAGCAAAATAGAATAAACTGAATTGTACTCTACAAAGCAACAGAAGGAAAAATCAAATCCTAATTTAAAAGTTATATTATTGCATATAACAAATTATGTATTCTAAACAAGATAAGGAAAAAAACAGCACACATATAACATATAAATGGAGCTTACATGTAATCATACAAGATGAACTGTAAAATCCAGTATGTAGATTATAGACAACTTATTCAAAAATATATAAAAAAATAAGTGTATACATTTGTTTATTGACAAATACTAAAAAAAAATAAATAGGTTTCAGTGCATATTAAGTGAAATATAGAAGAATCGATTTTTTTGGTTATGAGTAGTGTGGATTAAGTAGAAGAGTTCTGTGGTTTTGATTTTTCAAAGTATTTTTAAGTGAACAATGAATTTTTATGTCAAACATTTTAGAAAAGTAGTCTGTCTTGCAGTAAAGACAGTATTCCCCAGAATCATTACTGATCCAGAGCTTCAGTCTTCCTTTGAAATCTGATGTTTTACTCCCATTCTTTTCTATATTTTTGCAAATATAACATTGAATAGGACTTCTTAAACCAATCAAGAATGATTCTTTAAAAGTGACAGTTAAGTGTAGCATGTAAGAATTGCCCATTTGCATTTAACAAATTTTCACATCGACTTCATGCAAAATAATTGTGGGTTCGCTTCCCGGGTCCTCCCTGTGTGAAGAGCGCTTTGAGTAGTGAGAAAAGCGCTATATAAATGCAAAGTATTATTAAATAATTATTAATTAGATTTGGCAGAAATGGGAAAGAATTTAATTTTTCACTTTTTAACCTGAAAAATGTAGCTTATTAGTTAAATCTTTAAAGTTTAATCTTTTAAGTTTAAAGACACTGTCCTAGCTGCATCCTGTAGAATGGGGAGGAGCTAGATGTTTATGGAGAAGCAGGACATTAGAGGTGTTTGTAGCTGTATATTTGGGGAGGAGCTGAATGTTGGTGCCACATCATCATAAACCATTTTCAATGGTCATTCCTTAGCAGGTTTTCCTGTAGTGAGTGTTTAACACATTGTTTTTTAAAGCAAAGACCCGTACACCTTTTGTAATTTATAATGCTGTTAAATGATAAGTTATAATGTTATGATAAACCAAATAATATTAGTCCCGTAAACTGTCATTCACACACACACATGCAACTTCACAGATTCAAATATTCACTCTAGAAAGCTTCAAATCATCATCAAATTACTGTCTAAATAAGCAAATGCCATAGGCATTCTGTTTCCGATTTATGTCATGTTGCTTCTCAGTCTGTTTGAAGTATATAGTTAACCACAAAAATGCAACATAAATTTTGTAAATTTTAACATACTGTACTACAAAAACTATGGAGCCAAATAGATGTCAGGCTGGAGAGAAAAAAAAAACAGATTACTGTATTAAGTCATCTGCATGAATTATTAATTTGTTTTTATTTTTCTGTCCCGACTTCTACTAGGCTCTACAAAAATCATTCAAATGTTTGTGTAATTGTGTTTATCTTACTTTTAAAGTAATAAAATTACCATGAATTTAAATCGGTCGAATGTAGTCTGATTCTGTCAGTTTTGTTTGATATTTTTTGTCACCTCCCAGCTCTTTCCAAATGTTCTTCAATAACAGGTTCACCTGTCACCCAATTTATACTGCTTTATCTCATTAGAATTATTTCTGCTCTGAGACATGAACATCACTGTTTGAGTAAAAGGGTGATCATAATATGTTAGCAAAGGTATAAATCACATAATTTTAAAATAATCATAACTACAATTGTATCACTCGTCTCTTATAAAATCTTAGGATGATTTACATGTGTACAAATTCTGTTTAGGGTGAAGCATATGAGATGCATGTGAAGACTGGCAAAAACGAAGTGATTTTTAAATTAATTTAAACAGCAACCAAAAAATCATTAGGTTTATAAGGTCTTTCTAAGCAAAATGTCCTGTGATATAAGCTGTAGTGTGCTGTACACTTAGTTGTTTGTGACTGCTTCCCAGACTTTAACCCTGTTAACTTGATTCACAAATTATTTGGATACATGCTACCCAGACAGATCACACAAATAAGATTTCTCATGTTAAGCAATAGTAGCCTGATGTTTCTATAGTGAAATTACACTACAGCAGCTTTGTAAGTTGACATAATTACAGTAGTGGTTTGAAAAAATTCTGTTAACTCCATGATTATCTTTCTCATTATAACAGCTTTTTGGTTGATGCTTTAGCTGTTGGTTGATGCTTTATCTGTTATCTCCTGTAGCAGCAAGAGAGTAAAATTGTAATTGTGTAGGTTAGTTATAATATGGTATATATGCAAAAAAAAAAAAAAAAAAAAAAAGCATAAACTTTGTAAAATACAGTAAATGAACATCCACCCAACACAAACATCCAGCTCTTCCCTGTGCCTCAGGCCTGCAGTGAGTGGTACTTAGATTTAAAACAAAGAAAAGGCATAGGAATAGTGTGTAGGAATAATTGTGTGTAGTAAAAGGACATTGGCAACTCTGTTTCGCGCAAGTGAAGCTCATTTGTGATTCAGAACAAACAGGCAGTTTTCTACTGCACTCTGTTGAACTACATGGCATTCAGTTGTTACATGAGTTGTTGTCAGTGACTTGAGAAAAGAAAAGTTGCTTATGTCAAATGAGAATGACTTTTTTTTAATAAACTCGCCAAAGGGGTCTGAAAAGTCACTAGATGTTGCAACAAAGTCGCCAAGTTGTCAACCCTGGATAGGGTGTTTGTCCTTCACAGGAGTTACTCCCGCACATATCCAAAGGTAAAATTTACATTTGCCTGCAATTATGAGAGGAAAACTGGAGAACTCTAGGAAAATGTACACAGAAATTAATTGGGATAGCAAACAAACTCCACAAGGATATCCACCTGGTATAGAAAACACTGCTTGCCATGTGCTTAGAAAAGATCTGTCATTTTGATGCTATGTGACATGAGTCATGTTATTTGTGCATACCAATGGGTAAGTAGATACTGTAGACATAAAATTGCTCCCCAAGTTAAAACTAAAGCAGCCACCCGCTTTTTCTATTTCAGTGTTTCAAATAGCCACAAGACACATCACATTCCAATTTAGAGACATCAATGAGCAACACATTGCATGTCCTTGAAATGAAGAAAGTCAAGTACATTAGAAAACCATATAGACACAAGGACAATGTGGTAAAGTGATCTAAACAATCAGCAGATATATGACAGATGACCACATACTGGTAGGAAGCACTGAGGGTAGAGGAGACACAGGAAGTTGATATGTTGAGTTGGAGATTTGCTCATTTTCATAGATATGTGGGCAGGCTAACGTATAAGTTAGATAAGCAACTGATAAGACATATTGGTAGGTGCACATTGGCTTGAAGCCTATACTTGTTGTTCCTTTGCTATGATATTTATACAAAGGACTTTCCAAACCACATTGTTTTTATTTTCGTTGCTGGTGTACAGTTCAGTTTTCAGTGTAGCTAAATAAAATAAGCAGGAATGTACACTTAATGGATGAATGGAATTTTCTCCCCTCCTGATGTCTTCGAGTGTATTATGCTGCACATTTAAAATTAGGGATGGTGATGTGTTCCTCTGCATAATTTTGTAAAGAATATCTCAGCAATTCAATTGAACCCATATCATAAAATAAGTTGGAACACAAATTTTCATTGCAGTGAACACTACTATCATCCAAGGGTACTATCATTATCTTCTGCTACAGTGTTGTAATTGTCTTTTTCTGAATTACTATTCTGATGTGAAATATATTACACTGTTAGTTTAGATAGACACAAAGCCTCTTTTTTATTATCAGGCAATCAGTAGTGCTACTAAAGTAAATAGTAAATATGTGTTGTGCCACAAAAAAGTAATCAGCTAAACGAAAGATGTACATCTTTCTAGAAATATTTCGTATACCAGACAGAAAAAAAATAAGGTACAATTTACCAAGCTTTGGCTAAAAGTAGATCTTTACATCAAAATTGTTCATACAACTTTAGAAAACCAAATTGAATAGGCACAAAATTTGTGTTGGCATGAAAGAAATGGTTTAATGAAAACAATGTTCTTATGAGGGAAAAGGGAAGCAGAGAAAAAAAAACACATTCTGGAGTAAAAAAAAATTAATAGAAGTTGGAAACTTCATGCATTATTCATGAAGGTAAGTGCTACCAATGTCCCATAGACCTGCTTACTGCATATCTAATTCATCTGTGACAAAGCAACATTGTGATACTTTGGACCAACTGGGTCAATTGTGACGAAATTCCAGAACATCCAGAGGGAGTCTGTAACTGTGTACATAGTTTTAAACTAGTAAGCACCATACTTTATGGAGATCATCTCTTAACTCTGATCTCAGTTTCAGAGAAGACCAAAGTTGGAAATAATAAGCACAAAAGGTAAGAGTCTTTATTACTAAATTGTTACAAAAAGAGAGCAACTACTAGCCATTACATTTAAATGTTTGACTTCTAATAGAACAGAAAATTATAGTTGTGAAATGAGAAAAAATGTGTCCCTCTGTCCTTCTAAGCATTTTTGTTTTATTAAACTGGTACATTTCTTTAGCAAACTGTGCTGTTTACTTTTGAGAACTGTAATTTTCTTTTTAAATACATCTCTCTTCTTGTTCCAGTCGAAGCTTTTTTTTTTATAGTCTCTATTACACCACATTGATACAATCACTCCAATTCTGGGAAGACATTGAGCTAGTACAATATAATTGCACATGTTTGAAGAGTACTATCTACTCAAACTATATCCAGCTGATGACACAATCTATATAATCTATTAATCTATTCTGTATAATCTATTAATTGGATACAGTGAACATACGTTTTAAATGTGGTACAGGCTTTCAAAGAACAGTGTCAGAAGGTCATGCACATCAAGTTTTGATAACTTTTTTTTTGGTCACTGGATCTTTTTCCTCTGTGGTGTTGATATTATAAAGGTATACAAAAGCATTGTTTGTTGTACTGGTGGTCACAGAGTTCCTGCAGCCAATGTGTCCCTTTATACAACCTGAACCTACTGTGCCAGCAGGAGCAGCTGGATATTTGCCCAGCTTTTTACAGTAAAGCCAGAATTCCAGGAGTTGCTGATGCTATAGACTGAACAAATACCCATTCAATTTCATAGGCAAAGCACAGATCAACTTTACATCAGCAGACATGGGTATACTTCTACTAATTGTCAAATAGTGTGCGACTATAAAATGAAATTGCTCAGGTAGCAAAATGGTTTTGACAGTATACATGTGGCTAGAGATTTTTAAAGCTGCCATGTAAAGTCAAATTTTGAGCATTTTACAGTCATTAAAAGTAAGAAGCCATATAGAATGTGTGTTTGAAATTTTAAAACAATGCTTTCTTGTCAATTATTTGCCTTTAGTATTAGTCCCTCAAAAACCAGAATCATCACTAGGGTGATACACTTCTTCCATCACCAAAGCATTCTGGAGAGCAGGTTTACGTTTAAACTAATTACATCACAGAACTCCTGTTAGTAAGCTCCTTTTAGCTCATTGCAATTGACCTGCTATGTTTAGCAAGAACTGGTTTGAATTCACAACACATTTTAAAGTATTTCAGAGGGTAGTCTACCTGGTCTTCCATACATCAAGTAGAATGGGGATTCCTTTAAAGAACCAGGTTTTTTATTTCGAAGTTCAAACAGTGTGGATGGCAAGTAAACATCCCAAAGACTTTGTTTTTCTTGAACAAGACTGAAAAGAGTACTGCAAATAAAAATAAAAAAAACAAAGTTAGAACTTGGTTTCTTATGAGTGTACATTCCAACTAAACAGAACAAAATACTGTACATATTTTAAATTTAGCCAAAAGCTAATTTTATATTAACAAAAATCTTCAAACTTGTATATGTTATTTATTGAGCACATACAGTATATTAAAAAAGACAAGACTTTTGTTTTGTTTTAACTAATGTACATGACTGTTCTAAAATACTGCAACTCAACCTACACAGTTCAAGCACACTAAACTAAGGGTAAACTTTCCCCTCTACTCACCTTAGTTTCACCATAGTAATTTAAACATTGAAGGATAGACACCTGCTAACAAAACATTACTCTCTGCTCTACAAATTTAACTTAAGAACTGTATCATATTTCATGTTAGAAAAATAAAACTTTATAAACTTGGGCATAAATATAATACCAAGTTTTAGTATTTTTGTTATTTAATAGTGAATGTTAAGCTCTGCATTGGGTTGGCACCCTGCCCGGGATTGGTTCCTGCCTTGTGCCCTGTGTTGGCTGGGATTGGCTCCAGCTGACCCCCGTGACCCTGTGTTTGGATTCAGCGGGTTGGATAATGGATGGATGGATGGATGTTAAGCTAATATTTATCCTGACATTTGCAGCCATGTGAATTTTATTTCTTTAAGACCTGTGGCATAGTTATTAAAATATGAGCTAGGTATATTTTCCCCTAAAAGCAGTTACTATGATGAGATCATAATCTGCTTATTAAATTGCATTTGCATCCACTGAATTTTGTTAATTTTAGTTTCTACCTGTTTATTATTAATTAGCTGTCTACAATATACATAAAAAATTAATAAAGCAATACCTCAAGCAAATTAATTAACTAATAAGAATGCTTCTTGTGGCTTCTCTTGGCTCAAGAAAAGATTCTTTCTAACTGACTTTAATCTCCTGAAAATGTATACCATTCTGTACTGCCACCAGCCTTAAAGTCGTACATTACAATGCTCCGAGTTCTGATTGCCACATTTTTCCTACAGTTGAAACTTCTTTGTATCACTGACATACAAAACTCTCATACTTCATTACATTTTTGTTGTTATAGATGATACATTTTTTTTAACAATTATAGTAAGCTGTACCCATTTTTTATTTCATTGTAATTCATAATTTATTTGAATTAGTTTTTCTTCCATCGTAAATGTTTCTAAATTCATTAATTAAACTGTGTACAACTAATGAAAACAGTACACATTTCTGAATTTCAAGACATGTACTCTGTTAAATTTTTGATTTAGCAAACCAAACGAAGAAACAAGAAAATGTTAAATAGACACATATGCCCATGACAAAGCCTGAAGACCACTTGTTATACAAAACGTAATATAAAGTGCCCTCCATAATGTTTGGGACAAAGACACATTTTGTTGATCTGCTCCTTAGTTTAAAATTAAAAATCAAACAATTCAGACATGACTAAAGTCACATTGCAGACTTTAATTTAAGGGTATTTGCATACATTTCCGTCACACTGTAGAAATGACAACACTTTTTCTACATGGTCCTCCCATTTCAGGGCACCACAATGTTTGTGACATATCAATGGCTGGTGTATTAAAAGCAGTCACATTTAGCACTTTGTTGCATATCCCGTGGATGCAAGGACTACATGAAGTCTGTGATTCACAGACAATACTAGGTGCCGAGTATCTTCTCTGGTGATGTTCTGCCAAGCTTCTAATGCAGACAACTTTAGATCCTGCTTATTTCGAGGGCTAGTTTTCTCTTCAACATATGGAAGGCATCCTCAGTTGGATTTAAATCGGGTGACTGGCTTGGCAATTCAAGAATTTTTCATTTTCGCTTTGAGAAATTCCTGTATTGCCATTGCATTATGTTTGGGATCATTATCTTGTTGTAGTATGAAGCAACATCCAATCAGAGGCATTTACTGGAACTTGAGCAGATGTTTCTCTAAACCTCAGAATTCATTGTGCAACTGTCATCAGCATTTACATTATTAATGAAGATTAGTGTGTTAGTAATGGTAGCAGCCATCCATGCCCAAGCCATAACACCTTCCCCCAGCACCACACCCCATTCCCCATCATGATGGTGGTGGTATTGTTTGGATATTTGGCAGTTCTTTTTGGTCTCCACACTTTGTTCTTGCCATTCTGATACAGGTTAATCTTTGTCTTGTATGTCCACAAGACCTTTTTCCATAATTCTGCATGCAATTTTAAGCACTTGTTTGCAAACGCTAATCAGGATGACCTGTTTTTGTGGCAAACTAATGGTTTGCAACTTACAGTGTGGCCTCTGTTTTTCTGTTCATGAAGACTTCTGAGGATTGTTGTCTCTGACACATACAAGTCTGCGTCTTGAAAACTGTTTCTGATCTGTTGGACAGATATTTGGGACTTTTTCTTTACCATAGTGAGTATTCTTCTTTCATCTACAGTAGAGGTCCTTCTTGGCATAACAGTCCCTTTGTGATTACTGACCTCCCAAGTGCATTCTTTCTTCTTAATGATACTCCTGACAGTTGATTTAGGCAATCCTGAAGTTTTACCAATGTCTCAAATAGTTTACTCTTGTTTTACAGCCTCATAATAGCTTCTTTGACTTTCATTGGCACAGCTCCTGTCCTCATGTTAAACAATAGCAACTACAGACTCCAAAAGTTAGAAGCAAGCCTAGGCATCTTATGCCTGCTCTAATGAAACAATGAAAACACACCTGAGTAATCACTGTGACACCAGCTGTCCCAAACATTATGGTGCCGTGAAATGGTGGGACCATGTATAAAACGTTTTCTCCTTTTTATATGCTATGACCGAAATGTATGCAAATACCCTTAAATTAAAATATGTAATGTGAACTTTAAATCACATCTGAAATGTTTGATTTATAATTTTAAACTGAAGAAAAAGGTAAATCAAGGAAAAAAGTGTCTTTGTCCCAAATATTATGGAAGGCACTGTACATACTATAGTAACTAAACCAGTACTTTTGATAGTTATAAAAAAATAATTTTATAATCATAAATAGATATTGTATGTCAGTCATTGTCCAACCCACTATATCCTAACACAGGGTCACGGGGGTCTGTTGGAGCCAATCCCAGCTAGCACAGGGTGCATGGCAGGAACAAACCCCGGGTAGGGCACCAGCCCACCGCAGGGTACACACACACACACACACACACACAAGGGACCATTTAGGATCGCCAATACACCTAACATGTCTGTGGACTGTGGGAGGAAACCCACGCAGACACAGGGAGAACATGCAGACTCCACGCAGGAAGTGAAGCCAGGTCTCCTTACTGTGAGTCAGCAGCGCTACCACTGTGCCACCGTGCTGCCCGATATTGTATGTAAAAATCTATAAATCATTTGCATACACTATATTTCCTAAATCACATTGTGAAATAGTTTCTAATCAGACAATTAGACAAACTGGTAGCTAAAAAATGGTTTAAAATGTCAAAGGGGGCTTTTGTGGGGGATTTTTAAACTCTAGACAATAAAGTTGATTTTTTTTTTTTAACTTGGTCATCCACCACACTCCCCCGAAAGAACTTTACTTTCAGCCAACACAGTTAAATTGGCATAAGCAAACCACCGCATTCATGGCTGTATAAATAAGTGTTGAGCTATAGCTAGCTATAGCTATCACCTAAATGATAGATAGACTAAACTGCCATTTTTACTATTAACATTAAAAGCAGTAATTCTTAAGTCAATAAGTGTCACTTTAAATATATCAGGAAATACAATGTTATAATTTAAAACATAATTCAATATTTACATTCAAATTTACAATATTTTAATTGCACATTACCTCTTTATATCCAGGTATGTTGTTCTGTCAAGTTCATTAGTTAATGGGTGATACATTAGTGGTAAATTTGGTCTCATACTTAGTTGATTAGACATTTTGGAATTGACCTAAAAAATAAATATGACAATTTTCCAAATCTCACTGAGGAAATTAAATGTAGGAAACATCTGACCTTTTCGACAAAATATTAAAAAAATCTCCATATTATATATATATGTCTAGATTCCACAACTTTATTATTTTCATTTATTTCAAGTTGTCTATGAAGCAGTAGGCTGTTAATGTTAAATACATACCTCATTAATAAACTGGACTTTTTGTTGACAAAGAATTCTGATTGGACAGCCATATTGGAAGATGATGTTGCACAACCTTTCTGACACCTCACTTGGCGAGTTAGATTTCATGGGGAAAGCCTCTACCCATTTAGTAAAATAGTCCACTAAAATTAATAAGTAGCAGTGTCCACTTCTTGTCTCCAATAATGGCCCCAGGGTATCAATCCAAAGCCAGTCCCAAGCTCCTGTAATCTCAACACCCAAAAAAGGAGATCTACATATTCACGTTTTCTTTGAAATACAAGTCTTGACAGTATACATGAAATGTACTGAGTTTTTTTAATGTAATACATTTAGTGCAATACTGGAAGTCTAGCAATCAGTTCTTTATAGTGGGGGTGTGAGACTTCCCAACAGTCAAACAACGTGCCGAGGAGATAAAACTTCCCTTGTTTAAAGTAACTAACCATATAATACAAGAAAATAGAAGTTTCATAATTAAATGTGTATCCAACATAAGTTTCTCAACAGTAATAGTATTCAGCCTTTCTGGATTACTAACAACATTATTTTTGTGGTAAATACTGCCAGACATTAGATAAAAACTACAGGTTTAAACATTTTCAGTAAAACATTATGCTTGCTACTACTACCAATTAATACAAAATGTTTGTGTCATGAGACAGTTTCTAAAAATTCTTTGACAACAACATGCTAGAATTATTTGTAGCTTAGTCTTTTAAGCATCCCATAAACCAATTTTGTTAAACTGTGTTAAGAGCAGGTTTCCCCCTAAGGTCATGAAAATAAATGTAATTTCCATATTATATTTTAAACTTTTACATATTCAATTTTGTATATGCAAACTTGTTTTAAATAAAATGTAAGCCATAAAAAATATGTAAAATGTTTTCTACAATCCAAAATTCTAATGTTTGGGAAGTCCACATGCACTCTTCACAAACTGATGATACAAAATGATAAACCAAATTAGACGGGTAACACACACACACACACACAAAAAAAACCAACTTTAAACTGCAATACTTCACAAACACATTTACACATTCGAATTTTCTAAGCTTACCTTAATTGATTTGAGGTCTTCCTGTAATACTATATTTTCACTTAAATGTTTTTCTGCTTCATGCTGTACATACAAAATAGGAAAGAAAATAAATCCATATTACATATTTTATAGCTCCAATACAAACATTTATTAATCAGGTTAGAAACCCAAGTACATCAGAAAAACTCATTTGTTTTCACTTAAAACCTTTTTTCTGAAATCAATTTTTGGATTCAAAGCACATTTTATACATGAAAGAAATGTGTTATGTGACTATTCATTCAGTAATGGTTTTCAATTCTGTATTTGATACACTCCAAATGGGAAAATCAGCAAGTGTTAGTCTAAGTAAAAAGTAGCGAGGCCACTGGTTACCTCATATTTGTAGGACAATGATTTTCCAATAAACTGGTTACAACTATCTTTTAATATGTCCATCCATCCATTTTCCAACCCGCTGAATCCGAACACAGGGTCACGGGGGTCTGCTGGAGCCAACCCCAGCCAACTCAGGGCACAAGGCAGGAACCAATCCCGGGCAGGGTGCCAACCCACCAGTTCGATTTTACATGCATCAATTTGCTGCTCTGAAGACAGCAAGCAAATCCAGCAAAATTAATCAGTACAACTGCATATGAAACCTGGAAAAGTTGTGGGGTGTGAGAACCAACAATGGCAGTTAGGATTTTAATTTTGTGAGAAAAATAAATTTGGTTTAAAGAGGTTTTGTATTTTTACTGATTATTTAAATTATTATTCTGATTTTCTATTCTATTTTCTGATTATTGAGGAGTAAAAATAAAAACTGTTGGAAACAGAGTTAAACGAAAGGTCCATAATATGAAAAGTTAATATGGACAACAATGGTTAGGAAAGAAGGTGATTTGGAAACTTTCAAAATTAGATATGGTTTCAGTTAAGGGACACGGCTTTAACCATTATGAGTGTTCTTGATGTATCCTTTCAAATTTACAAAGATTCTTCTGCAGTCATTATCTACATTGTTTACAGTTTTTCTTTATTTGGTAATTAACAATGACTTGCAAACAATAATGGAGACAGCAGCTACTGTATTTACCTGGATGCCACACCCTTTTCTTCTATATGTTTTCTCATCATTATCGCTTTAGTGTTGCACTGAAGGTTTGGACAGTGCTTTGAGACTGACACACTGTGGTGGTTACATCCATTTTAAACATAAAGAAATAAATTGTGTCTTCCAGTTATTAAAAGATGACATTCTTCAGCCTTACTTGGAAAGCCTATTTTGGAGTAACGTAATTTAGATGCTTTCTGATAGATGAAGCTCGGTTCCAGGAGAAACAATGCCGATTTTTTTCCCCCAGTGTGAAGCAGTAAACCAAATCCTTTTCCTTGCACTTTGAATGGTTATGGGAGTTTGCAGATTTGGTCTACATGTGGTTTGTGAACTTGACCATATACCCCTGATGACCCTCTCCTACATGGGTATAGGGTTTGGGTCAATGCTTTATAGTAATCAATTTCTAGATATGCAGAGCAAGTTTCAAGTTTGAATATTTGGAGTCCAGTCAAGTCCACTCAGTGTTTATGTGGACTCTGCCAAGGATGCATCTGTTCTTCTATGGTGTTCATAATTTTTTACAGGTTATAAGAAATAGTGGAAAGGATTTTGCACATCTTTGAGTGATTTTGTTCTCTTGGTCTCTTAAGAATGTGATCTTTGGCATGCAGGTTGCAGTCAAGATGAGAATTAAATTCACTGAATGTACACCTACAGAAATATCTTTTACTTTTGTTGATAACCTTTATCTATTTTATTACTAATTTAATCATTACAAAAATCAGATAAGCAGTTACAAACGTCTTATTTTTATTCTTTCACATGTAAAATAAAATTATTTTAAATAAGTATATAACAAGGTTTTCTACAATTACAACCTTAATAATACAAAAGAAAGTTTCTGAATAGTAAAAAAAGGCACACAAACATACAGTACACTAGAAATATTTTTGTGTTGTTTGGTTATAAAAAAATTCTTGGTTTTTTTTTTTTACCTCCCTTACTTTTTCTTCTTCTGCTTGACCTAGTGTGGGCCTGGCAGCATCAGGTGCAAAGAAGTTTCTCTTTTGCATCCACAATGACTTGTCTATTAGCAGCTGTAGTGCCTCAGTCTGTTTATTCTGTTTAATATTCCATGTGACTTGCATTTCATTTTGCTCCTTGCAAGATAGTTGCTTGATGAGCTTCAATCTTCCATTAGTGTTTTTTCTGAGGTACTTCTCACGTTCCTGCCTGAGATACTCAGCATGTTTTTCAGGACCATCTTTAATTCTCTTTCTGTAAAGTTTTATAACATGGGCTTGGCAGTTTTGCTCTTCTTGTTCTACACTCTCTAATTCCTGCAAAATAGTACATAACATAGCATAAGGTGTGTATCAATCTTGAAAAGGGATCAATATTCATGTAAAGAAGATGAAGGTACAATTCTGATAACCCTTGAAGTTTTCCAATAGGTAAATGGATTTTATATAATACTTTTAAAGTGAATACTGTCCAAAAGCACCTTACATTCATAACAGTACAAAACAACTTTTAAAAAACTTTAATAGAACTTGAAAGCTACATGTATAATCCTGACCCTGCACTAGTTTTTACATTAGTTGTACCTTTAAGTTGCATACTGTAGATTTATTATGGATCAAAGGCTTAGCCAACGTCTGACAAATGTCACATGTGGAAACCTGCCAAAACAAAAATTTAGAATAACACTTAAGGAAAGCAACATGATTTGTTTCACAATTCAAAGTGCTAAAACAGTGTAGACTTGTTTCATATAGAGCCTAATTGTTTAAAAGAAAATTACTGTCAAACACTTCAGTCTAGTAATAAGTACATCATAATAAATTATGTATATATTTGTGATACTTGGTGGCACTGTAGCACTGCAGTTATTGATACTGCCCCACAGCTTCTGGAACCCTAGTACAAATACCAGTGTGGCTACTGTCTAATTAGAGTTTGTAACTTTTCTCCCATTACAGCAGAAGGTACAGTAAATGGCAGTTTCACAAAACAGTTGTAGAGAGAAGTTATAACCACTTGAAAATTATGCAGGGTCAGAATAAGTTATTCTTAAACTACATACAGTAGTAGGTAATACAGTACTCGTATTTCATTACAACAGACTTCATATGAGCACGCTATAAGGGTACGGGAGGTGAAAGAATCAAAGACGGGAAATAATCAGTATTTTGTTAATTAAGTATTACATGTTTAGGATATTACATGTCTAGTGCTACTTCCATCAGTGACACAAAATTGCTGCTTTCAAAATTCACAGCTATGGCTGTTCTACTTAACATTGATGGTCTTGCTTTAGAACATTTATTGGTCACTTATTAGTGTGTTACAACAATAAAGCATGTATTAAAAAATTTGAAATAGTGGTGAGTGACTAACAGGTACACATTAAGGTACCCCATATCGTAATGCTCTGTATAAATCTTAAGACCAAATTAAAATTTGTACAGCACTAATTGACTAATAGATGTATTTATGTATCATCATTCTAAAGTGTTACCATACTAATGTGTGTATTAAAAATAGTTCATTTTAATTTCATATATGAATACTGAGAAAAAGATGTTCATTATTTTATGCACCACATTACTGCCCCCCAAGGGGTAAAAAATTTATAGGTACTTGAAAAATAAATACACACTATGTTTAAAGGCAGTTATATCACAATATTAAGAAGGCACACAGGGCAGAAATGGCTTTTACAGGGCTGTGAATCTAGCAGTTTAGATAATATAATGCTTTGATTTAACGTATATTGCATTTATCTATATCATATACTGCCATAATTAAGCTTGTGCCACAATACCGGATAGCAACCACTCTGGTTACAAACTACTCTCCTATTTATAAGATCACTAAATTATATAGCTCCTCTGTACCTTTGACAACTTAGTTGGAAGAATTAAGGCTTTGATGATCTTCAAGTGGTTACAAACTTTTCTCCTATTTATAAGATCACTAAATTGTATAGTTCCTCTGTACGTTTGACAACTTAGTTGGAAGAATTAAGGCTTTGATGATCTTCAACTAGTGCACTGAAGTCAGGTGTAATTCCTGATGTTGCTATGTACAATACAGCAGGCAAATGGTCTTCACTGAGAGAAGATCTGTACCTGGATTTGTTGAATTTCATTCCTAAGAACGTCTGTTCACACATGTATGTTGATCCATAAATCCTTAGCATTCTCTGAGCTATTCACACATTTTTGGTGTGCTTAGTCTCAAAGTGACATTTCAAGTTGTGGTCTTTAAAATGCAGTGATGTACTCTTTACATATCAAACAAATTGCTTGACCACTAACCTCTGTAAAAAAATACTTAGGAATCCAGGATTTGTTGAAAGATCTGTTTTCCGAATTAACTTTTCATATTTTACCACTCATTTTTGTTGCGTCTTTGCACAAAATTAAGACCGGATGAAGATTCACAACAGGTGTCGACTTCCTATATTCAATATAACATTAACAATCTCTGTATGACCCCTTTTTCTGATGCAATCTCCTGCAGTTTCCCATACATATCAATTTTATTCTGATTCTGCACAGGCATATCAAGCAAGTATTGTGGTCCGCACCTTCCATGGGACAGACAGAATCAGACCACAAGCCACATTTGGCACACGGGCCATACAATGCCCAGGTCTATATTAGTGCAAAGTTTTTTGTTTTTCTTTTAATGTTAATTTATTTTTATTACATCCTAATAATTGAAACTGAAAACTTTCACTTTTGGAGTACTCACACTATGGTCAGTATTGCAAGAAAAAGTCTACTGAAAAAGCTGATACAAAATAATTTATCATACTATACTCATCAACAACTGGAACTTTTGAAAACCTTCCATTTAACAATGACAGCAATAAAGTTAATTTCTCCTGCGGCAGTAAAAATATGTTCAGAATGGCAAAAAAAAAAAAGACACTTCTTTAGACCAAAATATATTTTAAAAAATACATCAAAAAATGGCTACCATTTTTTGAATTCAATTTAAGAATCTTAACTGTCCTATGTAAACATCTGATAATGGGTGCTCCTGAAGTACATTTCTATGTAAAATACTTTCTTTCAAAATACATCAAGCATTATATTTATATTTTATACAGATAAGGAGAAAAAAAACATCCTAAAATTAAATTGCATGATTTTATTTAAAGGTAAACCAGACAAAATTTCACAATACTTTTTAATAATTACCAGTAAGAACATGCTGAAAAATATACTAGTCTATTTCAAACATCCATATGTGTGTGTTTCTACAATATTAGTTGATAATATGCTATGCAAATATTTTCAGCCTGTACACAGTATACCACATTTCAAGAGTGTCATAACAAAATAAATTTAATCTATTAGCCATTATAAATAAACAACAACAAAAAAACAAAACAAATATAAACATACCCATTTTTCCACGTCAACTGATAGTCCAAGCCAATAAAACCTAGAAGACAGGCATTTTCTGGTTTTCAATAAACCATTGTGCATGCCTTTAGGTGTAATATGAAACTCCTTGAAGAGATCCCAAGCAGTCTCCTTTGTGCGGACTGCTAGTCTTTGTTTTCCACCAGCTATGTAATACAGTTCTGCATCTGAATGTAAAATACAACACTGAATTCTCTTCTTTTGGTTCTTTCTAAAAATCATTGATTTTATTTATGATAAGAAACTGATACACTTTTTTGAGGCAATTAAAACATTGTCTTAATTCAGTTAGTATTTTCCTGATCAAGGAAAATTGGATTAATAAAAACATAAAACCAAAAATTCTAATTACTATCAAACACCACAATTGTTGAAATATACATTTTTCATAAAGTTACCAGTCACATTATTAAATAATATTAAAACAATTATAGGAGAGAACCAACAACAAACTACTGAATACAAAGGCCAATTATATTTCTTGTTTTCTTAATTCCATGGAATGATTTTTTCCTTGTTTTAAAAGAAACACAGTTTTAAATAGGCTGTCATTTTAATTAGAAACACTTGCCAGCTCTTATTAAACTTATTGGTTTTCCTCAAATGCATTTACTTTTACAAGATGAAATGGTTTGACCTTTTTTATTAGCAACTCCAAAAATTGGATACACTATTATCTCTGATAGATGTGTAAGAGAAGCCAAACACAAGCTGAACATCTTCACACACTATAATCAGATATGCACAGAATGCAGTATAATAAAGCAAAAACTTAATTAATGTCTGAAGCTTCCTCATAAACATTTAAAAGGTATCAAAATAGCATGAAGCCTAGCAGTTGTGGGCTGGAACTGAAGACCCCTTACAAATGGCAACACAGTTCACATTTTCACCCTAGAAAAATGTTTAAGAAAAATAGAAAAAAATGCCATTTTCCAGTGAACCACTCCAAATCTAATAAATATGCAGAAAACAGTTGATACAACAGAAAATGTTCTGTCCTATTGAATTGTATGACGAAAACAAAATTAAGATGTTATATAATCCAAATTATCATGCTTTCCTACTAATTACCTATAATTGCAAATTTAGAAGCATATCTTCTCAGTGTTTGCTTTTCTCCTTTGTTGAAAGATGGTGGGTACATCTCCTCGTTAAGATAATTGTAGATTTCTTCATATCTGTTTTCCATGTCCTATATAAGAAATATAAATATAGTCTACTATAAATACTGTACACCACCTACTGCAAAAAATAAAAAGTAAAGCATCATTAACTTTAATGTGTGGTTAAAATACATTACTGTATTTAGAATCACATGAAATTTCCTTAAATATACCAGCAATTTGCTACAAGGAGGTCTACCAAAAGTATACTGAATCATGTAATCTTTTTAAAGTAAAAATAATTTAATATTAAAATTGTTGTTGGGACTAAACTATTATATTATTCCAGGTAATGTATCAGATGTGTCAAAAAGGGTATATTTTCCGATTGTACTTTGGTTATATTTTTAAGCAAAAAGAGAAAATGTTCACAGACCGCTAACGCACAAGCAATCTTATGTATATGTAGATTCACAATTTTTTTCTGAAGCAAATGTCATCCACTATTATAGATTAATGAAAGGCTGAGACTTATTTCTATGACTCATCCTTGGACTGCCTTGAAGCTACAACAAAAAATATCAAGACTACATAAAAAAGTTACATAAAAAAATCTCATAGTCTTTCACTTGGTTTTCTCATTATACCTTAACAGACAGAAGCTTTGTAAATCTATGAGGTATTTTCTTTTTTGGTCAAAAAGTAACTTCAAAGTCCAGGGGCTATCT
Organism: Erpetoichthys calabaricus; assembly: GCF_900747795.2. NCBI lineage: Eukaryota > Metazoa > Chordata > Cladistia > Polypteriformes > Polypteridae > Erpetoichthys > Erpetoichthys calabaricus. The sequence goes on from NC_041394.2 coordinate 116,174,361, forward strand.
ATTAATATTACTTCATTTTGGTCCATGCAACTACTACAATATTTATACTTACACATCTTGTCAAACATTTTAGAACACCTCAGTTTTTTCAGTTTGTATGTAGTAGGGTGTTTTCTCATTGCATCCATAATGGCTAACATGGTACGTCAAGCAAAATCACACCTTTTATTGGCTACCTGAATAGTTTACAATATGCATATTGTAATCTGTTCAGGTAGCCAATAAAAGGTGTCATTTTGTTTGACTTCTCATTTCACCTTTTAAGAAAATGCTTGCAATTTAATGTCTTAATGTTTCAGAAAATCAAGGCATAGAACAAATACCGGTAAACAGTGGCAAATAAAAACTCAAGAAATCATTAAGTAAAAAATTTTATTGAAAATATTTGATTCATCAAAGCCACCTTTTGCCGATATAACAACAAAACTGTGGTAACCCTTTTGATTCAGAATGACAGTCACTCTGTGCAAGTCACCTCTAGCAAAAGAATCCCAGACCATCACACTTCCTCCTCCATGTTTGACACTTGGTGTCACACACAAAGGAACCATCCTTTAAAAAGGTGTATGCCATACAAACACCCCACATGATGAACTAAAACATTTCACATTTTAATTCATTGGTCCACAAGACAGTCTGCAATAGTCCACAGCCAGTATTTCAAAGCCATATTTTTGCCTTTAAGGCATGGCTTTCTGCCACGCACCCTGTCAAACCTGCAGCACAAAGTCTCCTCTTCGCAGTAGAAACTGAGACATGCTTTTTTCGACCACTGTTAAGCTGTGCTTGAAGCTGTTGTTTTGTGATCACACAAGCTGGTGACCTTCAGAAACTTGTCTTCTGATTGTGTTGTGGTTATCACATACTTCAGAGGGTGTAGTAACACAATCTGTTCCAACTCTGCTTTAAGACAGACAGAGGGTTTTTAAGCAGTCAACAGAAGTTGGGACACCTGTGCAAATTGTTTGCTTCCACTTGCAAGGCTTTAATTCCTGCAGAATATCTATAGGTTGTAACCTATTAGTTGTTCCCAGAATTTCTCTGATTTGTAATATTCAGAAATTTCCTTTTTTTTTTTTTTAATTTTTGCTAACCTAAATTTTAAAGTGTAAACCTCTGGTGGCTTACTGCTTACCTTTTCACCATTTAGGTCATTCATTGCATTTCAGCTGATTAAATTTGAAGGAAAATTGGAAAAACTGAGGTGTTCTAAAACTTTTGACTGTTAGTGTAGGTACCTTATTTAAATGGTTAGCTACCAAGAATTGTTTCATTTTACTAATCAGAGTACCAATACTTCCAAAGCTAGCATCCATGCCGCTACCTGGAATTGTGCGATAAAAAAGTCTGTGAATACTAACATTTTCTGTATTAAAATAGGAGATGCTTTAACTAAATGCATACACAAAATTGTACATTTATCATATCATTGACACCAATATACTGTTTAAAGATTGAAGCTCAAGAATGGTTTTCTTTACTTTAAAACAGTGGTTTGTTGAAGCAAACCCAACAGAAACAGATTTCAGAAGACCTCAGAAAATTTGCTAAAACTAGCAAAGCTCAAAGAGGCTACAAATGCATTTCTGAAGACTTAGTCCTTTTATCAGTTCCAAGTCAGATATATAATGCACCAATGGCAGTCATTCAGTATGAGTCCTACTCTTCTACAAAGATCACTTACTAAGACTGTGTCATGCAATGCTAAATAAGGTAACAAAAAAAAAATTACAGTAACCCAATAAAGGCTTTACAGGCATTTTGCACTTGTAAGTCTATGATAAACACTGATGATGATGATGATCACTAGAGGTTGCTACAGTATGATGAAAACTATTACTTTGTAAAAGAAATAATTGCCCCCAGTGTCAAGTTTACTAATATCTCCTGAATGTTCCACAGCACTATTGAGTCAATATACTCTAAGCAACGAGACAGGAATATCACTTTTTTGGTAAAAAGTACACAGTTCAATATGTATAAAAACAAAACATTAAATACCAACAGTAAAATGTCATCACAGCTGTGGAGAAATGAGGAAGAAGAATACAGTATAGGGCTACTTTATGCCTCATGACATGGATGTCTTGCAATTAATAAGGGGTTAATGAGTTCATGTTTATCATCACCCACATTTTGCTAGTCTGTGATATGAAGCTCAAAAAGACTTGGGTCATGCAGCATGACAATGAGCCCAAACACAAATCAATGCATACTGACTTAAACCAAAGAAAGTCCAGATTTTACAATGATAAGGATGCAGTCCTGGCCTTGATCAAACTGAAGTGGTGTGGTGTCATCTGTGGCAAGTCACCTTTGCAACACATTCCAGAAATAATAAATCAAAACACAATTGTACTGAGCCAAAATACCCTTAAGATATTATGTAGTGTTGATAAGCAGCAATATAAAAGGTTTTGTAGAGGTCTATACTTCTATAGAATATTTCAACAGTTTGTAAATCAAAGTTGTCACACCCTTTTATAGCTCTTGACTTTCATCCATCCATCCATCCATCCTCTTCCGCTTATCCGAGGTCAGGTCGCGGGGGCAGCAGCTTGAGCAGAGATGCCCAGACTTCCCTCTCCCTGGCCACTTCTTCTAGCTCTTCCGGGAGAATCCGAGGCGTTCCCAGGCCAGCCGGGAGACATAGTCCCTCCAGCGTGTCCTGGGTCTTCCTCGGGGCCTCCTCCCGGTTGGACGTGCCCGGAACACCTCACCAGGGAGGCGTCCAGGAGGCATCCTGATCAGATGCCCGAGCCACCTCATCTGACTCCTCTTGATGCAGAGGAGCAAAGGCTCTACTCTGAGCCCCTCCCGGATGACTGAGCTTCTCACCCTATCTTTAAGGGAGAGCCCAGACACCCTGTGGAGGAAACTCATTTCAGCCGCTTGTATTCGCAATCTCGTTCTTTCAGTCACTACCCATATCTCATGACCATAGGTGAGGGTAGGAACATAGATTGACTGGTAAATTGAGAGCTTTGCCTTACGGCTCAGCTCCTTTTTCACCACGACAGACCGATGCAGAGCCCACATCACTGCGGACGCCGCACCGATCCGCCTGTCGATCTCACGCTCCATTCTTCCCTCACTCGTGAACAAGACCCCGAGATACTTGAACTCCTCCACTTGAGGCAGGATCTCGCTCCCAACCCTGAGAGGGCAATCCACCCTTTTCCGGCTGAGGACCATGGTCTCAGATTTGGAGGTGCTGATTCCCATCCCAACCGCTTCACACTCAGCTGCGAACTGATCCAGAGAGAGCTGAAGATCACGGCCTGATGAAGCAAACAGGACAACATCATCTGCAAAAAGCAGTGACCCAATCCTGAGTCCACCAAACTGGACACCCTGGCTGCGCCTAGAAATTCTGTCCATAAAAGTTATGAACAGAATCGGTGACAAAGGGCAGCCCTGGCGGAGTCCAACTCTCACTGGAAACGGGTTCGTCTTACTGCCGGCAATGCGGACCAAGCTCTGACACCGGTTGTACAGGGACAGAACAGCCCTTATCAGGGGGTCCGGTACCCCATACTCTCGGAGCACCCCCCACAGGATTCCCCGAGGGACACGGTCGAACACCTTTTCCAAGTCCACAAAACACATGTAGACTGGTTGGGCAAACTCCCATGCACCCTCCAGGACTCTGCTAAGGGTGTAGAGCTGGTCCACTGTTCTGCGACCAGGACGAAAACCACACTGTTCCTTCTGAATCCGAGATTCGACTATCCGACGGACCCTCCTCTCCAGAACCCCCGAATAGACTTTTCCAGGGAGGCTGAGGAGTGTGATCCCTCTGTAGTTGGAACACACCCTCCGGTCCCCCTTCTTAAAGAGGGGGACCACCACCCCGGTCTGCCAATCCAGAGGCACTGTCCCTGATGTCCATGCGATGTTGTAGAGATGTGTCAACCACGACAGCCCTACAACATCCAGAGCCTTGAGGAACTCCGGGTGTATCTCATCCACCCCCTGGGCCCTGTCACCAAGGAGTTTTTTGACCACCTCGGTGACCTCAGTCCCAGAGATGGGGGAGCCCACCTCCGAGTCCCCAGGCTCTGCTTCCTCATTGGAAGGCATGTTATTGGGATTGAGGAGGTCTTCGAAGTACTCCCCCCACCAACCCACAACGTCCCGAGTCGAGGTCAGCAGCGCACCATCCCTACCATATACAGTGTTGACACTGCACTGCTTCCCCCTCCTGAGACGCCGGATGGTGGACCAGCATCTCCTCGAAGCCGTCCGAAAGTCGTTCTCCATGGCCTGCCCAAACTCCTCCCGTGCCCGAGTTTTTGCCTCAGCAACCACCGAAGCTGCATTCCGCTTGGCCTGCCGGTACCTATTAGCTGCCTCCAGAGTCCCACAGGACAAAAGGGACCGGTAGGACTCCTTCTTCAGCTTGACAGCATCCCTCACCGCCGGTGTCCACCAACGGGTTCAGGGATTGCCGCCACGACAGGCACCGACCACTTTACGGCCAGAGCTCCGGTCAGCCGCCTCAACAATAGAGGAACGGAACATGGCCCATTTGGACTCAATGTCCCCCACCTCCCTCGGGACATGGTCGAAGTTCTGCCGGAGGTGGGAGTTGAAGCTACTTCTGACAGGGGGCTCTGCCAGACGTTCCCAGCAGACCCTCACAACACGTTTGGGCCTACCAGGCCTGACCGGCATCCTCCCCCACCATCGAAGCCAACTCACCACCAGGTGGTGATCAGTTGATAGCTCTGCCCCTCTCTTCACCCGAGTGTCCAAGACATGTGGCCGCAAGTCCGACGACACAACCACAAAGTCGATCATCGAACTGAGACCTAGGGTGTCCTGGTGCCAAGTGCACATATGAACACCCTTATGCTTGAACATGGTGTTTGTTATGGACAATACGTGACAAGCACAGAAGTCTAATAACAAAACACCACTCGGGTTCAGATCGGAGGGGCCATTCCTCCCAATCACGCCCTTCCAGGTATCACCGTCATTGCCCACGTGAGCATTGAAGTCTCCCAGCAGTACGAGGGAGTCCCCAGAAGGTATGCCCTCTAGCACCCCCTCCAGGGACTCCAAAAAGGGTGGGTACTCCGAACTGCTGTTCGGTGCATACGCACAAACAACAGTTAGGACCCGTCCCCCCCACCCGAAGGCGGAGGGAGGCTACCCTCTCGTCTACCGGGGTAAACCCCAATATACAGGCTCCAAGTCGGGGGGCAATAAGTATGCCCACACCCACTCGGCGCCTCTCACCGGGGGCAACTCCAGAGTGGTACAGAGTCCAGCCCCTCTCAAGGAGATTGGTTCCAGAGTCCAAGCTGTGCGTCGAGGTGAGCCCGACTATATCTAGCTGGAACCTCTCAACCTCGCGCACAAGCTCAGGCTCCTTCCCCTTCAGAGAGGTGACATTCCACGTCCCAAGAGCCAGCTTCTGTAGCCGAGGATTGGACCGCCAAGGTCCCCGCCTTCGGTCACCACCCAACTCACACTGCACTCAGCTCTTGACTTTGAATATTTAAATAGTTTCAACATTAAGATTTAACAATGAACAATTTTGTGTGTGCTTTATATTAATATTTTTCAATAGCTACAACTAAGATGAATAACAGGATCACAATTCAGGAGCTACTTAGGCAGGAATCCAAAACAATCCAAACACCTCACAAAAATTTGCTCAGTAGTAATAGTGGTATCAGTAGTATTGTCAATTATCATGAAATACTTACTTTTATGTTTGACTAACATGCAACACATCAATTTTCTGGGTTTTACGCAAATCCAAAACCACTGCATTGAAAAAAACAAAAAATTTAAACAAACACAAACACCCCTCCTCGAACCGCCACCTTATTTTGGTGGAGGGGTTTGCGTGTCCCAATGATCCTAGGAGCTCTGTTGTCCGGGGCTTTATGCCCCTGGTAGGGCCACCCAAGGCAAACTGGTCCTAGGTGAAGGACAAGACAAAGAGCGGTTCAGCAAACCTCCAATGAAGAACAAAAAATTTGGACAGTGTTTTCCCTCGCCTGGACGCGAGTCACCGGGGCCCTCCTCTGGAGCCAGGCCTGGAGGTGGGGCTCGGCCGGGCACAGCCCAAAGAGGCAACGTGGGTCCCCCTTCCCATGGGCTCATCACCTATGGGAGGGGCCAAGGAGGTCGGGTGCAGTGTGAGTTGGGTGGTGGCCGAAGGCGGTGACTTTGGCGGTCCAATCCTCGGCAACAAAAGCTGGCTCTTGGGACGTAGAATGTCACCTCTCTGAAGGGGAAGCAGCCTGAGCTAGTGCGCAAGGTCAACAGGTTCCGGCTAGATATAGTCGGGCTCACCTCAACGCACAGCTTGGACTCTGGAACCAATCCCCTTGAGAGGGGCTGGACTCTCTACCACTCTGGACTTGCCCCCCTATAGTCGGGCTCACCTCAACGCACAGCTTGGACTCTGGAACCAATCTCCTTGAGAGGGGCTGGACTCTCTACCAGTGGCGGGCCGTCAGGGCCTGCAAGGCCTTCTCTGCTGGCCTAAAAAATATTTGAATCACAAACTGATGTTAATTATATTTTGTCCATGAATACTTATTAAATAATTCCAAATAGTCTGTCCGCTTCCTTTCATAGCTTTTCCGATGGTTGTGCTGCTTCCAGACATGTATTTTTGTATTAAAGCATTTAACCAATCACATTTCAGCCATCATTTATTGCCAGGCAGGGTCAAAGTCAAAGAAGTCTGCCAGGAGGCCTTCACAATCCGTTCTGCAGGCCCTCTAACACAAAATAAATGTTGATTAAACTGTTGCTTCAACCAATCAGATTTTGAGTTGGTTTCACTAGGGCCCTCTAGCAGGCGTATGGCAATGTCACCGTATTCAGACCCGTTGATTGGATAGGATGGTGCGGATGGTGCAATAGAAAAATCTGAATGAGAGCATCATGGGGCAGCTGTACACATTGGTATGTTTGGCGGTGACCATTTCCGTGTCCACTGCTTCTGTCGAGCGGACATTTTCAGCCCTAAAGCAAATTAAAACTTACGCCAGAAATACGACAGGGCAGGTTCGACTTTCAGCATTAGCTTCGATGGCGATAGAAAGGGACTTCGTGATGGAACTGAAGCGCACGGATAATCTGTAAGACAGAGTAATTGAACTGTTTGAGGAAAGAGAGGAGGATGGATTTTGTTTACAAATAATCCAAATTTTTGGTGAGTAAAATGTTGCGATTTTCCTAAATAATATTGCAAGTTTATGAGTTATTATTGATGTTTTTTTATGTGTGTAGCGGGCTATAGCTGCAGTAAAAAGGAACTTGTTCACCCCTGGTTTGTCTATTCAATAAAGGCATTTATTGTGGCAACAGGAGTTATCTATCTGCGATGCAACGGCTCTTTATACTGTATTTCTGCATGTTAAGATGGTTTTTATAACCATAAATTAGTTTTTGAGGGGCGGGTTGATTCAGCCGGAGCACTACTGAAGGCCAGGTGTGAAATGCACGGTCCGCCACTGCTCTCTACCACTCTGGAGTTTCCCCCCTATAGTCGGGCTCACCTCAACGCACAGCTTGGACTCTGGAACCAATCTTCATGAGAGGGTCTGGACTCTCTACCACTCTGGAGTTGCCCCCCGACTTGAAGCCTGTTCATTGGGGTTTATCCCGGTGGACGAGAGGGTAGCCTCCCTCTGCCTTCAGGTGGGGGACTGGTCCTAACCGTTGTTTTGTGCGTATGCGCCGAACAGCAATTTGGAGTACCCACCCTTTTTGGAGTCCCTGGAGGGGGTGCTAGAGGGCATACCTTCTGGGGACTTCCTCGTTCTGCTGGGAGACTTCAATGCTCACGTGGGCAATGACAGTGAGACCTGGAAGGGCGTGATTGGGAGGAATGGCCCCCCCGATCTGAACCCGAGCGGTGTTTTGTTATTGGACTTCTGTGCTTGTCACGGATTGTCCATAACGAACACCATGTTCAAGCATAGGGGTGTTCATATGTGCACTTGGCACCAGGACACCCTAGGCCTCAGTTCAATTATCAATTTTGTGGTTGTGTCGTCGGACTTGCGGCCACTTGTCTTGGACACTCGGGTGAAGAAAAGGGCGGAGCTGTCAACTGATCACTGGTGGTGAGCAGCCTTCGATGGTGGGGGAGGATGCCGGTCAGGCCTGGTAGGCCCAAACGTGTTGTGAGGGTCTGCTGGGAACGTCTGGCAGAGTCCCCTGTCAGCAGTAGCTTCAACTCCCACCTCCGGCAGAACTTCGACCACGTCCTGAGGGAGGTGGGGGACATTGAGTCTGAATGGGCCATGTTCCGTGCCTCTATTGTTGAGGCGGCTGACCGGAGCTGTGGCCGTAAGGTGGTCGGTGCCTGTCGTGGTGGCAATCCCCGATCCCGTTGGTGGACACCGGCGGTGAGGGATGCCACCAAGCTGAAGAAGGAGTCCTACATGTTATCCATAACTGAATATTAAATAACATTTTCTTGCAACTATACAGCATAAAAAGTTAGGGTTGCCCTCTGCACAAACAGTTGGGAATTCCAAAATATTAAAATCCCTTGTGACACTCTTACTGTAAGTGCACCACGTAAGCGATGACAATAAGGGTTCTTTGATCGCAAAGCATCGCTTTCTCAGACTAAATACAGGGGACCACCCTTATCTTACTAACACATACATGCACACATACAGTACTGTGCAAAAGTGTTAGGCAGGTGTGAAAAAAATGCTGTAAACAAAGAATGCTTTCAGAAATATAAATAATGATTGTTTATTGTTATCAATTTACAAAATGCAAAGTGAGCGAACAAAAGAAAAATCTAAATCAAATCAATATTTGGTGTTACTACCTTTTACCTTCAAACCAGCATCAATTCTTATAGGTACACTTGCACAAAGTCAGGGATTTTGTAGGATTATAGTCAGGTGTATGATCAACCAGTTATACCAAACAGGTGCTAATGATCATGAATGTCACATGTAGGTTGAAACACAGTCATTAATTGAAACAGAAACAGCTGTGTAGGAGGCTTAAAACTGGGTGAGGAACAGCCAAACTATGCTACAACTAGGTTGTGGAAGATAGATTCATGTCATGGCAAGATTGAGCACAGCAACAAGACACAAGGTAGTTATACTGCATTAGCAAGGTCTCTCCCAGACAAAGATTTCAAAGCAGACTGGGGTTTCAAGATATGCTGTTCAAGCTCTTTTGAAGAAGCACAAAGAAACGGGCAACGTTGAGGATCGTAGACGCAGTGGTCAGCCAAGGAAACTTGGTGCAGCAGATGAAAGACACATCAAGCTTATTACCCTTCGAAATCGGAAGATGTCCAGCAGTGCCATCAGCTCGGAACTGGAAGAAACCAGTGGGACCCAGGTACACCCATCTACTGTCCGGAGAAGTCTGGCCAGAAGTGGTCTTCATGGAAGAGTTGCAGCCAAAAAGCCATACCTCCAACGTGGAAACAAGACCAAGCGACTCAAGTATGCACGAAAACATAGGAACTGGGGTGCAGAAAAATGGCAGCAGGTGCTCTGGACTGATGAGTCAAAATTTGAAATATTTGGCTGTAGCAGTTTGTTCGTCGAAGGGCTGGAGAGCGGTACAATAATGAGTGTCTGCAGGCAACAGTGAAGTATGGTGGAGGTTCCTTGAACGTTTGGGGCTGCATTTCTGCAAATGGAGTTGGAGATTTGGTCAGGATTAATGGTGTTCTCAATGCTGAGAAATACAGGCAGATACTTATCCATCATGCAATACCATCAGGGAGGTGTATGATTGGCCCCAAATTTATTCTGCAGCAGGACAACGACCCCAAACATACAGCCAAAGTCATTAAGAACTATCTTCAGCATAAAGAAGAACAAGAAGTCCTGGAAGTGATGGTATGGCCCCCACAGAGCCCTGATCTCAGCATCATCGAGTGTGTCTGGGATTACATGAAGAGACAGAAGGATGTGAGGAAGCCTACATCCACAGGAGATCTGTGGTTAGTTCTCCAAGATGTTTGGAACAACCTACCAGCCGAGTTCCTTCAAAAACTGTGTGCAAGTGTACCTAGAAGAATTGATGCTGTTTTGAAGGCAAAGGGTGGTCACACCAAATATTGATTTGATTTAGATTTCTCTTTTGTTCATTCACTGCATTTTGTTGATTGATGAAAATAAATGATTAACACTTCTATTTTTGAAAGCATTCTTTGTTTACAGCATTTTTTCACACCTGCCTAAAACTTTTGCACTATACTGTATATATTCCTGTCTGGCAACCCTTCATGTTCTAGGCTAAATACTTGGGTTCCCCCATACTAAGTGCCACAACTAATTTGCAGAGTCTCTATTTTAAGGTCTAAAAGCCATACTCAAAGTTACCAGCAAAAACAAGAAAAGTAAGTGATTATCTGGCACACAGAAGTTACTGATAAAATAACATACATCTACTTACAGTGCTATGTAAAAGTATGGGCACCCCTCTGAGGGTGCATGATAATTTGCTCTGTCTTCGTAAGAGAAGATCATAGCAATATGCCATCTTTTACTAGAGAAATGTAGATAAGGGGATGTTTATCAGACCAAAATTCTCAGTGTAGCATTATTGAGTTGTATGAAATAAAAAGTAAAAAAATGGGATGTGCAAATGTTTGGGCACCCTTTTAATTGCATTAATTTGAAGACCTTTAGTTATTTAATGCTGACAGTGTGCAGCACAAAATTGCTTTGATTAGCTTATTAGATCTTAACTCTTTGTGGGCTGAATATTTTTTCCAAAAAACGAAGTTTTCTGAAAAGCACACAATGCACTAGTTTCACACATAAATCAACATAAAACATCTGTTGCTACATGTTATGGCTGCTGTTGGCGCCTTTTCAGCATCTTTGGCAGCAGTGGCGGCTTGATGGCCAGCAGGAATGCATGGTGCGCCGGCTACCTCTCTGTCTTCACACATTAGGTGGGCGATGGTGGCAGTCACAGTGTGGTGCAATATGGTTTGTACCTCTTGTCATCACAAGTGGTGGTCCTCCTAGGCGAACGCTGCTGTAAGTGTACATCTACAAGAACGTGTTCAACACCACGATAAGCTGGGGACCAATAGGCTGATGTGCGTACCTCACTTTCATTTTTGATATATATTTCCAGATCACTTGCATCAAACTCAGACTCCGAAAAGTCAGAGTGCGATTCAGCGATAATACATAAAACGTCCATGGAGTATTTTGCTTTGCACATATGCTTTAGTCTCACCAGATGTTTGCGCTTCACTTCTCATGCACGCGCAGGGAATCGAGGTCAAATCAACAAAGCTACATAACGTTTCTGCAAGCAAAGAGAGTCGAACTAAAAAGTAAGGGCGAGTTTTGTCACAAATCTACAGCTGATTACCATCCTCTACCCCTGAATTTCAACAAAAGTCAACATCAGCCCTAAAAGAGTTAAACTACAAAGTCAGATGCAAACAATCATGAAAAACATTATTTAACATAGTTAATTGGTAATTGTGCTTTTCCTTGGTTCTCTCTTAGACAGTGGCAACACCGGAACCTCTAAAGAACTCTCTACTGACCTAAAAACTAAGATAATTCGTCATTATGAATTAGGAGAAGGGTACAAGAAATTATCACAAAGGTTTGGACTGTCTGTCTCCACAGTCAGTAATGTAGTTAGGAACAGTCCTTGTGAAGGAAAGATCTGTAGGCCAAAAAAAATCTCTGAAAGGCACAGCCAAAGGCTGGTTAGAATGGTCACAGACAAACCACAGACCACCTCCAGAGAGCTACAATAACATCTGGCTGCTGATGGTGTCATTGTACATCGTTCCCCAGTCCAGCACACTTTGTACTGGGAACAGCTTGGTGGAAGGGTGATGCACAAAAAGCCTTTTCTGAATACTCACCACAAGAAGAGTTGCATGAGGTATGCAAAAGTGCATTTGAACAAGCCAAAAACATTTTGGAAAAAAATACTGTAGACAGAAGAGTCTAAGGTAGAGTTATTTGGTCACAACCAGAGGTGCTATGCATGGCGCAAAAAACACAACAGCATTCCTGAAGAAGAACTTGCTGCCTACCGTAGCTAGCACAGGTACTGGAAACCTTGTTAAAGTTGATGGCCGCATGAATTCCTCCCAGTATCAGCAGATTCTTGACAAGAATGTTCAAGAGTCAGTCACAAAGTTGAAGTTACGCTGGGGTTGGATGTTTCAGCACAACAATGATCCAAAGCACCATTCAAAATCTACCAAGGAATTCATGCAAAGGCGCAAGTACTACTGTATGTTCTAGAATGGCCATCCCAGTCCCCAGACCTGAACATTATTGAAAATGCATGGATTGATTTGAAGCAGGCTGTCCACACTCGGAAGCCATCAAACCTGACTGAACTGGAGGTATTTTGTATGGAAGAAAGGTTCAAAATACCACCAGCCAGAATTCAGTGACTTGTCAGTGGCTATAGGAGGTGTCTATAGGCTGTTATTTCAGCAAAAGGAGGCTGTACTAAATATTCATGGGATTATTCCTTTGGAGCGCCCAAATTTATTCACCTGCCTATTTTACTTTAAGTGCACATTAAATTGGTTCTGTTGGTCCAATAAAAATATTTCACTACTGAATTGTTGCTGTTTCCATAAGGTATAAAATATGTTAAAATTAAGCTGCTGCCTCAAAAGCTTAGCAAGTTATAAATTGATAGTGATTTTTACCAGGGGTAAAAATGCTTTTACATAGCAGTGTATATTATTTTAGTAGAACAGTTAGATGCCACAACAGCTTAATTGCTCCTTGACACAGATAATATAATTGTAATTGGTTGGTATGCTGACAGCGGTCATGTGGTAATATTAAATGCTTTCCTTTTGCATTTATTATGTGGATAAATGGATAATAAAAATTATATAATTCCACATTCTTCCATGCAGCAGTAAACCATTGTAATAAAAAGGCATTCTTACAGTATGCAAGAGTTCTGCTTATTGATATTAGACTGGCATTCAATACCATCATTAGCAAAGCTCATCTTTCCTGGACTGAACTCCACAATTTGTAACTGATTTAGGACTTCCCAACTGGTAAATGTCATACTGCTGGTTTTGATAATGCACATCTAACAGTCTTACCTTTAACACTAGATCTGTGTGCTTATCCCTTTGCAGTTTATTTTGTTCACACATTCAAATTCTTTCACTCAAACTTGCTGATGACCCAACAGTGATGTATGATTACTAACAAAGACAATGCAGCCTACATGGATGAGGTCAAACTTCTCAGTGATAATAGTAACCTTCTCCTTTAACGTCAGCAAAACAAAGAAGGCAACGGTGGACTTCAGGAGACCTGGGGTTTATGATGGGGTTGTGGTTCAGTTATGCATTGAGTAACATTAATGGATAAGAAGTTTTAAGTTAAGCCCAACACTACTTTTGAACGCAGAATAAAGTCGTTTTATCTCTGTGGATATTCACTAACTTCTGCAGATGCACAGTGGAATCCATTCCATTGTGAGAAAATCCATATGCCCCAACAACGCACTACAGACCTCCAGCCATCCAGCAAAAAATATAGCATTCAATGCAGTACCTCCAGACTTTCAAATGTTTTTTACCCCAGGCCATTTGATTATTTACTTGCCTATGGCCAAGGCTATGTTAAGCTGCTACACATGTAATTGAGTATTACTCCTTTTATTATTTATTCTGTTTGACGCATGTTTAATGTTTCTATCTGATAATAATATTTTTATTTATTTTTAATTAGGGTCTTTTTATTTTCTTATTTATTGGTAGTGTATTTTTGTCAACTGCTCTGAATTTGTATGCAAGGAGGAATTTCATTATTCTATGTTCACATGCCAATAAAATTAATTTTACTTGTTGTATTTATTCAAATGAAGCGGTCTTCGCTCTACTTACCCACTTGTGTCAAGTGTTGTTATTATATGTACTGGATTGTCACTGAATGTTATTGAATTAGCGGGCTGGGGAAAAATCATTCTACTGTAAAATAGAATAATATAACTGAAAAAATTACAAATTATGTCACTCAAGTAAAGCAAATGTTGATTATCATAATAAACAAAACACTGAAAATACATCTATAAACATTTAGATGACATTACAAAAAATGAGTAGGTGGAACCACTAAAACACCTAAAAAAGGCTAGGCAGAAGGAAAATGAAACATACATAAAGAACTGACGTAAACTGAAAAAACTAACCTTTTACTCTAAGTCAGAATCCACGAGATGCGATCATTTTCTGCAGTATAGACTAGACATACATTTATACCGGACGCCCGAAATCCTTTATACGACTTTGCCGTAAAAAAATTCCATTAACTTAATTTCAGATAAAAAAAAATCGTATGTTTTAACAATAAAAACGCCAATCTTTTTCTTTTAAATTTTGCATTATGCGCAAGCGCATGTTGTCCACGCTCAAAGCATTCGGGGAGGACAATTTCACCATCAGTATGTCGTTCCGTAGGTTAAAACGAGGCCCGTAGATACCCAGTATAAAATGCTGTGACACTGTTGCATCTTCTATTAAATTTATTATAATATAATGGCACCCTCGCTAATTTAAATCCTTGGAGTCAGTTTCAGTATTCCTGATTGATTTAAAAATGCTTTAAAACTGAAGTAAACAAGAATATAAATTAGGAAAGCACAGATAAAGTGAAATGGGTCTGTTTATTGAATAAAGTTGCATTTTTAACTAAAGTTGACGTCACAACCGACACTGTCGCTCGCAAAGTGTTCTGGGATTTGTAGTTTTGCAGGCTATGTAAATATCATCAAACTGCCCTTCGTCCCAATAATCATGTCCCGTAATTGGTTGGTATGATGACAGCGGTCAGGTGATAATATTAAACGCTTTCCTTTTGCGTTTATTATGTGGATAAAGTGCAGCTTTGAGAAATCGGCATAGCATTCCCGCACGATATCTACCAGACCACAGAAATAATGGAGTAGGTGACGCACTTGAAAACAACTGCGAAAAACTGGTGGGCATATGCTTTGTTTGTTTTAGCACAGTGTGTAGAAGTCTCATGTAGAAATTAGTCTTTAGAGCAACGTGCTTATGGTATTACAACGTTACCGTAGTCAACACCTCAAAGTAAAGTGTGCGAATGTTTTGTTGATTGCGCAATAGTCTGAAAAATAAATTCACACACGTTTATTTAAAAAGTTGATATGCATACTACGTCTATATGTTTCCATGAGTGGAACCGGGTAGTTCTCTAATTCATGTTATTTTTAAGTTAAAAAGTGTCTGTCTGATATAAATAGGAAGACTAAGTGTATTTGACGAGGCTGAAGTTGGCTACTCACTCGCTTCCGTGTGAATTTTCAGTGCAGTTTTGTCCGTCCCAACGTGCATATCTGGGTAAAATGAGCTGGCAAAGGTGGCACAATGTAATATCAAATGAATGAGATTTACTTCAGTATTTGAAGGGCACTGCAGAGGGTTAAAATGCAGTGGACCACCCCAGTATTCACAATTTCAAAAAAAGACGGATACCTACGTTAATTTTCGGTTGAGGTTTGCACGGCCCAAGGCAGGTAAATGAGTGAAAAGTACTGGCAAAGTTGGCACACCATGATATCCAATGAGTGAAATTTCTTGTGATATTTAAAGTGCAGTGTAAAGAGTTAAATGCTGTTGAGCCAGCCTCATCTTCACAGTTATAAGAAAAGAGGGATACCTTTGTTTAATTGGAGCTGGCTTTTGCTTTGCCAATGTGGGTTTATGGGTTAAATGGACTGGCAAAGTTGGCATACTTTAATATCTGATGCATGGGATTTACAGTGATGTTTGATGGGCACTGTAAAGGATTAAATGACGTTGGGCCACCATAATTTTCCCAGTTTTGACAAAAGACAGGTGCTTTTTTGTTAAATTGCATTTGGGATTTTCCAAGCCCAATCCAGGTATATGGTTCAAATGGACTGACGAAATTGGCGTCTTCCCTTAGCTAATGAATGACATTTACTGTTAACTTAAGTAGGCACTGTAAAGGGTTAAATGCCATTGGGCCACCTTAATTTTCATAATTTTGACAAAAGACGGATGCGTTTGTTAAATGGCAGCAGAGTTTTGCCCAGGCCAGGCATTGAGCCAGATAAAATTGAACTACACATTCACCAAGTCATCTTTCTTTTCTTGAAACTGTAAAAATTGGGGTGGCCTATTGGCATTTAACCCTTTATAGTGCTATTTAAACATCACATTAAATCTCATTCATTACCTACTTTGGGGCCTGGCAAAACACAGCTGTCGTTTATCAAAGGGCATCAGTCTTTCTGTTAACATTAAATGAGTAAATGCTTTGCACAAGTTACATGAATAAGTAGCTAGCTGGAAGCGAATAAGTATCCATTTGAGTAAGGATCTACGAATAAGTAGCCAGTCAAATCAGGACCAGCAAATAAGTGGCGAACTTCAGCCTCATGGTGATTTAGCAAAACACCATCAGGAGTAGATAAGATTGTGTCTCTGTAAATGCTACGTTCTTCTTTAGTGCTCAAAAAATCTACTTTTTAAATGCATTGTTGAATATAATTTATAGAATTTATGTGAATTTCCCATTGGGATTAATAAAGTATCTCTATCTATCTATCTATCTATCTAGAACTTGCTACCAAACCTATCTTATTCCTGTGGACAGAAGGCTGGAACTTTTCTGGAAGGAATGCTATACATTTACAGAGGATTCATTCAGTGTTGCCAATCTTCCTTGCCTGTTTATTTGTGGGAAGAAGGAGGAAACTGGAGTACCCTGAGGAAAGAGACACAGGCTGTGACTGGGTCAGGATTTGAACTATGAGGCAATATAGCTAATCACTGCACCCCCTGTTTATGTTCACTAATTATTAGTGGCTTTCTCATAGTTAAAACCATTAGAATGAATGTCCAGAAATTGAATTAATAAATAAATGTTGAAGTAGTCAATTTACTGCTGATTAATTCTAATTATTATCCCATAAAGATTCTGCCTTTTTTGTTACTGCTTTATCAATTGTTTACATTTCCCACAAAGCCGTTTGGCTTTTTAAAAACTTTTCTAGCTGCTCAGACGAAGCTGTACTTTCTACTGAATGCTTGAAAGCATAAAGCAAGGCTCTAGGTTCAGTGCAGTTATTTTTAAAAGCAGTTCACTGTCCCATCATAGGTAAATCTCCAAAACCAGTTTAACCACTGTGAAAGAGAAGTGTATTGGAGGTCATAAAAAATCATTCATACAATGGAAATCATAGCTATTCCTGACAATAACTGAAAAAATATAACTACTGTATGTGTCTATCTCTGTAACATGCTACAGTTATGTACTGATTGTGTGAAGCTTTCCTTTATGAAAAAATATAACTACTGTATGTGTCTATCTCTGTAACATGCTACAGTTATGTACTGATTGTGTGAAGCTTTCCTTTATTACAAAATAGGATAGTGGCTAGTAACCAAATTTTTAAATCTAACAAGTCATTGCAATTTATATTTCTGTTTCTTGGCAGATTTACATTACCTGATTTTAAAGATGAGGAGTAATTCTTCCACATCACTTTGCCAGCGGAGAAGCCTTGGCTCTGTTCACCCTGGGAGCAGCCCAGCTATATTTCAGAGTTCAGGTCAAGCTTTGCCTTACCTAGATTCTGCTGTTGAGCTGTTGATGGTGCAGCGTGATTTCTGTTTAGCTTTAGAGACCTGTGAGAAGGGATTAGAAAGTATTAACAGCCTTTCTGAATTGGATGACTCAACCAGGTATGTGAAAATATTTATATGTGTATATATAATGTATGTGACAGATGAGGTCACCACTGAGCCCCAATCCCTGGAAACAACTGACACAGATACAGTTACGGGTTAAAAATAGTTTTTTTATTATAAAAATACCTCACAAAGGTCTATCCAAGTTGATTTTCTTTTCTAGTCTGATTACAGTGTATCCCTTATCTATTTATTCATCTATTGAAAGTGTGTCTTTTCTATATTTGTTAATAAAAAGCCTTTTTCCCCATATATGCAGCAGTTACAGATGCGGAGAAATGAAGATTGCTTTTTGCATCATTGGTGTCCAAGCCTTGGCAGAACTTAATGAATGGAAATCTGTTCTTAACTGGTTATTGCAGTATTACGGAACTCCAGAGAAACTTCCTGCTAAAATTATGCAAATGTGGTAAGTAGCAAATATATTGGTTCTGTACTTTTGTTAAGTCATTAATTCATTCCTCTTTCTGTTTTAAGTAAACAGTCTGTTAAGGTCTTGTTTAGCTTCTGTAAAGTCTGAATTATCCCTTGGGGACAAAATCTATCTATCTAGCTCAGTTGATCAAGAGGATATGTTTACTGAAATACTTTGTAGCAAGCTAATCCCATTGACCTAACAGCAAGCCTAAGCAGGACTTCATGACATTTTTGTTTACATTATGTAACAACTGTACTTTGGTACTTAATTTTAAGAAATTACACCCTGTCTCATTTAAATACAATATAACCTTATATAAAATGCATTCATCAAAATGTGTGGCCAGGAATTAATTTCAGGATGTAATAAGAAAGTACATGAATCATAATTATATCCATGATCATCTAGTTTAAATTGTCATAATCATCCCAGCTATGCCAATAATCTACCATATTAAGTATCAGATAAATACCTGTTTCTAATGAAAAGTGCATTATAAAACATTGCTTGTTACTCTTGTGGATACTAAAGGGCACTGCAGCTCCTCAAACTCGGTGTACAAGTGCAGTTACACAGTCAAAAGGCTTCAATAATAGTGGTTTATTAAATCCAACACCTTATACAGGTTTCAATCCTCTATTAATGGACTTCTCTCTACAATAAATCCTCCGTCTCTCCTCCAGGCAAGCTTTTTCCACCTCCTCCTGATTCCCGGGTAGCTCCTTTTATCTCAGGACCCAGGAGTATTTCTAGTGTCAGATGCCTACAGCCTTGCAGCACTTCTGGGTCAGGCAGAACCTCCTTTGAGGTGTGCACTTTTCTTATAGCTCTCTGGTGGCACCCACACTGGCTGCCACCTATTGTACTAGGGGAATAAACAGCACCCAGAGACATTCCTTTCCAGTCTTTCTATTTTATCCCAGCCAGGAAAGGTACTGAAAACTCATTTTATTCAAATTCAAAATATGCCTGCCCGCTCACCTGGGGCTTCCCATCTGGGTAAGGAACCTTCCCCTCTCCCGGTCGGGATGCCCGTCCATCCCATTTAGCACTAACATTCTGTACTGTTTGCCTTGTGAAGTACAAATCCCAGTATGTGAGACAAATTTCATCACTTCTTGCATTATTTCATGGCTTTACAGTCACCTAAGATCTTAGCTAAATAATCCAGTTTTACAGCAGTCATCATCACTTCATGTAACTCCCCCTTTATGCAACATTGTTTGCTTGAGAGCTCTGTACAAGTGTCAGTAATGAGACAGTTCTTTCACATTTCTTTGTCTCATCTATGCCTGCTACTTACATCAAGGATGGAAGGGATAAATAGTAGAGAAATGTTTTCATTAATCTGGGATTTTCTGCCTTATTTTGCATATTCACATTTAAAGATACATTCCAAAATGATGTTTATAACATGTAGATTTTCATGACAATGCCACAAAATAAATGTCTAATTTGGAACCTTAATTTAAGTAGGTTTTAGTATCTTTTTTTGATGGCACATTATATATAAATTTTCTATATAATGGGATTATTATCCCAGCATCATTAGACTCTTAGCAGGAATCAGCCCTGAACAAAATTCCAACCCATGTGCTGTAGGACTCTCTCTCACACACACACCCACACTCATATTGGGCCAATTTTGGAATTGACAATTAATCTAATACTTACTTACTTACTTACTTATCCTACCACATGAGTTCCAGTTTCTTCTCTAACGGAAAAGTAACATTGTGTGTTCCAAGAGCCAGGTTCCATTGGAAAGTCTAGCATACCTGGGTCTAAAATACCATTTCCTGTCACCTAGCTGGCATGGCACCTGGCCGTCATTCATACATAGTGGCTGGCAGATTCACAAAGTTCTTTTGAGCTAAGCTTGTAGCATGCCAAAAAGTTTAGCATGTTACTAGGAGCTTGCCATCAAACAAACATCTCAGGCGTAGCTCAAGGAGTGGAGCTAAGTCCCTAATAAATTTAATTAGAATGTGTAACAGTAGGGGGCGCTATCGCTCCCTTGAACCCTCAGGTACCATGCCAAACACCAGATAAAAGTCCAATAATTATTATTTTTATTGTAATAATAACATGCACCAAGCACCCTCCACTCCACACTACTCATATAATAAACAATACTTCTCAACAATACTCAATCCTCCACTCCCAGACGCGTTGCCACCCTTCCTCCCAGCTCAGCTCACTCGTCTGGGGTTTCTCAGTCTTTTATAGTCCATGACCCAGAAGTGCTCCCGAACCCCAGTCCACGTGACTTCTTAGCACTTCCGGGTCGGATAAAAACTCTCCTCTGTCGCTGTGACTAAGACGTACTTCCGAGTTATAGGGCATACGCAAGTCCTTGAGCCTCCCTGCAGTGTCCTCTGGTGGGCCCCACGGTATCCAGCAGGGTTGGGAGTTAAAAACTCCATTGTCCAGGATTCTCTGCTGGTCTTCGGGGCACTTCCATGCTACAGGGAGGGCTCCATCTGGCGGCCTGGGGGTATTGGCCGGGATACATGGCCAGCCATTTCCCACAAATGTTAATGGGGTCAAATTATGGTGTTCTTTGTTTTCTTCTCCTCTGAAAATGTTGTTAGTTGACTTCACTATAGCACTGGACAATCATCAAAACACAGTTCTTATTCTGAATAACTTCACGCTTCCAAATATTTGTTTTGGTGCTTATTGGAAATATCTGTTTCATCAAGCAAACAATTCCTGTATTAGACATACCACTGTAGTATAGTACTAGACAAGCAATATGTCGCAATTCCTAAATTAGTCAATGCAAACAGCAACAGCCTGGTTTCTTAATGAGAAGTCCAGTATTACTGCTAAAGCATTTATTGCTCAAGCAACATTTGTGTTGTGCTAGAATGAAGACACTAACAAGCCATAAAATTAAATAAGATTTGTTATTGGCAAGGATTGTTTTTTATTTAAGCATTTGGGATTGAATAAAAACCTACAGCCACTACACCCCTCAGGACTGTCTTTGCTGACCCCAAATGTAGTATTTTTACTACATAGAATTTTTGACAAGGAAAATTTGTGAACATAAACAAATAGTATTTGGAAGAGATATAAGCAGCTACGTTATAACAGGTTTGTTAATGGCTATGTGTGGCATAAAAGACCTAAGCATTGTCTGGCAAAGGGTCCATTCAAATACATGTAATTATGAAAGGCTGGCATGGTAGTGCCTCTCGTCCATTGTCTCTGTGGAGTTGCACATTCTCCCAGTATCACCTTGGATTTTATTCCCTCATCCTGTTTGATTAATTGGATATTCTAAATTGGTTCAAGTGCGTGTAGTTGTATGCTTGAGTGGATCCTATGGTGGAATAGTTCCCTGTCCAAAGGTATTTCTTATCCTAATATGGATAATCTGTGGCTCCCATAATCACTATGAGTTGAATTAAGTTAATTTGTATGAATGTATGCTTGTAATAATTAGGGGTATGCAATATTGACATCTCTATATATTCTGGGATTTTGCTTAACGATAAGTAGGTGATATTTTGCATCCTTCAAAAATGTGTTTGTAAAGGTCTTGTATTATACTACCTCTGGCTTGCTTTTTTAGTAGAATATTAACTGTTACTTATTATTGATATTAATGGAAACAACATATTTAAAGGAATACTCCAAAAAGTTTTAAATTAGGCCATCTCCTCAAGGAAGTGCACACAAACAATAATAGAAAAATAGGTTTCCTGCTATTTACTGTAAATACTATCAGCATAAAGCTTCAATTGTACATACTAATCAGCATATGACCGCTATTAAGCCATGTCGTCTTAGAAATGTGGTAATTCCATTTAAAGTCCTGTTCTTCTTTTTCTTTTTCCTCTGGCTTTTTCCTTAATTCAGGGTTGCGTCAGTGAAGCTGTAAAAGTATTTCTTTTTTCCATTGCATTCTATTTCTGGCCATCTCCTTATTACACCTATTCTCCTGTATATCCTTCATTACTGTCATGAATCTTACTACAGTAATCCCTCCTCCATCGCGGGGGTTGCGTTCCAGAGCCACCCGCGAAGTAGGAAAATCCGCGAAGTAGAAACCATACGTTTATATGGTTATTTTTAGAATGTCATGCTTGGGTCACAGATTTGCGCAGAAACACAGGAGGTTGTAGAGAGACAGGAACGTTATTCAAACACTGCAAACAAACATTTGTCTCTTTTTCAAAAGTTTAAACTGTGCTCCATGACAAGACAGAGATGACAGTTCTGTCTCACAATTAAAAGAATGCAAACATATCTTCCTTTTCAAAGGAGTGCAAAGCAAGCAGTCAAAAAAAAAATCAATACGGCTTTTAAGTATGCGAAGCACCGCCGGTACAAAGCTGTTGAAGGCGGCAGCTCACACCCCCTCTGTCAGGAGCAGGGAGAGAGAGAGAGAGAGAGAGAGATAGCGAGAGACAGATAAAAAAAATCAATACGTGCCCTTTGAGCTTTTAAGTATGCGAAGCTCCGTGCAGCCTGTCCTTCAGGAAGCAGCTGCACACAGCCCCCCTGCTCACACCCCCCTACGTCAGCGCAAGAGAGAGAGAGAGAGAGAGAGAAAGTTAGCTGGATAGCTTTTCAGCCATCTGCCAATAGCGTCCCTTGTATGAAATCAACTGGGCAAACCAACTGAGGAAGCATGTACCAGAAATTAAAAGACCCATTGTCCGCAGAAACCCGCGAAGCAGCGAAAAATCCGCGATATATATTTAAATGTGCTTACATATAAAATCCGCGATGGAGTGAAGCCGCGAAAGGCGAAGCGCGATATAGCGAGGGATCACTGTATTTGAGCGTTTGGTACATGTTTCTTATATTGTCTGCTATTAATACTCATTATGGTCATTATTTATTTGATTTTATTGTTATGGCACAGACATCACTATATTGCTAATTTGTAAGATTGTGTATTCACGATGCTATTTTATGTTTTCCAATGACTGGCAGTATAGTTACTATCATGTGAGTAATGTTAATATGTGATGTCATCAGTTAGGGTCTATTTAGGAAGATCTCACTGCTGCCTTAAGAGTATCAATTTGTTGTTTTTGTGTATGTGTTCTTTTGAAACTTAGGGACTGTTCTTGTTGGTTTGGCCATTGAGGTCTGCGCTGATCTCTTTACCAATATTTAGTTTTTGGTTTAGTCCAGGGGTGGGCAGATTCAGTCCTGGAGGGCTGCAGTGGCTGCAGGTTTTTGCTCCAACCCAATTGCTTAATAAGAAGCCCTTATTGCTCAAGTAACACTTCAGCTTCATTTTAGTTGTCTCACTCGTTAAGATTTTGAACCCTTATTGCTTATTTTAGTCTTAAACTGCTGTATTCTTGGTTTTTAATTGCTCCTAATTAGCAATACCATGCAAATGACAAAAGAGACCAGCATTTCTCCATTTAGCTTGTTTTCATTTACACCTGTGTTTATTTCTCATGCACTGTTTGGTTTAATTAAATACTTGGAAGGAAAGTGAAGAGAAAAAACTGAAGCACTGAGAATTACTCATCTGTTTTAGACTTAAAATCATTTGGATGATATCCTTAGAAAGGAAAATAAATCTAGGATATGAGAATGACCTGACATGGCAGAGTTAAAGCACTAGCAAGCCATGCAATTAAATAATTGACAAGGATTGGTTTTTAATTAAGCAACTGGGTTGGAACAAAAACCTGCAACCACTGAGGCCCTCCAGGACTGAATCTGCCCACCCCTGGTTTAGTCTACTCATTATTTATTATATTTTAGCTACTGAATCTAAGTTTAATTTTTGACTGCAAATTTGCCTTCTCCCGTAAAAACCAAAAGAAACAAATTCTTCTCTTTCCTGACCCAAATCCTCCTGTAAAAACCAAAAGAAACAAACTCTTTTCTTTTTTGACCTAACACTTTATTAACAATTATTTGTTCAGACTACAAACTAGTTTTTGTTCTCCTGCTTTTTCTTTCCAGGCCACCCCATCTATGATAATTCTCCTTAATACACTGCTAATCTCTTATCTCCATATATGTACAGACTGCTGGAGCCTCCACTCAGTTATCTTCCATGGTTTCCCTTACATCTTTAAACACTTTCTAAAATACAAACTTTCTCATCAATCCATTTTATTTACCCTGCACATCAATATTGAACTTCCATTCTTATAGTCTCTCTTCTAGTGGTTTCCCAGATTTCTGCGCCACTGCTTCACTACCATTGCGTATATATTTTTCCTTTTATCTTTGCATTCTTCTGCAATTTCTCCATTTTTTTCCATCCTGCTTAGATCTCTGTCCCTTTAAATGATAGGTCCTAAGTACCAAAATCCGTTGCAGTCACAAATATTCCGATCTCCACAGCACTTATTTTAAGGAGTAGGTGGGTTTGCTTTTTTTTTTTTTCCCCCCCAAGTGGCATAACCCTGGTCATTTTAAACTCCCCTGGTAGTTAAACTCTTATGTGTAGTACACATGTATTGTAACACTTTTTTTTGTTCAATTAGTATTATATGACCAGCCCTTATTGGAAGCAGTACAGTCTTAAGTAGACTCCACTGTAGACAAGCCAACATTGCACAAAGAAGATGGTACAATAACAACATGTTTTATTACTGTATAACAGTCAGGTGCAAAAGTTTGTTTCTTGGTGCAAATAGAATTGTTTGCATCTTAACATCAGCAATACAAAGGAACTGGTTATTGACTTTCGTAGTACTAAAGAGCTTCTATGTCCGGTCACTATTCAAGAAATGGGTGTAGAGGTGGTCCAATCCTACAAGTACTTGGGGTCCACATTAATAACAGGTTGTACTAGTCTTGGAACACAAAGGAATTATATAACAAAGGGCAGGGCAGACTGTTTTTCTTTTAGAGACTGTGTTCCTTTAATGTGGGAAGTGACATCCTTCACATCTTCTAAAACTCTGTGATGACCAGTGTGAATTTCTTTGCTGTGTTGTG
The DNA here is from genome assembly GCF_900747795.2 of Erpetoichthys calabaricus. Lineage (NCBI taxonomy): Eukaryota > Metazoa > Chordata > Cladistia > Polypteriformes > Polypteridae > Erpetoichthys > Erpetoichthys calabaricus. The sequence goes on from NC_041394.2 coordinate 116,199,449, forward strand.
CTAAGCTGGTAACATCACTTCAAGAGAGGCCCTCTGAATCAACAGACTAATTAAAAGGATAAGCTCAGTTATAGGATACACTCTTGACCCCCTGAAGGTAGTAGCGAAGTAGATAATTAAAACAAAACTGAGTGCCATTATGAACAGTTCTGCCCATTCTCTCTCTAACACACTAACACTGAGTACTTTCAGCCAATGAGTTATTCAGCAAAAGTGTGTCAAGAAATGCTGTTGGAGCTCCATCATACCGACAGCAATATGTCTGCATAATGACTCACTGTGACTGTGACGGCCAAGTCAGAAGTTTTCTTTCTTTTTAATTTTCTTGCATTATAGTAATTTTGGTGTGTGTTCAGGCCAAAGTATGTATGTATGTATTTATTCTATCAATCCATTCCTTTGCCTGCCTGCCTGCCTGCCTGACCTACCTAACCACCTACCATGCATGTCATCTGGTGTTCTCCTTCCTGAGTATGTTGTTACATGGTAAAAATAAATTACTTTCTGTCTGATATCACAGTCAACCTGACTGACAAAAATCAGGTAATAACAGTAATTACTCACTGTCTAATGGTTGGGGTGTAATTACTGGTGTCTGTTGAAGGCTGTTTTAGGAAATTTGGGGATACTGTATTTGGCTGTACAGCTTTTTTCCTGGTGGCAGATATCACAAAAGTTACATGAAATGATAAATGATTTTGTCAAACAATATACCTGCCCCATGACTGGTGGAAGAAGTGACATTTATTGTTTATTTATTCTAAAACATACAAGCAACTATTTCTTGACTTGTATTCAGGTGAGTATATCAATGACTGTATTCTCACTGGACTGGTCTGTGAGTGGAGAGTGGGACGCCTATTAAAATGAGTCTTTAAAAACTTGAGAAAGATGAAGAGATGTGAAAAGTCTTTAATGAGGTCCTTTGAGGGCTTTCATGTACTGTACACGGTATATGTTTTTGGTTTAACATTTATATTATTTGATATCTTTTGATATCTATAATATTTTTTAACAGTCAATTTATTTTATTTGAAAAAACCTTCCTGTATGTGGCATTATAGATGGTGGCATAATGACAGTAGTATCTTTTATTTTGATTTATGGCCCCACTTTCACAAAATGATTTTTATTTTCATCTGCAGTATGCATTTAAATAGCCCCATGAAATAAAAACCTTTGTGAGTTTTACTGAAAATGAAAACAATTTTGAAAAAACAACAAATGCAAAAGGATGAGTAGATAAATGAAGGTGGATTATTACAATATTTAGAGCATCAAATAAGGCAAATTCATAGAAGTCAATATTTTGTGTTTTCATTTTTGTTTCCTACAAGCATCCTCTTATTCACCAAAGTTGATGAGCCAGGTATAATTTTTGAATCGGGCAAAGAATGGCTGAGGAGCCCATCTAATCATTGTTGCCTTGGATTTAATACTGTAGCAGAGCTGTTCCTCCTTCATGTCCTAATTCCAATGGGCAAGCTTAAAGATGCAGAAACTTTGGCTGGAAATGGTGTAACCTTCAATGATGAACAGTGCCAGGTTGTCATGGAGATCATTAAGCAGAAGAGAGAAGAAAAAAATGGAATTCCTGACCCTGATCCAGCAAGTCAGATTCAAGCCAGCAGTACCTTGACATCAAAACAAAGTAATCTATAGTACCTCTTTGTTATTCTTGTTTCTCTAATTTGGCATAATTTTATTTAACTATAATTAGTAACTTGTTATTATTGTTAAATAATTTCTGTCAGCCTTTGAAGAATGAGAAGACCTTAAGATAGCTATGCACACAGTTTAAGGTTTGATATGATTTAATGCAAAGGTCTGTCATTTGTGCTTGAGAATTGAGAGGGTTATGTTTTGTTTCACATTGAGATTGTATATCCTCTGTATGTGTCAATGAGCCTATAGCAGCCATAATGATTAATGAGGTATACTTAAACATGTAGATATGGTAGTAGAGGGCTAACTGGGTTACACCAAGATTTGGAAGCTATCCTTTCCTTTTCCAAAGAGGCTATTCAAATAATACAAGCAACAGAGTAACAATTTCCGGTAACGTTTGGGAGATTCCATGATAAGAGAGTGATAGCCTTGACAAATTATTAGATTTTTCATATGTCAAGCAGAGATAGTCACTACTACAAAAAGCTAATTACTGTAGTAAATTCATACAGATCAACCCAAATATAAAAGATGAAGGGTTTGGATGACCAACATCTATGTAATTTGCTTGCTTTCTTTGCAGCCCATTTTTAAAATGACATTAGGACCAATAACTAGATGAGAATGAAGCTGAGGGAGGATTTTTTTTTTTTTTTTCAGGGTTAAGTTACTCAGTGTTAAGTAATTCAAGCTATGACTGAAGACTTCGTCTTTCCAGAGATGAAATGACCAACCAAAATAAAAAAAGTCATAAAAATTCTTTGAACAATGGTGCAGGTAAAGTAAAAGTAGTGGCCTAAACCATTGAATAACAAATGAAAGCAGGCAACAATTACATTTCAGTGTGATTCCCAACACTGGGGACAAGGTAGGAACCCCCTGTTAGGGTTTATCATGGGGCTCACTCACACGTACATCCATACTTGGGCACGTTTAGAATTGCCAGTTAACCTAACAGGGGGGTGGGATTCAAATTAAGGCAGCTGGAACCATAAGACAGCAGCCAGCATGCAATCCCATAAACTGAGTGACAATACAAAGAAATTAAGGAAAGAAATGGTGAAGATGAAAAATCATAAAAAATTAAAGGCATACTATAGAAAATCTAGATTTCAGTGGGGTAATATCAAATGCCTCCATCTGAAGCTAGAAGGCTGCTGCAGTAAACAAAAACAACATTTTAAGTTGCAAAAGATGATAGATGATGAAGTCCAACCACTGAAAGGCTCCCAAATCCTAGCAATAAAATTAAAATGAATACCTTAACCAACGTGTTCAAAGCAGATATTAATGAATAAAACAATGTAATGTTGCATTAGTCGAATCTTAACTCTGACTTAAAGATGGTCACTCTCTTTGTGCAACCAAAAAAGCTTAACTATAGACTTATTATACCTCTCATGGAGAATTGGTAAGACTGGGCAATCTTCTTTGAATCATATTTGTTAATGTATAGCGTTCCACATGACATGTTTTTTAAAAAGATATTAGTAATGTAAATTACTTAAATCATTGTGAAATAAACACATTGATACACTGTGTGATTTAAGTTAAAGTGAACAAGTAACCACAAATATAGTAGAGCAATTAAATGTTACTAGGGCATGAACATGTCTGAGAAACTTTCCATAGATGGATGCTTTAAATTAAAAAAATTCAGCTTTAACCTCCCTTAAAATGGGGAGATGGCTAAATAGTTTTAGGAAAGAGTTAATAAAATAAGAGAGTAATGACAAGAAAAAGAGGCTAAGGTGATGGATTGGAGGGATGGAAAAAGCAGGAGTTAAGACAGACTAGTAATGGGATCGGAGTTTGGCCTAACACTAGGGCTAAAAAAATAAATACAAATGTATAGAGGTCCAGTAAAAAAAGACAAAAGGCACTAGAGATGATGAAATGCAGCTTAGGGCAAGTAATATTTAAAGTGTGGTAGATGGCGAAGTCGATTTTAGAGCTAAAAAAACGGATACAGGGTGTTCAGATTCCACAATGAGGAGTGATATGAATCGGGAAAAGGAAAACGGACAAAGGAGTAAAGGGTTGAATATAGATTTTAATAATTGGGAACTGTACTTATTTTTGACCTTTTAAATTTTTAATGAAACCATAAATTTATGTACATGAAAGATTGTGTAAGAATAAAATCTCGAAATAATGTCACATTCATTTTGTAGAAATCAGGGACCTTATTTTTATGCTTTATTTATGTTTAATATTTACTGTTTAATGTTTAAATGTTTAATTTTTATTCTTTTTCTGTTTTGAACTGCAGGGTTTTCATCTAAATGTTTGCTGCCACTTGTCAGATTGTTGCAAAGAGGTTTTCTGTTGATAAGGAGAGGAGTTTGCTCCATTCCTTTGCAGAAGGTGGTCCTCGCTGTCATGATTCTTTTCCTGCTTCTGATGCGAATAGACCCTGGTGAGTTTTGCTGCTTGCTTGTGGATTTGTGAATTTGCATATGTCTATATGTAGAAGATTATATGCCTTTCATCCTATTTTTGATTTTTGAACTGCCCATAATAAAATCTTGCCTGTGATGTAACAGACAGCAATCACAGAAGTAGTACAACTTTGAGTAACTGAGTTAGTAAAAAGTACTTAATTGGCTCCCAACATAAGTCAAATGACAACAGTAGATCAGTAGAGTAATAACTTTCTTTAGGTAGAAACTTGAATTAAAATGAGTTACACATACCTTATTCTGACCTTAATTGTAATGTGCCTTTAAATTAATACAGACAAACAGAAGGCATACAGCAACCCAAATTCATTGAAAAAGTTAAATTGAGAATGCAAAAAAAAAAACTGAAAAAGGTGAAGGTGTAATAAATCAAATAAATATATCACAGATCAATTTTTTTTGTTTTGTGTAGGAAATAAATGTTGCCCACAAAATAGTCACAGTCTTGAATAATACAGTTTTTTCAAAGAATCCTTAATAGAGTGATTGTTAACTCTCTTAATTATTTAGACATTGTCACTCAAAATAAATGTAAGGATAGTAACTGGAGCTTGGTCATCAACACTTCCTTTACTGTCCCAATGATATACCTTTTACCTGAAAGACTTCCATTTGTGTTTCATGCCCAGAAAGTCTTTCATCTGAGCTATAGCGTTTAATAAGGGTAACCTGAACAATAGGCACACATACAAAAAAACTTTTTTTAAGTATGTATTGAATACACTATTTGCTTATCAGACGTTCAATGATCCCTGTCTATATAAGTAATCATTTTAAATTAAATAATTCATGGCACATCACCTGCAGCTATGATAGCAACCAGAGTTATTGTTTACCTAAAGATTAATCTCTCAAAGCTGACTAGAAGAACTTTTGCTCATACTTTCATTTTTCCTTACACTAATGCTTCTGCTGCTCCAGGCTTATTGTCTGTTTTACATGAAGAGCTTGCCAGTTCTGGGCTTCCACTTAGCTGTTCCAAAAATTACATTTCCTTTTATATTTTAATTTTTGGTAGATTTTCTGGAATTTGTAGTTAAATTGGGTATGACTCTGAATTCATACTTCCATTAATAATGACAACCTGATCAAGGCCACTGACAGGCATGCAGCAGGGCATAGCAGTAGGAAGGTTTAGAGTTTTTACCAAACATTGTGTTTTTGGTGAAAAGATCAATTTTACACAACTCTGTCCAAACAACAGTTTTCCAGATATTTTTAATATCTTTCCAGATAGGCTTTTGTAAACTAAATATGGGAGGAAATGTTATTTTTTTAGTGTTTTGTTTTCTTCTGCTTCTTCTTTGTTGAAATCCATTCTTACTCCGCCTGCCTGTGGTTAAGATTTGAACATGGACATGACATGAAGAGACAGCCTAAGATACTTGGAAGGGATTGAGAAAGTTGTCCTGGGGCCCATTTCAACATTCTTTATTTGTCTTCTTGTTACTCTCTGTTGAGCAATATGCACATCTAGGTAGTGGCACTTTTGTCTTAAATTGTCTCCATTTGTAGACTGTCTGGCTTATAGTAGATGTATATATTAAAATATGTATTGTTAGAAATGTGTAGCCTTCCTCAGAATGGTGGGCATTTACAGCACTTTTCTTGAGGTCATCTGAGGTTTCATTAAATAGTGGACTGATGTATTATAATAACCTGTGTGAACAGGTCAGAGTTACACTGACCAGATATTTTAGTTTTATATGATTTCAGTTGACTTATTGATTAATGAACTCATTTTCAAGTTTTGCACAGGTGCTAAAAATAAATTCCAACCCATCTGAATATATAGAAGCTGTACCCAATCCAAAAAGAAACGTCCATGTCTTTCTGGGTGCTTAAAATTACAGCCTAAATATTAATTGCTTACTTTTCCTACCATTGTTCTTGTTACATCTTGTCTGTTACAGGGTAAAGATTGTTGCTTACAATCTTGTTACATTTTGATTCATTAATTTGCTAGTATAACTCATTGGGTACTCCACAAAATATAATGTGTGTTTCAGTATACAGTGATCCCTCGCTATATCGCGCTTCGCCTTTCGCGGCTTCACTCTATCGCGGATTTTATATGTAAGCATATTTAAATATATATCGCGGATTTTTTGCTGGTTCGCGGATTTCTGCGGACAATGGGTCTTTTAATTTCTGGTACATGCTTCCTCAGTTGGTTTGCCTAGTTGATTTCATACAAGGGACGCTATTGGCAGATGGCTGAGAAGCTACCCAGCTTACTTCTCTCTTGCGCTGACTTTTTCTGATCCTGACGTAGGGGGATTGAGCAGGGGGGCTGTTCACACACCTAGACAATACGGACGCTCGTCTAAAAATGCTGAAAGATTATCTTCACGTTGGCTACCTTCTGTGCAGCTGCTTCGTGAAGTGACATGCTGCACGGTGCTTCGCATACTTAAAAGCTCGAAGGGCATGTATTGATTTTTTTATCTGTCTCTTTCTCTGCTTCTGACGGAGGGGGTGTGAGCTGCCGCCTTCAACAGCTTTGTGCCGCGGTGCTTCGCATACTTAAAAGCAAACAGCCCTATTGATTTGTTTGCTCCTTTGAAGAGGAAGATATGTTTGCATTCTTTTAATTGTGAGACTGAACTGTCATCTGTCTTGTCATGGAGCACAGTTTAAACTTTTGAAAAAGAGACAAATGTTTGTTTGCAGTGTTTGAATAACGTTCCTGTCTCTCTACAACCTCCTGTGTTTCTGCGCAAATCTGTGACCCAAGCATGACAATATAAAAATAACCATATAAACATATGGTTTCTACTTCGCGGATTTTCTTATTTCGCGGGTGGCTCTGGAACGCAACCCCCGCGATGGAGGAGGGATTACTGTATTTGAACCTTTTCAAAGACAGCGGAAAACATGCATGGCACATAGTCTGCAGAGAAACTTGGAAACATTGCATGATTTAGAAATGTCACTGTTATATTTTTAATATTTAGTCCATTATTTTTTGGTGAAAAAAAGTAAGTAGATGTGCATGTGAAACAGCCACAACTAAATGTGCATTATAGAACAGTATTTTGCATTTTTATGGGTCACTTTTAAATTACTTAATTTATATTTGCACTGTTTGCCTAAATTATTTGTAGCTTGTAGTTTCTTTTTCATTATAAACAAAATTGTATTAATTTTATGTTACAATTTGTGGTTAATATTAGTATTTGAAAAGATGGCTTGGGACTTAGTATCTCTAACATGCTTTATAAAAAGGCCATGTTTAGTTTGTCATGCAAAAATAGACATCTGGCATGCTTAATTTCTTATCATCTCTAAATACAATGATGACATAATAGGGAATGTTTTGAAAAATCTGGATCACTATTTTTATAGATGTTGATTAAGAATTAAGATGATGAATTGTGTTTTATGCATTTTTATATAAAAATGTATAAAAAATAATTTGCCTACTTGAGCTATTTTTTAATTATTTTGACAATAGTGTCAAAAAGAATGATGGTATTATGCTTTTCTTTTTATCTTACCCCATTGAACTACTGTGAGGCCTGTAAGAGTCTCTCAGGTGATTATTTTTTTTCCACAGCCTTGTCTCTTGTCTCTGTGAGGCATAACAACTTAAAATACTGATGGAACACATGAACACATATATATCCTCTATTTTTCTCATGTTTAGTTATTATTATAGCAAATTTTATACTATAAATATATAAGAACTATGTGTACTTAAAAACATTAAAAAGTTCACTAAAATCTCTGTTTATAAAAAGCTTTATCTAGTAATATGGAGGCAGGAAAAGAACACACTGATTCACTCAGACCTTTTATATTTTGCTTCTGGTAATCATAAAAAACATACAAAAGACTCTTTTTAATTGGCTCAAAAGTGGTGCAGAGGTTTGACACACCAATGGATGATGAGTTAGACATGTAGACAGATGGAAGGTATTACATGCAAAAGAGTAGGGCTTAATTAATTAGAGAATCAAGTAATCTGTTTCAGTAATCTATGATAATTTGCTAATAAGTTTTGCTCTTTAGTATATGCAGGATAGTCTGGTTGGCAAATCTAAGTTGTCCCATACATGACTTAAAAATAATAATTTTATAGTATAATTTATATGCAGATTCAGATTTCTTTTATTGTCATTGCACTTAATAATAATAATAATACATTTTATTTATATAGCGCCTTTCCCATGCTCAAGGCACTTACAGAATATAATAAAGAACGGCAGAATATACAGTATATAGTATTGTACAAACCAGATAAATAAATAAAGAAGATTAAGACAGTAAATTCTGAAAAAAACAGACAACATAATTGATGGTCTAGCACACACATACAGGTTACATTGGCATCTTGACAGAGAAGTAAACTGAGAGAAGGGTAATAAAGTCAGGTAGAGCTAAAAGCCTTCCTGAACACATGAGTTTTGAGTTGTTTTTTAAAAGAATTCATGGAGTCAGCTGACCTGATTAATTTTGGTAGGTCATTCCAGAGTCTGGGCGCTATACAGCTGAAGGCCCTGTCACCCATAGAGTGTAGATTAGTGAGGGGCACAACAAGATTACCAGAATCAGAGGACCTTAGTGGGCGGGCAGGCACATAGTGATGGAGGAGGTCACTGATGTAGTTTGGTGCGAGGTTATTTAAAGCTTTGTAGGTTATTAGTAGGATTTTATATTCGATTCTGTAGGACACAGGGAGCCAGTGAAGACGGAGCAGGATGGGTGTGATGTGCTCGCTGCTGCTGGTTCGAGTAAGGACTCTTGCAGCTGAGTTTTGAATAAGCTGGAGCTGTGATATAAGATTAGAAGGGGCACCTGCCAGTAGGGAATTACAATAATCGATGCGGGATGTGATAAAAGCATGGACAAGTTTCTCAGCATTAGAGAAGGAGAGGAAGGAGCGAACACGGGATATGTTACGGAGGTGAAAGTAAGAAAGTTTCTTAATGTGATTTATGTGGGTGGAATAAGTGAGGGAGGAATCAAAAATGACACCAAGATTTTTTACAGTAGAGGCAGGTCTGATGAGATCACTGCCAAGATGGACTGGGAAGGAGCTCATTTTATTAAGTTGCATTTTAGTCCCAATTTGCAGGAGTTCAGTTTTATTGCAATTTAATTTTAAAGAGACACTTAGTACAATGAAATTACTGCAATCCTAAAGGTGCATTCACACATAACGGACATAATTAAATTATAATACAGTACAATGTAATACACATTGAACTTATGTGTAATGCACATATGAATTGAGTACAATAATAGAAATAGAATGCAAACATGTACTTGTAGTGCATGAGTGACTGTTAAATTGGTCATTGTCAATCATTATAAGTGTTTAGTAGTATTCAGTTCTTGTGTGTGTGTGTGTATGTATGTATGTATGTGCGTGTGTGTGTATGTGTATATATAATATATAATATAATTTTCTGGGATAGAAAATGTTCTTAAATCTGTTTGTATGTGATTGGATGGACCTGAACCCACCTACCAGAGGGCAGCAACTCCCAAACATGTAATGTCCAGGATGAGAAGGGTCTTTCATGGTGTTTTCAGCTCTCACTGCCTCAACAGAGCAGCCGAGTTCCTCCAAAGGGGGCAGTGTGCAGCCAATAATTTTCTGGGCAGAGTTTATGATCCTTTGAAGGGCTGTCCTGTCTGCCAGTGTTGGCATACCAGGTAGAAATGCAGTATGACTGCATGCTCTCAATGGAGCAGCAGAAAAAAAGACACCACTATCTTCTCCTTTGGGTTGTTATTTTGAAGATCCTCAGGAAGTAGAGTTTCTGCTGTGCATTGTTCTTGACTGTCATTGTGGTGTTTATGGAGCAGGAGAGATCTTGTGCAATGTGTATACCCAGAAACTTGAAGGCAGCAACTCTTTCCACACAATTCCATTGATGTATATTGGGTTTTGCCATAATACTAGATTTCCTTAAACGTATAAAATTGTATCCTATTGTACAACTGTATAAACTATGTTTGTTAACATTAAATATGCTGACAGTGACATTTAAAAGTTATTAGTCACATCATTTTTGGGAAAGAAGGAATCCAGAGTTCTATGCTTGACTTGTAATAAGTGCTAATAATGGCACAAGAGACTGGTGAAATGCCTCATTTTTGTCTGACATGCAATTCATATTCCCTCTCTCGATATGCAATAATGAACTTTAGCTTGGACATGACCCCCCCATTTGCCTAATGGTTTAAATAATGCTGATTAGCACATGCAAACAAGAATTTCAATGTATTTTGTTCATGTGACATTAATGACCCCATACACCTACAATGTCAAGTAATAGAATTTTTTTTTTTATCTGCAGCTCTCCCCTCTGCCTTGCCTTGGATCTCCAGCCTCTTGCAGATGTTGAGACACATGTGGGACACGATGTTTGCACCATACTACAGAGCCAAAGTCAGCCATTAACTTTGGCTTCAACATTTTTGAGAATATATATAACCATTTTTTTTTTTTTATGAATTTATCGTTGGTCAAACTTGTGACTAGCCTTTAAATATCATATATAAATATTATATATTATTACTAATATAAATTATACAATATTATAATTAATATATTATAATTAATTATATATTATATTATTAATTGTATACTTCTCAACAGCTTCTTTTTCTATTTATTCTGAGTGTGTGGAGGAAAAGGTGAAAATGTATTAAATCATGAAAATATGTAAATGTACGTAAGATCAAGTGCTCCTTTCTTTTATCATTGATACTGCAGTGTTAGTTCAATTATTTTATGACAACGGCAGGGCAAAAATGGCTTATCCAGTTCCTTTTAGTTAAAATTCTAAAGTAGAGTGCAAGAAAAATAAAAAAAAAAAAAGAATATTTAAAGAGGCATTAAAAATACATTTTTGGAAATGTTAATTAGTGCTGTACTAGTATCTGCAGTTCATTTAAGCTATATCATCGTTCTAGGAAAACCAAAGAGAACCATGGTCTTCAATATAATAAACATAAATCAGCATGGTTGAAACCTCCGAAGGTGGCTCTTTAATGTAATATTCAAACATCAATGCTTTCAAAACTTCAAGAGGGACCCCACCCTCTCTTGATGAAGCAATTGTATAAAACAGTCATACCAGCAAAACTTTGTTTCCACTTCAAGTTCTGGATATATAATTCGAACTGATATCTTTCAATAACATACTTTGAATATTTAAAAAAAAATTCCATCTGTTAAAAACAAGCTTCCAGTACAATAAAAACTTGACAGATATTTAAAAAAAATGAAACTGTGTTTTGTTATGTACAGTAAAGGTATTTCTGAATGAACACAGTGAATAAATGCTGCTGAAATGCAAGAAATCTTAGTGGGAAAGGACTAAGTTTTATATGCTGCTAAAAATAATGTATAGTTCCATTCCATTCTGTTTTTACTTCTAAATGTAATCGTCAGACTGTCAAGCTGCTTTTCAGTGATATTCTCGTAGCAAGTATGCAGGCTTTCCACAGTCAGAAATGTAATAATCAATATAGGTACTTCGCTACTGAAACAATTAAAACTAATCGATGAAAGAAAGAAAACTTTATTTGACCCCAGGGGGTAATTTGAATTTTTACAGAAGCTCTTTAAATAAATGATACATAAATAGGTAGATAGATAAAAACACACAAACTAGAATGACCTGTAAAGCAAGATAATTAAAAGGAAAGAAAAGTTCTGACTTGGCTGTCCTAGTCACGGTGAAGCATTATACAGGTGTACTGCTTTTGGTAAAAAGGAGTCCCAGTTGCATTTTTGGACATACTTTAGCTAAATAATTCGTTGGCTGAAATTCCTCAGTGTTAGTTTGTCAGAGAGAGGATGTGCAGCATTGTCCATAATGGCACTCTGGTTTGTTTAAATCCTCTCCTTTCCTACTACCTTAAGGGGGACCCAGAGTGCATCCTGTATCTGAGCTTGGTCTTTTAATTAGCCTCTTGGGTATCCATGCATCCAGAAAGAAAACAAAATCCAACAAACTTCTAGTTTGTAAACTAAAGCCTCATTTTTTTATTTGTATTAGATTTTTTTAACAAAGCTGCCACAACCAGATGAATAATTCCAACAATAAGTGTGTTGTGCAGAAGGTGTTTTTATAAAACAAAAGCAAAAGATTGTTCAAAAAAGCCTGGCCTTTGTCAGAGACATACTCCGTAATGTGAAGGATGCAGTGTGCTGGAGAACGGTACATTTTTTACTAAGAAATTGATAATATTGTGATTATCATTACCATAAAAGCCACTATAATACATGTAGTGGAAGATCCTCTTTGGAGCAGCTTCAACAGCCTAAAGAACATCTTTATACTCACAAAGCCATGAGCAGTTAAACAGAACTTATATAACAAGGTTCCTCACCAAGCATAAACAATGAAATAAAATACAAAACAAGTAAAGGAGGTCACGTTTCATAGTTTCATAATCCTGGCAAAACATATACCAACTCATAGGCCACTAGTAAAAACAAATAATAATAAAAGCTTTAAAATGTATAACATTGAAATTGTTTTCTTTATTCCTGTCGAGTTTGTTTATCTTTCTTTTATCTTTTTTCTCTAATATTTTTAAGAATTTTGAGCATCCCTGTGTTAAATCCAGAGTTTCTTAAAAACGATTGCCACTTCATGTATTGAAACATTGCCTAACATTTCTTAATTCACTATACATTTTCACCAGCATTCGCTTGAGCCATATTGTTAAAGTATTATTAAAGCTGAGTTGCACTGTATTATTTACTCACCCGTAACGGCAATGCAGTGAATACACTTGACTTGAGCATTCATATTTCTCTGTACGTTTAGCATTCGTTTGCTCAGAGGTTGACACGCTTGCTGCTTCCTGGGCAGCTCTTCTTTTCTCCACCCTAGCAGCCCACTTCTTCTCTTCTTTTGTTGGCATCTTTTCACATTAAAACTGATTAAGTCAGTGTTTGTGTTGCAATTGCTTAGTAGGTTTTCTTTTAATTTTTCACTTAAGCTGGCACTTAAGTCTTCGTTTAGCATTCGTTTGCTCAGAGGTTGACACGCTTGCTGCTTCCTGGGCAGCTCTTCTTTTCTCCACCCTAGCAGCCCACTTCTTCTCTTCTTTTGTTGGCATCTTTTCGCATTAAAACTGATTAAGTCAGTGTTTGTGTTGCAATTGCTTAGTAGGTTTTCTTTTAATTTTTCACTTAAGCTGGCACTTAAGTCTTCAATCTGCCTCGGGAATGATTTAAGATATGAAGAGGTAGGGAATGAGAACAGTGCCCATACTCGTGCCACATGGCCGCCCTGCTGGCCGTTGCTGAGAGTTGATTCTACAATAAAATAAAAAAGAGGAATAATCGTGGAGGCCAATCATCACCTGAAAGCTGATAGTAGAGTATATGTGTACCAAATTTCAGGTCAATAGGTCGAACGGTTTGCAAGCTACAGGTGATTTAAAATCCTGGACAGACAAATGGACAGCCTTGGTAGTGTATTATATAAGAAGATCTTTAGGTTAAACTTATGCTCTTCACATTTTAATTGTTTTTCTGTGTATGATCAGGCTTCAACAGAATACTTTTACCCAAGTCTTACCCTGGGCAAAACACTGGCTTTTTGGGCATTATCTAATCATCTACAAAACTATTCTGCAGACTTACCATACCAGGAAGCTCATACCTTGTAAGTCTGTTATTTAGTTAAGATTTTCAGTTAATGGAATCCTCAATGGGCCCATTCAGCTTTCCAGTTCCCACTCTTTGGGCCCTTACTGCTTGTGTCTGCTTGTGAAGCTCCATTTCACACTCGGATACACACAGAAGACTGGTATGCTTTCTCTTAATTTGAACTGCCATCTTTTAATTTGACATTTCATTGATCCCTCTATTTTACACTATAATATTACTGACTCTCCTTTGTTGCATAATACTTTAGACTTGAACTACTTTTTATTAATTTATCAGTCTCTCTAATGTCATGTTAATTCTTCTTTTGTTATGGTGGCTTTGTTTGCTTTGCAAAGTACCTTCTTCTGTTGGTTCTTGATATTAAAATGTCATTGTCTGTTATATTTCTGGCCTCCTCCTGGTGTCTTTTGGTATTACATTTTTGTTTTTGCATGTATTAGCAGTTTTTATTTTTATTGTGCTAATTGATTTGTATATTACTGTATTATAGTCATATTTTTACTGTGTATTGTCCTGGGATTAGTTGATTTCATGTAAGTTCTTCGTCCTTTTGGTTTGTATGATTGAAATACCGGCAGGAAATCAGGTGAATAAAAACTCATTGCCTACACCACCTGAAATCACTTCGTCTTTGTGCAAAGAGTATGTCGCATAAGAAATCTGAGAGAAACTTGTATGAAATAGTACTCTCTAATACATCATATGCTTGTTTGTGGCAATTGGTGTAAACTGATTAGCAGTAGAAATATTCCAGTAGTGTTTTAGTCCTTCTGTATTACGCATCTCATTGATAAGGGCACATTTTTAGCATTGGGACATCTCTCATCCTGCGTAAAGGCAGTAAGTAAGGTTCACACTTCTGAAAACTGCATTGTTCATCCATCTATTTTTTTAATCCCTTTATACAGTTCAGGGTCATGGGAGCTTGTCATAGCAGCACTGGGTATAATGTGAGAGCCCAATCCAAGAGAGGATGCTATTCTGTCTCAGACACATTCATGCCATTTTTTTTTGACAGAGGTGAATTTAAAGGAATAACTTGTAAAGTCTGTTTACTGAGGTAGTTGCAAACGGTCCATGTTCACACACCATATACTGTATGTTGCACACTTCTCATAATTTCATAGCCATGCCTAACAGTTCATACATCAAAACACACTACAATTGGTGTTGTAATTTAACTTGGCAGGTGCATCTTTGATATGTGTGAGGAAAATCCAGACAGACACTGAGAGAAAATGCAACTCCGTAACAGTGGCTAAACTGGGATTGAAATGTAGGAGGCAATATTGTAATGTCTGTACCATTGTTTCACCCAAAATGGCACTGTACTGAATATATTACATTTCATGAAATACAGTTTCCATATTCTTGGAAATAAATAAGTAGGTTTGGAATGTGCATGTAGCAAGCGTAATTTCGTAGCTTACATCTGCGCTTTGCGATCTCCTTTTTCTATGCCTGTTCTGTACATGCTTCTGGTCAGATCCTACTTATACCTTCTCCCATAAATGTTAACAGCATCAGTTACAGCTTCAGTGGTTTTGAACTTGTACTTCTAGCTAGTTCTGTGTGTGAATAAAACATCCAACTTCAAACCAGCATAAGACAGGACCTGGTCAAAGTACAGCTGACTCATTTTTACTGGTAAACAATTTCTTAGCATGGATAAAGAAGTTTGAGATGGGGTGCACATAAACTGCTGGCATAACCATCTTGGTTTGTTTCCATACCAATTCAGTGTGTGCCTGTGACCCAAGGCTTACAGTAGAATGCAAAGTACTCCTTTATTTCAATTAAAGTAGAATTTCTTTAGGTTATTGTACTATTTGGACTTCACAGTCCAGTTACATTTCAACACTAAAAGCAATTCAAACTGTTTACTTGAACACCTGCGTAGGAAATAAATTGCAGTTTTCACGGTTGTAAACTCAGTTGAATGTGCAGTGTTATCGGCCTAACAAACATGTTGCTTCTTGAAAACTTTGGGTGTTTCTTATAGATTTTTGGGTGCTGATTACGAATATCACATCAAAATGTACCCATCACGTACCGTTTCAGAGAAATTTTCAGTTTTGTCATGATTTTTTCTTATATTTGTATCCAAACATTTTCGCTCCCATAAGTGACTTAACAACGGTTTGTGCAGCCTGGGCATGTCCAGGCATGGAATCATGCCAGGTTGGAAGCTGTTCTGTGGAAGTTGACATCCTGGGCAGGTCTGAACGAGCTTGACGCTGTCTCAGCATAGCCTACTATAAAGGTGGCTTGCATACACCGATCCTGCTCATTTGGTTAATATAGATAGTCAGTGTGTATGTATAGTATCAGTATAGTATCTGTAGCAATATAACAGTAAGTAAGCTTGATGCTATAGACGTTTTGGTGTCGGGCGATATGTCTCATCAATGTCGTAACAGCCGCGATACATTCTGCTATATCTGTGGCGAATATACACTTGTGCCTCAGAGATGTTGGATGACTGCTCTTGTGAAGAAAGCTTATCTGTATTTCGGCTGCAAAATTGGTGATCAAGACAAGGAATGGGCGCCTCACATTTGCTGTGCAACATGTGGTGTCAGTCTGAGAGCCTGGCTCAGAGGCACTCGAAAGACGATGCCGTTTCCAGTTCCAATGATATGGCAAGGATAGAAAGACCATGTGACTGACTGATGAATAATGTGTCTGGTTTCTCTGCCAAAAACAAGAAGTCAATTGAATATCCTAATCTCCCTTCAGCAATGAGACCCGTGCCACATGACGACAGTCTTCCAATTCCGAAACCACCAGAGGATTGGACCTTAGATGAACCAGATGAAGAAACTGCAATGCAGGGTACTGACAGTGTCATTGACCTGGATTTTGAACCGTGCTCATCAGGCAATCCACATCTGATAACACAGTCCGAATTGAACGATTTGGTTAGAGATTTGGGTCTGTCAAAAGCCAAGCTGCTGGGTTCAAGACTGCAGGAATGGTGTTTGCTGTCACCATGTTACGAAAATGTCTGTGTTTCGAGGCCGACATCATGATATAACCAACTTTTTTGCACAAGTCGACAGTCTCTGCTTCTGTTGTGACATTGAAGGATTGTTCTCTGCCTTGGGTTGTGACCACAACCCGGAAGAGTGGCGTCTCTTCATTGATTTGTTAATGTTAAGCCTGAAAGCTGTTCTGCTACACAATCGCAACGTTTATCCTTCAGTACCTGTTGGCTATGCAGCACACATGAAAGAAACGAATGAAAATATGGAACTGTTTCTGAAGCACGTCCAGTATAGCAGGTACTGTACAACTGGAATATCTGTGGAGATCTTAAAGTCGTTGCTCTGTTACTAGGACTGCAGCTGGGCTATACAAAGTACTGTTGTTTCATCTGTGAATGGGACAGCCATGCCAATGAGTCACACTATTCTCAACAGAACTGGCCACTCCGTAAAAAGTTAGTTCCAGGACAGAAAAATGTGGCACATGAATCGCTTGTTGACCCGGCAAAGATATTTTTGCCTCTTCTTCACATAAAACTGGGGCTCATGAAGAATTTCGTGAAAGCACTGAACAAGGAAGGCAAAGGTTTTCGTTATTCAAGACAAATGTTCCCAAGAATAACTGACACCAAGATCAAAGAGGACATTTTTGTTGGCCCCCAGATCAGACATGTTATGAGTGACAGGCGGTTTGAAGATCAGATAGTTGGGCCAGAAAAAAATTGCCTGGAAATAATAATAATAATACATTTTATTTATATAGCGCCTTTCCCATGCTCAAGGCACTTCACAGAGTTTAAGAAAGAACGGCAGGGTATACAGTATATAGCATTGTACTAAACCAGATAAATAAAGAAGAGTAAAATAGTACATTCAGAGAAAAAAGCCTAACAGACAACATAATTGATGGTCTAGCACACACATACAGGTTACGTGAGCATCTTGACATAGTGGTAAACTGAGAGGAGGGTAATAAAGTTAAGTAGAGCTAAATGCAGAGATGAGTTTTGAGTTTTTTAAAATAATTCATGGAGGCAGCTGATCTAATTAATTTTGGTAGGTCATTCCAGAGACTGAGCACTATACAGCTGAATGCCCAGTCACCCATGGAGTGTAGATTAGTGTGGGGTATAACAAGATTGCCAGAATCAGAGGACCTTAGTGGGCGGACAGGCACATAGTGATGGAGAAGGTCACTGATGTAGTTTGGCGCAAGGTTATTTAAGGCTTTGTAGGTTATTAGTAGGATTTTATATTCAATTCTGTAAGACACAGGGAGCCAGGGAAGGCGAAGCAGGATGGGTGTGATGTGCTCACTGTTGTGGTTCGAGTAAGGACTCTTGCAGCCGAGTTTTGAATAAGCTGGAGCTGTGATACAAGATTAGAAGGGGCACTGGCCAGTAAGGAATTACAATAATCGATGCGGGATGTGATAAAAGCATGGACAAGTTTCTCAGCATTAGAATAGAAGAGGAAGGAGTGAACACGTGATATGGAGCTCATTTTATTAAGTTGCACTTTAGTCCCAATTTGCAGGTGTTCAGTTCAGTTGCAATTAGTTCTGCTCCATCCAGGTTTTAATTTCACTGAGGCAGGTTGTGAGCTGAGAAAGCTCTGATGAAGTTCCACTTTTAACATTGAAATAGAGTTGAGTGTCTTCTGCATAAAAATGATAACCCAGTCCAAAGCTAAGAATAATATGGCCAAGTGGAAGCATATAAATACAGAAAAGCAGAGGACTGAGGACAGAGCCCTGAAGAACTCCTTGTATGACTGGCGTTGTGCTGAACCTGCTGTTGCCAAGACTAACAAACTCTTGCCTATCTGTCAGATAGGACTTGAACCACTGGAGTGCAGTGCCAGAGATACCCAACATGTTCTCCATTCTGGACAGTAGAATGTCATGTCTGACAGTGTCAAATGCTGCACTGAGGTCTAATAGAATTAATATGCTGGTTTGTCCAGAATCTGCTGCCATAAGCAAATCATTGGTTACCCGTAGCAGAGCAGTTTCACAGCTGTGCTGCGCCCTGAAACCGGACTGAAAGGGTTCCATCAAATTATTAGAAGTTAAGTAGTTGGTGAGTTGGGAAGCTACAACACGCTCAAGAACTTTTGACAGAAAAGTTAAGTGAGAAATAGGACGAAAATTGTTAAAATTGTCAGCATCAAGACCAGACTTTTTTAACATTGGGGTTACAAAAGCAATTTTAAAAGTGAGCGGCACAAAGCCAGTGATGTCAAGGGATTTATTGTTGTAATAGTCTGGATTAGGCATGAAGGCAGGATTTAAGAAGTGTGGTGGGGATGGGGTCCAGTACACAAGTAGTTGGCCTCATCTTACAAAGCAGGTTATTAACAAAAGCAGATGTGACTGGTGAGAACTTAGAGAAGGAGCTGGATGGAGTGGGAAAACAGGGAGAGATATAAACAGATGATGTATTTATGTTAGTTGAATTATTTAGATATTTAATTTTGTTACAGAAAAAGTGGAGGAATTTCTCACACGCTTCAGTAGAAGAGGCAGTTGGGCCAGATGCGGGTTTGAGTAGTTTATTAAGAGAGAATAAAACCCTTGGGTTATAATGGACACTTTCTATTATTCTGCCTGAAGAAGGGGCCTGAGTTGCCTCGAAAGCTTGCATATTGTAATCTTTTTAGTTAGTCAATTAAAGGTGTCATTTTGCTTGGCTTTTCTCTATTATTCTGCCATAATGGGTGTTCTTGGCAGCAGTTAGTGCTTCTCTGTAAGCTCTTTGGTGGTCAGAGAAAGCCTGGATGTGCACGGTGAGGCCAGTCTTACGTGACATTCTCTCAAGGCGTTGGCCAGCTGCTTTCATAGATTGCAATTCTGAATTATACCAAGGAGCTGAACGCTTAACATAACATAAACGCTTATGTTTTTAAGGAGCTGTTTTATCTAATGCTGAATGAAGGGCTGTGTTATAGTGGTTATAATATTGACGTTGTTGACAATTTTCTGGGCAATTACAGAGCCCCAAACTACATTCAGCTGGTAGACAAACTTCTCAAAGCATACAAGACAATGAAGTGCAACATATCACTCAAGATTCATTTCCTCCATTCACACTTGGACTTCTTCCCAACAAATCTCGGTGCTGTCAGTGACGAACATGATGAAAGGTTTCACCAGGACTTTGCTACGATGGAAAAACGATACCAGGTCAACTGGATTCCGTCAATGCTTGCTGATTACCGTTGGACACTGCAATGTGATGCACCAGACATTGAATACAAAAGAAAATCAGGAGCAAAACACTTTTAATTCTGTTGAATTTAATAGCTTATGCGAAACATAAACGTGACTAAATACGTTATTGTCAGTAAACATATAAATGTCTATTTCTCAGAGTTCCTACGTGATGCAGTAAAACCAAAACTATATTTGTGCATACCCAGTAGGTACCTGTAACAATCTGCAACAACTTTTCAGGAAGCAAGACTTTTCAAAAAAATTGTTGTGCAGTGTAATGGTGGTTACAGAATCTTAATCAGGTACCCAGAAAGCAGAGAAGAAAAGCTTCCTTGCTACTGGTCTCTACTCCACAAACCCCAAGGCTGAAGTTGTGGCCATCCAGACTGGTGCAGGTCATGTCATTACCTCCAGTAATGTCATACTCTTGGCATATCTGTCTTGCAGACCATGAAATCTGCTTGAGACCCCTGTCCACCACTGACACTTCTCTATACAGAGCTCACACAGTTACCCTGCAGTGTCTTCCTTCCCACTGCAATTTACAAAGCAATGAAGCCACTGACACACTAGCAAAGGAATGATCTACAAAAGAGCAGGAAATCAAATATATCACCTTCAAAAAAACCAAGACCATCATTAAGGCAAAACAACACAGCAAAAGGTTACACCAGCACCCACGTTACAACACAAATGACTCGTGGCCACCTGGTGACAAGGTTGGAGCAGGTGACCATCTTCAGGCTGCAGACCTCATGAACTGGTGTTTGTACTTTAAGTTTCACATTGCTCAGTCAGACCAGTGCCCATGCCAGTCAGCCAGCCCAATAACAGTACATCTGCTATAACACCGTATAATGCCCCAAGGCACCAGATCTGGACAATGGAGATGGCGGTAGCACTGAAGGTGTATGGCAGCCCACAGAACCAGAGAGTCCAGCATGTCCATTTGAGTGAACACCGAGAAGAAGACCCATCGGGCCAGGGCATCACTACTTGCATACAGTGGCCAGTGCTAGGTTATTTTGCACCCTAGGCCAAGCTTATTAGTGCGGCAACTGCTTGGTAGCTAACCCGTGCGATTGGGTCTCCCCCCCCCCCCCTTATGATCAGCGCCCCAATTCGCCTTAATGGTGGCACCAGCCCTGCTTGTATATACTATATTGTAGCATGAGCTGCTCAGATCTGTTCCTGGAACACAACAGTGGCTGCAGCTTTTTCATCCAAACCAATTGCTTAACTAGAAGCTGAATCTTGAAAATCACAGAGCTGCTGTAATTTTTATGGCTTGTTAGTGTTTTCACTCTGTTTTGTCAGATAATTCCTGTATGTTTTAGACATTTTTTCTGTTTAAGGCTGTCATCTAAATTATTTGTGACTCAGAGCAGATTAGTAATTCTCAGTCCTTCACTTTTTTCTCTTCAGTTTCTTTCCAAATATTTCATTGAAGCAGATACTTCATGATAAACACAAATCAGTATAAATGGGACCAAGTAATATGGTGAACTTCTGATTTCTTTGACATTTCCATCTTATTGATATTGGCAGCTGTTTAAGAAAATAAGCTGTTCAAACAGAGGATTTAGCTGTTTAAGACTAAAAAGCAACTAAGAGTTGAGAAACACAACAAGAGAGTGAATAAAAATGAAGTTCAAAAATGTTACTTATGCAAAAGTGACCTAAGCAGAAATAATGGACTTGAACAACTGCGGCCCTCCAATGCTATAGCACATACTGTATATAGCAGGTTCAGGGTCTAAGTATGATAAAGTAGGTTTTTGAATCTATCCTGTCAAGTGCAAAGCTGAAATCTACCCTGAATGCAAGCCAGTCCCAACAACACAGCACACACACACACACACACACATACAGCTTCAGACTGTACCAATTTTGAGTTAATAACATACACATCAAGCATGCCCATAGTATTGAAATCTATAGGGTTGGTACTGGTAAACTTTGCATCTGCCCCAAGACTAGCATATGGTATAAAATTCAGAGCAAGAATCAACTAGGACTTTTCTGATGCTTTAATGAAATATCTTAAATATCTTAAATATCAAAACATCCATCTATCCATTATCCAACCCGCAGAATCCGAACACAGGGTCACGGGGGTCTGCTGGAGCCAATCCCAGCCAACACAGGGCACAAGGCAGGAACCAATCCCGGGCAGGGTGCCAACCCACCGCAGGACACACACAAACACCAAGCACCTATAAGGACAATTTAAAATCGCCAATCCACCTAACCTGCATGTCTTTGGACTGTGGGAGGAAACCGGAGCGGCCGGGGAGAACATGCAAACTCCACGCAGGGAGGACCCGGGAAGCAAACCCAAGTCCCCAGGTCTCCCAACTGCGAGGCAGCAGCGCTACCCACTGCGATAACCCTAACCCTAATTGCTAAAATTGGTAATTGTCAAAATCTGTCTGTATTCCTTCCAAGCAATATTGCAAGTCTCACTAGACTTTCCGAGCTTCTCTACTTGTATTTAGGCTGTTGTTGATCATCTGCATTTACTTCTCCACAGTACTACTCGTATTCTCTGCCCCTTTAATGTTCCCAGGAATCTGCAGTACCCAATCAGAAGCCAGTTTACCGCTTTTGTTGTACAGCACATGCTGTCTTTATAGCCATAGACATATATAGATAGACTCCGCATTCACTGTGTTGCCCAGTCGACACGATACGTCGGCGCGTCTGTCCTATTGCGAGTGGCAAAAGTGCCATTTAAACTAATACAGGTAGACGTGGAAACCGGGTTTTCTGATGAAAAAACAATAACGTTTAAAACAGTATCGTCTACATGCAACAGATTTTGGCGAATCGTTTACATGCAATTATGTATATCCATTTTTACACTAATAATGGCAATTATTAAATAATAATAATTATTATTATTAAATAATTCCTCCCATATAAGTAACATTTCTCGGACTGCCTTCTTCCATCTCCGAAACATTTCTAGACGTCCTGTTCTTACGCAACACAGTACTGAAGTATTGGTTAATGCCCTAGTCACCTCACGTATTGCTGTAATGCTATTCTATCTGGCATCCCACAAAAACTTATCCATCGCTTACAACTTCTTCAAAATTCTGCTGCCAGGATAATAACATGTTCTAAATCCACTGAACATATTGCACCTATTCTCTCTCAACTTCACTGGCTCCCTGTTAACTACAGAATATAATACAAAATACTGCTCTTAACATTTAAAGCTCTCCACAACCTCACTGATCTCCAACAGACTTACACTCCCTCTCGCTCATCCAGATCAAACTCTGTTCTATGGCAGCTCGAGCGTCTCTCATAGTGCTCCTCAACTCGGGAATTCTCTTCCCTCTCATATACGTCAGCTCGATTGAATAACACATTTTAAAACTGCTCTCAAAACTTATCTTTTCAAACTGGCATACCAATTATGAATTTTGCACTGTTACTGCCAGTTATCTTTGTTTGTTTGCTAATTATTGCTTTTTGATTTATCATTCTCTTGTTTAAAATTTTACTAATGTTGTTTAATTTTATTGTAAGGTGACCTTGAGTGCTAAGATTATAAAACGGGATTTTCTAATGGCCAAATATAACCAAAGCAATTGTTCAGCCTTACCTATGAAATGTAATCAGCCCGGGATATGGTTTGGAGCGGTTTGTACAATCCAAAGCAGCACATTATTCATTACTTCACTCCACAGCAGTGCCACTCGCAATATGGCAGCGACAGTGACGTACGATGCTGCTGGTCATGAGGCGTCTAGTAATTCTATGTCTACGCTTATAGCTACTGTACACTTACTGTACGCGTTTATGTGCATTCACAGGTCTCTAATTTCCATGAGAAGTTGAGAGACAAGACACACCTTTCAACAGAACGTCGCTATCACGGAAAACTTCCAAGTCTTTTTGCCCGTCAGCTTTAAGTTTCAGATGCAGAATCGAAACCGAAAGTATTCCATTAGATCGTCCCAAAGCCAGACGCTTGGTCGCCGGAGGAAGACGGCGAAGAGGTGAGGGGTCCCTGGCTGATCAGGTGCCGCTGTGCCAAGGTGTAGCCTCACGGAATGCTGACTGGTAGAAGGTAAGTAAGGTGATAGTTTTTTTTCTTTATTTTTTGTGAGATATAGATTAATCTAATGATACTGCTACATTTGGTGTGGGCTGCGAAATGTATTTTCTGATCTCGTATATCTTCTTCCATAAAGTAAATTGACGACGCCGTTTGTCTTTTAATATATCTACGCCAATTAGCTTGGAGTGAAGCTTAAACGCCCTTAATAAGGACCGAACTGCCTAACTCAATAGTTTTATTCTTGTCCCAGTGTGTTAAACTGGTATTTAGTGCCGTGCGGTGTGTTAACGTTAAGTGGTGATCAGAAAGAGATGGTTAATTAAGAAAAAAAAAATCAGGATAACGAGAACAATCTAAATTTAAAAAATCTGAAAATATGGCAAATCCATATTTTATGTAATAGTTCAGACCTACCTTTCCCCCACATTAATAGGACATTATACACGCTCAGATTGTACTTTTTAAAATATGTATTGTACCTATTTATTTGTTGTGTGTACTGTGCTTTTATATGTCAATTTTTACTCTACTTTTTATGAGTATATTACTGTTTTATGAATCTTTGGTGATCAAATTAAAACTGGCCCCCGTTATAGTGTTTGTATAATGTATATTATGTGTTCATGTATGTGTATGTATGGAGTTGCAAATCCCTGTAGATGCGTTGTAGCTGCAGATTTGTGACCATGGTCTGTGTGCCTGTATTTAGTGAAAATAGAATTGGGACTTTTCACTAATATACTAACAGATTTGATAAATGGATGGATATGGTACAGCTGGTCCGAGTACGGATGTGCCCAGGCTCTGCCACAATCCTAACTTTTAGCTCTTTTTCTCTTTGTGCTGTTCCCTCGCTTACTGGTCCTCATTGGCTCCTTTATTCTTTTGTTGCAGCTATTAATTTTTAATGTAGTATTGGGATAGATAGATAGATAGATAGAACTCTCCAGAGGAAAATTAGAACTTTTACAGATCTCTTTAAATACTGTAAATAAATAAATAAAAAGGTAGACAGATACAGTAAATAAATATGCACACTTTAGAGATTGGGAGCATGTACTGACTACAGTGTGTTGCCACACCCACCACACCACGAACCATTTAGATTGCTTACTGTTTTAGCTTTGTAAGCATCTTTTCTTTCACTCAGCTTTATCTTTAGCACATGCTGTACGTCCCTCAGAGCCTCTTTGTCACCAGATATGAATGCTCTCCTTTCTCATTCCGGAGTCCTTTTAGCTCCTTAGTAGTCCAAGCACTTTGTTTAAAAAACAAAGCATTGTCTTAGTGAGTGCTACTGTATCAACACAGAAGTTAATATAGTCTGTGACTGCAGTGACGGTGTCCCTCAATATTGTCCCCATGTGATTCACACAGCATTTCCCAGTCTGTCATTTGGAAGCAGTCATTCAGAGCCATTTCAACCTCCAGGCTCCCCTTCCTCACTATTCTGGTGGTAACAAGTTGCCATCTAATAACTGGCTTGTAGTTGGGAATAAGATGAATACAATACAATACAATACAATACAGTTTATTTTTGTATAGCCCAAAATCACACAGGAAGTGCCGCAATGGGCTTTAACAGGCCCTGCCTCTTGACAGCCCCCCAGCCTTGACTCTCTAAGAAGACAAGGAAAAACTCCCAAAAAAAACCTTGTAGGAAAAAATGGAAGAAACCTTGGGAATGGCAGTTCAAAGAGAGACCCCTTTTTCCAGGTAGGTTGGGCGTGCAGTGGGTGTCAAAAGAAGGGGGTCAATACAATACAATACACAGAACAGAACAAGTCCTCAATACAGTATAAATTAAAAAAAATTTTAGAAGTAAAAAAAAAAAAATGTTAGAAGTATGGAGCAGAATTTAACAGTAGATGATATCACATAATAAGATTTGGATATTTTTAGAGTCCTGGAGACCTCATCCATCAAGCTGCCTCCCCCATTTGGCCATTCCACGGCTGAAACAGTGCTGGGCCAGCCAATCCAATGAAAGGACCCCTCTTTCCCACGACTCCTGCGATCCTCCATTAGGGATGACTTTACCTTAGGCAGGCAAAACAACTTGGCAGGTGGGCCGTTGCACCAAGTGCCACATTTGAGTACCGAGAAGAGAAACAGAATAGGTGAGGGTTAGTATCCAAGTATAACTATCATGTTACTTATGTTTTAGTGCTAATGACTAACAACAGAGATGCAGTCCGTACAGTTAATCAGCAGCTCTAGTCAGGATATGCTAAACTGAAGTAGTGAGTCTTCAGCCGGGATTTAAAAACTGAGACCGAAGGGGCATCTCTTATAGTAGCAGGCAGACCATTCCACAGTTTAGAGGCCCTGTAACTAAAAGCTCAACCTCCCATTGTTATTTTATTAATCCTTGGAACCATAAGCAGACCGGCATCTTGAGATCTTACACAGTGTGAGATGAATCCGATCGATCAGATTGGGTAGTCAGATTTTCCTAAAGGAGTCAGTAGATTATACTTAAAAGCATCTTTACCATTTGAATACAGCACATCCAGCTTGTTATTTTCTCGAGTGGAACTGGCCACAAGCTGATAGAAATTTGTCATTATTCCTTCCAAAGTCACACTGTTCAAGTCACCATAGTTTATAATAGGAGGGTCATAGGAGTGAGTCATCATTAAAGTGTTGGTGAAAGAATGAATCATTTCTGTTGCTATGTCCCCATTTATGGAGGGAAGAATATAAACATTAATAAGGATAATGTAATCGATTCCAAAGCATTTTAATGTCTGAATTACAAACTGTAGTTTTAACCATAATATTCTCCCTTTTATACCATTCTTCATTCATACAGATGAGCAGTCCCCCACCTGTCTTTTTTCCGCAGCACGCTGGGTCTCTGTTTGGTTGAATAAGATGAAATCCATCCAGCATTACAACAGTGTCAGGTATATCAGGTCTAAGCCAGCCCTCTGTAAAGCACAAAATGCCACTGTACTTGTATACTCTGTGGCCCGTGATAAGTGCAGACAATTCATCCATCTTATTTGACAGCAATTGAACATTTCCCATTACAATAGATAGACTAGCTCTAAAAGCTTTTTGCGTTGCTTTTACTCTCACGTCAGCACGTTGCTCTCTACATCTGTGGACAAACAGATCCTGTGGTAATGTGAAACTGAGCCGCCTAGGTACTCGCGATCACAGGGCAAATAGCTGATTATGGGAGTATTTAATCCACTCCTCTTTTATTTTCCCAGTGTCTCTTACACTTCCAGGTGTTGCAGACATAAGGCGGCCTTTGGGTCCTCTTTGTGACTCTCTCTTGCAACCCATTTGAAGTTCAGTCATGACAAGCCAGCGCCTGGGTTTGCATGGATTGCATTTCGTCAGTAAATATAAAATCCCTTTATCCGATTTCTAGTGGCTACTATTAGTGATAAGCCAGGAGCCAGATCAATTGTAATTTTAAATAAAACTAATAATTCATGAGTTCACAAACAAAAAGATTGGGTTGGGTTATGGGGTGGTAGGATGGGGAGTCAGCATCCAGCATGGGGTTTTATTTAATTGTAATTTCCATCAGAATGGCTTATGATCCTCTTTGAAGTGTTTGTTTTGTATTTCAATTTCATTTTTATCACAAAAACAGCATACTTACAGAAAAATAAAAGCAACAATTATCACTTGTACTAATAAAACACAACTGTCAATCCATCCATCGCTCTTATGAGACCACTTTTCCCGGCAGTATAGTGTATCTTTTGGATGTGGAGTACCATGGAGAAAATCAAAATTCTCCCAAACTGTGACTAGGCTAGGAAATTCAGATCTTCAGAGGCCTCTCTGCCATGCCTTCTGAAAGGACACATTACCACCCTTAAGTATATTATGGTCATCTGTATAACATGTTGTTTTCATATTTCTGCTTCCTTTGTGTCATCCCACGTGTCAGTATAGAATAACCTTCCTACTATACCAGACCAATAAAGCAACTAAAAAAAAATTGGCTGAAAAGTTAAAGAATTTGCATAAATTAAATCAAGGAAGATTTTCACTCATCAGAGTGGATGACAGGACATCTTTTTGTACATTTACTTTAATTATGTTTAATAAATATATATAAGCACTTTTAAATTAGGTCAGTGTGACTGCACCGAATGTTTGCATTAGACCCCTTGTCCAAGGCTGGTTTCCTTTCTCACGCTATATACTGCTGAGTCTGCTGAGACTTTCCATGACTCCACTGATAGTAGCCATTCTTCTGGGTATGCTAGTGGTATTGGGTTCTCACTGCCAGGGGTGTCACACCCTATAATTATGGGTAATATAGTGGATGATATGTTTCCCTTGGAAAAAAATCGCATTTGTATTAATTAATAAGATTAGCTGACCACATATTAGCAAGGAGTGAGCCACCATAGTGCCATAGGCTTATCCTTATGAGTAGGTGCTTTCCATGGTAAACTAAAATGTTTGGTTGGTAGGATGGCCCTGTGCACGAAAGAAGGTGCCATGCTACGTATTGGAATGAGTAGATGACCTGGTGTTTGCTTGGTCCATTACTAGAGCACTGAATCTCACGACTGCTGTGACACCTATAGCAGCTAGGAGGACTTGGCTGAACAAAGTTTTCAGAGGTATACTTAACCACAGAAGTTATCTCTGCTACTCTTCTGCTACTCAGAAGTACTTTGTGACCCAGGATTAAAATCCCCTCTCAACCCATTGAGAACTGAGCTTGGAGTCAGGAGGTTTGAGTGGCAAGTAAAGGTGTCTAAAATCTTAAAATTAGCACAGCTTATTCAATGTGATGGGGCACAGCAAGAATCATAATCAAGAGAGTGCTTTAATGAAAAACCTGAAATTTCTAATCAAACACATCCTTTAATTCTTTTGCAGCCCTTTGTTCTTAACATCATATCCAAACTGATATATGCTTTCCAGCAGCTGTGCTCTAGGAAGACATCTTTTGCAAACACCAAGATGCTAGCATTGACTTACATCATTGAAGGCACAATTCAAAGCCTGTAAAACTGTAATCTTATATATATATAAAAGCCAAATTCCACTGACTCACTCATCACAAAATCTCCCGAACCATGAGGACTTGGGACTTGAAATTTGGAATGTAGGTTACCCTTGGCCCATAGGTGCTCGCTAAGAAACGGTTTTAAAAATTTTGTGGTCCAAGTGTGAAATTTCTTATAGTTTTTTAGGACCCGTTTGTATGTCTGCTAAATTTGCTATTTTATTTATTTATTTATTTTTTTTTTTGTAATAGTAGTGTGACAAGTTAGTGACTGAGGCAAAAGTCAAAAATCATTTTTAACACAGTATTAGGTTATACTTTCTATTCAAGAGGACTTGGTAACATTATATTATAACATTACTGAATGTATGAATGAAAGAATGAATGAATGAGTGAATCCGTCTTTTATCCAGCTTGCTAGAACCCAATCTAAGATGCAAGGGATGAACTGCCTTTGCAACTGGTGGGTCTGTGTGTTACATGTTTAATTAGTGTTACTATACATTTCTGATCTTCAAAAATACAAGTATTAGTATTGTCATTTTGGAGCTTAACTCCTCCTAAACTATAGCTGTTGAAAACATTTCCATGTGTATAGAGGTTAGAGATTGGAGACTGAGACTGAAGAGCTGACACCATCCTTGCAAGCTGAAGTGCAAGGAGTGCTGAGTGTGTTTGGTTTCCTGCTGTGTGAGAGTTAATTAAAATACAACTTTTGCCCCTAAAATTTTGTTTATTGGTTGCCTCTAAGGTGCCGTGCAGGAGTTTTTCAAGCTTTTTTTTCTTTGGAAGGTTTTTTTTTTTTTTTTCACAGAAACAAATGTTGCTGAGTGTTTAGGAAAGTACTTGTATTCAAACCTGTAGAGTTTTCAAAGCACTGCAGAAAGCAGGGAAAGCAGTTACAGACACTGTCAAGCCCAAGAGTAAATAAAATGCGTTATTGTAATAAATACTTAAGAGTAGCTGTGATTCTTTAGTGGGAAGAAGTTAAGGTATATAAAGAATAATAGGTAATACATTAAAAATATGCTTGTCTTAATACTATTTTAGTATCAGAAATAAAGCTAGTGAGTTGGAGTTGTATTTAGCTGAGCATAATTATATTATAACAGTAATAGAAAACAGGCTAAATAACAAAGTCGGGGATGAGTATAACAAAGATTTTTACAGATTTTTAGGAAAGATAGACAAAAAAAAAGGGGGGGGGGGGATTGCCATTTGTATTTAACAGAATTTAAATTCAAGTCTTCTTCAGTTGGATGATGAGCCACATCTTAGTGAGTATGTCTGGAATCACCTAGAAAGCAGTAGAAAAAGAGGTCTTATGTTAGGAGTTTATTTTAGGAGACCCCCAATGCAGACAGTAATTTCAATGCAAATCTTTTTAGTAACATTAAAAAGGCATGTTTTTGGGGTGGATATTACAGTCATGGGTGACATTAACTGCAGGAATATTAACGGTGCTAAAATTGTAAATAGCAGAGCACAAGAGCGGGAGTTTTTAGACACAATCAGTGACTGTTTTTAGTGCAGTATGTTAAAGCACCAACATGGAGGGAAGCCTGTCTAGATTTAGTATTTTGTAATAATCATGAAAGAATTGACAATGTAGAGATGATTGAATCACTAGAGTCAAATGACAGAAAATAATATGATTTTCAATGCTTTGTGAAAGTGCAGATGCAAAGGCTAAAACTGTTAAGTTTAACTTTGGTAGGGAAAATTTTGAGCAGATGTGACAAACTCTAAACAAAGATAAACTGGGATAAACTTTTATGTG
The DNA here is from genome assembly GCF_900747795.2 of Erpetoichthys calabaricus. NCBI lineage: Eukaryota > Metazoa > Chordata > Cladistia > Polypteriformes > Polypteridae > Erpetoichthys > Erpetoichthys calabaricus. The sequence continues at coordinate 116,230,277 of NC_041394.2, forward strand.
TAGAGACAGCCAAGGAGTAGTGAAACAGATTTAAAAGCATTTCACTTACAATGCAGGATTGGTATATCCCCAAATTTGGAATTAGTCAGAAATTAATGAAAAACTCTGCAGTGAGTTAAAAAAGGAGATAAAAAGATGCTGTAAATGAAAAAAACACCTGTACAAAGGTGTATGAGACTAATAACTCCATTGTGAATCGTACGGTGTTTAAGAACATGAAGGCAAATATTATAAAAGATATTAGGGAAGCTAAAAGGCAGTTATAGAGGAATATAGCAGATAAGGTGAAAGATGACCCAGAGAGATTCTTTCAGTATAATAGTAACAAAAGAACAGTCAAGGAGGAGGGGAAGTATATGAGAAATAATAAGGGGAAATTATAATACACAGGCAGTGAAATGCCAAATGCTCTAAACTTGCATTTTTCTGAAATGTTATGCTCTAAAGTTGCATTTTTCTGAAGTTGTGAGGAAATGTTAAACCTCCCAGCAGTAACAGGGACTACTAAGGAGGTACTGAGTTATTAGGAAATTATAGAGGGAATAGTGCTGCTCAGATTAAATAGGCTCAAATCAAACAAATCACCAGAACCAGATAATATTTATCCCAGAGTTTGTAAAAAGGTTAGAAAGTACATATAGAAACTCTTGACATATATTTTCAAGTAGTCACTGCACACTGGGGAAATCCCTAAAGACAAAAAAAGTAAAATAGAAAATATGATATCATTATATAAAAATGGTGATCAGGCAGATCCAAGTTACATTGGGCCATTAAATTTATAGTGCATCACAGGTAAATTAACAGAAGGAATTATTAAGGATAGGATTGAGCAACGCATGACAAGAGCAGGAGTTTTACTGAACAGTAAACATTCGAGGGAGGTTTTGTTTTACTAATATGCTGGAATTCTTTGAGAAAGCATGAAAAGTATATGAGTATATATACAGTAAGTACATCAAAATGGTGCATATAATATTTTTTATCTTAATTTTCAGAAGGCATGTGATAAAGTCCCCCGTGAAAGGTTAGGCATCAACCTAAAAGAATTAAGGGTTCATGGAAAATGGATGGATGGATGGGTGTAGTATGCAGATAGGTACAGAATTAGCTATAACACAGCAAAGAGAGGGTAATGGTTCAAGGAACCTTATCAGAATTGATAGTGGTGTTCCTCAAAGGTCAGTGCAAGGGATACTGCTATTTTTAATATATATAAAAGATTTAGATAGGAATATAAAAAGGAAAATTAGGAACAAGCTGTTTAAGATGGAAGATGATACCAAGATAGGTGGCTTGGCAGCATTACATGTAGAAAGTAAAAATCCCAGGTTTAAATAAACAGTGGGAGGTCTAAAAATCAAATGTACACCTTATGAGAAAGATTTAGAAATCATAGTGGACTCTACACTATCAACTACCAGACAGTGTTCAGAAGCCATTAAGAAGGCATGATGTGTAGAGTACACGTCCAAGGAGGTTATGCTCAAGCTTTATAATGCACTGGTGAGGCCTCATCTTGAGTACTGTGTGCAGTTTTGGTTTCAAGGTTGCAAATGAACATAGTAGCGTTGGAAAAAGTCCAGAGAAGAGCAAATTGATATGAATTGCATGGTGTTAAGAAAGTGTTAAATTAGGATGACTTTTAGTGGAATTTCTTTTTTTCATTCTAGATGAAATTGCCTTCAACACAAGGATGTTGAAGTTTCTTTATCGATGGATATTTTCTTCTTCGTCAACGCATCTGACCATGGATTATCATACAATGTCAATTTCAGGTTTGTTATATATTGTCAAACTATGTACAGTACATCTATAATCCACTGTTTGTTTTATTTTCATTTTTGTCAAGCATACATCTTCACATGAGTATAGGCATTAAAAGATTAACAATTCTGTGTGAAACATGATTGTAAAATGTTATTTTACTGGTGTTAACAAGAATTCAGGATAGAAAATTTCTTTAGAATCTTTCTGTTAAGGTCTTAGCTTTGTTTCCTCTTCCATGACTGTAGAATTGGTCCTAAAATACGCTTTCCTAATAATGTTACCTGTCTAACAGTAGTTTCATCCAAATACTGTAACAAAATAGCTTAATAGTTAGCACAACTGGTTCATAGAAACTATGTCCTGGGTTTAAGCCCCATGTTGTCTGTGTAGAGCATGCACATTCTCCTGATGTTTGAAGGTTAGGTTATTTGACAATTCCAGATTGACCCTGTATGTGTATGTGTGTGTGAGGTTGCAATGAACTGCAGCCCTGTCCAGTGCTGTTTCCAGCTTTGGCATGCTATGAATTAAGCTGGTTTGAGCATATTATGTTTTATTCTGTTACTGTAAATCAAGGCAGTCTCTGATTTCGATCCAAGGCTCCTCAGCACTACAGAGACCAATAGTCTTAGCGTTATGAGAAAAAGTCCAAATAGAAATCAAAGACCCAGCCAAAAAAGGAGCACACTTGAAAAAACTAGACTGTAAAAGAGGGATTGGTTTTAATTTGAAAATAAACTAATTTATATAAAAAGCACAGTTTTGTTTTTAGTGAAGGTCTAGTGTCTACAGAAGAAGAATTTTCTACCTTTTTCCTTTCATTTTATGTAAAGTATTATAACGTGGTTGAAATTGTGACCCCGAGTGATCAATGGATTTAACCATTTTAAGCGTGATGTCTGTGTGTGTGAGTGTTCCTGATTGTCAGTGGCATGCAAAACTTTTAATTGGATCAACTGATAGTGATCAAATTTAGTGATCAAATCGTGAAACGCTACAACTTCCATGATTTTAAGCAAAAAAGTTGGTATTTTGTGGAGCAGTTTAAGCAGTTTTTGAATAATTTTTCCTTGTCAAAAATGACATGATTTTTGTTAAGGGAACATCCTTTTTTGATAATATATTTTTTTTAATTTTATTTATTAATTTTATTGTAATCATTCCAATAAAATTAATAAATAAAATTAAAAAAAAAAAAAATCATTCCAGCCCAAACGTGTTGTGAGGGTCTGCTGGGAACGTCTGGCAGAGCCCCCTGTCAGAAGTAGCTTCAACTCCCACCTCCGGCAGAACTTCGATCATGTCCCAAGGGAGGTGGGGGACATTGAGTCCGAATGGGCCATGTTCCGTGCCTCTATTGTTGCTGTCCTGAGCTGTGGCCTTAAGGGGGCCGGTGCCTGTCGTGGTGGCAATCCCCGAACCCATTGGTGGACACCGGCGGTGAGGGATGCTGTCAAGCTGAAGAAGGAGTCCTACCGGTCCCTTTTGTCCTGTGGGACTCTGGAGGCAGCTAATAGGTACCGACAGGCCAAGCGGAATGCGGCTTCAGTGGTTGCTGAGGCAAAAACTCGGGCATGGGAGGAGTTTGGGGAGGCCATGGAGAACGACTTTCGGACGGCTTCTAGGAGATTCTGGTCCACCATCCAGTGTCTCAGGAGGGGGAAGCAGTGCAGTGTCAACACTGTATATGGTGGGGATGGTGCGCTGCTGACCTTGACTCGGGACGTTGTGGGTCGGTGGGGGGAGTACTTCGAAGACCTCCTCAATCCCACTAACATGCCTTCCAATGAGGAAGCAGAGCCTGGGGACTCAGAGGTGGGCTCCCCCATCTCTGGGACTGAGGTCATAGAGGTGGTCAAAAAACTCCTTGGTGGCAGGGCCCCGGGGGTGGATGAGATATGCCCGGAGATCCTCAAGGCTTTGGATGTTGTAGGGCTGTCTTGGTTGACACGTCTCTGCAACATCGCATGGACATCAGGGACAGTGCCTCTGGATTGGCAGACCGGGGTGGTGGTCCCCCTCTTTAAGAAAGGGGACCGGAGGGTGTGTTCCAACTACAGAGGGATCACACTCCTCAGCCTCCCTGGAAAAGTCTATTTGGGGGTTCTGGAGAGGAGGGTCCGTCGGATAGTTGAACCTCGGATTCAGAAGGAACAGTGTGGTTTTCGTCCTGGTCGCGGAACAGTGGACCAGCTCTGCACCCTTAGCAGAATCCTGGAGGGTGCATGGGAGTTCGCCCAACCAGTCTACATGTGTTTTGTGGACTTGGAAAAAGCGTTCGACCGTGTCCCTCGGGGAATCCTGTGGGGGGAGTATGGGGTACTGGACCCCCTGATAAGGGCTGTTCGGTCCTTGTACAACCGGTGTCAGAGCTTGGTCCGCATTGCCGGCAGTAAGTCGAACCCGTTTCCGGTGAGAGTTGGACTCCGCCAGGGCTGCCCTTTGTCACCAATTCTGTTCATAACTTTTATGGACATAATTTCTAGGTGCAGCCAGGGTGTTGAGGGGGTCCGGTTTGGTGGACTCAGGATTGGGTCACTGCTTTTTGCAGATGATGTTGTCCTGTTTGCTTCATCAGGCCGTGATCTTCAGCTCTCTCTGGATCGGTTCGCAGCTGAGTGTGAAGCGGCTGGGATGGGAATCAGCACCTCCAAATCCGAGACCATGGTCCTCAGCCGGAAAAGGGTGGAGTGACCTCTCAGGGTTGGGAGCAAGATCCTGCCTCAAGTGGAGGAGTTCAAGTATCTCTGGGTCTTGTTCACGAGTGAGGGAAGAATGGAGCGTGAGATCGACAGGCGGATCGGTGCGGTGTCCGCAGTGATGCGGGCTCTGCATCGGTCTGTCGTGGTGAAAAAGGAGCTGAGTCATAAGGCAAAGCTCTCAATTTACCAGTCGATCTATGTTCCTACCCTCACCTATGGTCATGAGCTATGGGTAGTGACCGAAAGAACGAGATCGCGAGTACAAGCGGCTGAAATGAGTTTCCTCCGCAGGGTGTCTGGGCTCTCCCTTAAAGATAGGGTGAGAAGCTCAGTCATCCGGGAGGGGCTCAGAGTAGAGCCGCTACTCCTTTGCATCGAGAGGAGTCAGATGAGGTGGCTTGGGCGTCTAATCAGAATGCCTCCTGGACGCATACCTGGTGAGGTGTTCTGGGCACGTCCAACCGGGAGGAGGCCCCGGGGAAGACCCAGGACACGCTGGAGGGACTATGTCTCCCGGCTGGCCTGGGAACGCCTCGGGATTCTCCCGGAAGAGCTAGAAGAAGTGGCCGGGGAGAGGGAAGTCTGGGTATCTCTGCTCAAGCTGCTGCCCCCGCAACCCGACCTCGGATAAGCGGAAGAGGATGGATGGATAGATGGATGGTAATCATTCCATACAAATAGATCAATTTATACCAAAAAGAATTGAAGACTAAATCAAACCCCACCCTTGAGAAGGAGAACATGGCCAAAGGAGAATTGCTTAGGGCTTTTTAATAGGGCAAAAATAAACAAAACAAAGGAAAAAATATATACAGGTAAATAAAAAATGGAGAAGGGAAAGAAATGCTGAAATAATTATTTCTTCTTATTCTAAATATTATTGATTAGATCCTGCCAGGTTTTGAAAAAATTCTGTACAGATCCTCTAACTAAGAATTAGATTTTTTCCAATTTCAAATAATATAAAACATCAGTTTCCCACTGACTTATCAGAGGAGAGTTAGGATTCTTCCAATTTAACAAAATAAGTCTGCGTGCCATAAGTGTAGTTAATGCAATCACCGTTTGCTTGTCCTTGTCCACTTCAAGTCCGTCTGGAAGAACACCAAACACAGCTGTTAATGGGTTAGGAGGGATTGAGACACCAAGGCTGTCTGAAAGGCACTTAAAAATTTTTGTCCAAAATGATGTTAATTTGGTGCAGACCCAAAACATGTGACCCAGTGAGGCAGGAGCTTGGTTGCAGCGTTCGCAGGTTGGATCTTGCCCTGGAAACATTTTGGACAGTTTCAAGCGAGACAGATGAGCTCGATATATAATTTTGAGTTGAATAATTCTATGCTTTGTGCATATGGAGCTCGAGTGAATTCTCTGCAGTGCTACCTTCCACTCCTTTTCTGATATATTGATTAAGAGATCTTTTTCCCAATGTCCTCTTGGATCTTTGAAAGGAAGGGATTCTAATAAGATTTTACATAATGCGGAAATGGTGTCTAATTCATCGAAATTGAGCAGTATTTTTTCCAGCATGGTGGAGGGTACGAGATGAGGAAAATCGGGCAGTTTCTGTTTAACAATGTTTTTAATTTGAAGATAGTGAAAGAAATGTGTAGCTGGAAGGTTGAATTTGGAACGTAATTGTTCAAAGGATGCAAAGATATTGTCTATGTAAAGATCTCTGAGCAATTTAATCCCAAATCTTTTCCAGGTATTAAAAACTGGATATGTTTGCGAGGGTTGAAAGAGGTGGTTCTCTTGCAGAGGTGCCACAGATAAAAGATTTTCCATCTTAAAATGCTTTCTTAATTGGTTCCATATTCTGAGTGAGTAAAGCACAATTGGTATATTAGTATATTTGCGATAACTTGCATTTATTGGAGCGCAGAGCAGGGAGTATAAAGAAGTACTACAGGATTTTAATTCTATTGTGGGCCAAGCCTGTGTATGTTCATTTTTTTGTGTCCAGGTTTTATGGCTTGTATGTTTGCTGCCCAGTAATAAAACTGGAAATTAGGTAAAGCCATGCCACCTTCTGCCTGAGCTCTTTGTGGGGTCGCTCTTTGGATACGTGAGTGTTTTGAGTTCCAAATAAATGAGGTTATAGTTGAATCTAATTGCTTAAAAAAAGATTTATTGATATATATTGGAATGTTTTGAAATAAAAAAAAGAAGTTTAGGAAGGATATTCATCTTAACAACGTTAATTCTTCCGGCTAGAGTGACATGAAGGGCTGACCATCTATGCAAGTCTTGCTTAATTTTTTCCATACAGATGGCAAAATTTTGTTGATAAAGAGCTTTATGTTTACTTGTGATATTTACCCCAAGGTATTTAAACTGATCTGCTATGGTAAAAGGTAGGGTGTCCAATCTAATATTATATGCTTGTGAATTTACTGGAAAGAGTATACTTTTATTCAGATTAATTCTAAGACCAGATATCTTTTGAAATTCTGTGAGTGCTGTTAAAACTGCAGGCACACTGTTTTCTGGGTCTGATATATATAAAACCATATCATCTGCATATAGAGAAATTTTCTGTCCCAGTCCTTCTCTGATAATCCCCTTTATCTGATAAGAATTTCGACAGTGAACAGCCAGTGGTTCAATGGCGATTGCAAACAGCAGTGGTGACAAGGGGCATCCTTGTCTGGTGCCACGTTCTAGCTTAAAGTAGTCTGAACAAATGTTGTTAATACAAACTGAAGCTTCTGAATTGGTATACAGTAGTTTGATCCATGTGCAAATATTCCGGCCAAACCCAAATTTCTCCAATGCAGTGAAAAGGTAGTTCAATTCAATCATATCAAACGCTTTTTCTACGTCTAATGATAGTAATATCTCTAATATCTCTGGGGTGTTTGACTTTGCTGGTGAGTATATTACATTAAACAGGCGTCGAAGATTGGAAGATAAGTGTCGGCCTTTGATAAATCCAGTTTGATCCTGTGATATTACCGAGGACAGCACTTTCTCCATCCTTCTAGCTATAATTTTTGAGAGTATCTTAACATCATTATTCAGGATTGAAATTGGTCTGTATGATGCACATTGTAACAAGTCCTTATTTTGTTCAGGAAAGACGGTGATTAATGCTTGATGAAAAGTTTGAGGTAGAATTTGATTGTCTCTAGCTTCTGTAAATGTTGCCAATAAGAGGGGAGCTAGCTGAGTGGAGAATTTCTTATAAAATTCTACGGGGTAACCATCAGGGCCTGCTGATTTCCCGCTTTGAAGTGACTTTATAGCATCTAGTAATTCTGATAGGGTCAGAGGTTTATCCAGTTCCTCAGCACTTAAAGCATCTATTTGTGGTGTCTGTAATGTATCCAGAAATGCATTAGATTGTGTGTTGTCTTCTTTGAACTCAGTAGAATGTAAGGATTTATAATAATCTCTAAATGTGTGCATTATATTTTTATGGTCAATGATTTCTTCTCCATTCGTGTTGGTGATTACTGGGATTGCATTGCGAACTTCTTGTTTGTGAATTTGTTGAGCTAAAAGCTTATTAGCTTTTTCTCTGTGTTCATGATGTGTAATGATGTCTTGACTTATAAATAAGTTGTTCAGTTTCTTTAGTTGTCAAGATGTTGAGTTCTGTATGCAGAACCTGCCTTTTCCTATAAAGAGCTTCACTTGGACGCCTGGCTTGTCCTTCAACCATTCTAGTAATTTCGCTTCTTAGCTGTAATGCTTTCTTGGTTTCTAATTTATTTCTGTGGGAAAGATATGAAATAATCTGTCCTCTTAAGAAGGCCTTTAGAGTTTCCCAGAGTGTTCCTGCAGAAACCTCTGAGGGTATGTTTGTCTCTAGGATACAAATTCTGTGCAGTTCTCGTCTGCCAACAGAAGAGGATTAAGATGCCATCTGCGAGGTGAGTGTGAGGGGCTTAATGATTTTAGCTCCAAGACTAGAGGGGCATGGTCGGACATAACAATTCTGTCGTATTTGCACGATTTAATTGTAGGCAAGAAATTATTATCTATAACAAAATAATCAATTCTTGAGTAGCTATAATGCACTGGTGAGTAGAACGAATATGTTCTTGAGTTTGGGTTAAGAAACCTCCAGGGGTCTGATAAGTTGTGGTCAGTTACAAACTGTGTAATTGTCTTTGCAGTGTTAGATGTTGTCCCCCCTGTCACAGGAGTCCTATCTAAGAGTGGATTTAAAACACAATTAAAGTCCCCAGCCATTATAATTTTATGAGTGTTCACATTGGGAATGGATGCAAATAGACTTTGCATAAATTCCTTATCATTGACATTGGGTGCATAAACATTTATCAAAATCATTTTACTGTTAAATAAGTTGCCCATGACCATCACATATCTCCCTTCAGGGTCCGATACTACATCTGATGCTACAAATGGGACTGTTCTGTGTATGAGAATTCCCACACCTCTAGTTTTCTTTGTAAAGCTAGAATGGAACATTTGCCCAGTCCAGTCTTTTTGTAGTCTCCTGTAAAAATACTATTTTAGCATTTAAGCCTGTTAGGTGAGAGCATACTTTCTTTGTCTTTAATTCGTGATTCAGGCCTTTAACATTCCAGCTCACAAAGTTAACTGTCCCATCATAGAGACATTGATTCTGAGTTTTTAATGTCATTTTATAGTCTTAACTGGTAGTGAGGCAGTTTTAATCTTAGTTTCAAATTTCCCCACGAGTTATTGCTATGTAGCCTATTTTTACGATGATATTTATAGTTTTGATAATATTATAGAAATAATTTTTCCTTACTCCTTTAGACAGAGAGAGAGAGTGAAAGTCACACTATGCATGTTGATACAGCAAATGTGTCACAAAGCCTACCTTGCAAGAGAACCCTTTTCTTCTCTGTGTGATGACAGGAGGTTATTTCATCAGTTCAATTTATGCAAAAGGAAATGTCTGTCATAATAATTAAGAGCTGCTTAAAAATGCAGATTACTTAAGCAATACAATTTAATAACCATGTGATCTCACGTGTGTTTTAAGAAGTTCTGATTAATTGGATAATCAGCACTGATTTGTTTCAAGGTGAAATCTGTAGAATAAACCATAATAAAAGGATCTGGTCTCAGTCAATCAAGAAAAAATAAAATCGTTGAGTCATTATGACTGTCTTAGGCTACAATAATGCTATTCAATGGTGTAGAAATGTGTATTATACTTATACTAAGCTAAATCAATATATTTTTTGAATGCATAGCTGTAAGCATGATGGGATAATACCTATGTGATTATCTCGGTAATCACATTTATGTAGAAGTACCAGCTTTCAGAAGAATTTGTGTCTCTCATTTACTCCACTGCTTTTGTCAGTTGCTGGCAGATACAAGTATTAGAAACAAAATCAGCATAGTATGTGCTGCAATATTACATTTTTGTACATATTAAATAATATTGCATTTGTGCATAAAGAGAGTGGACAAAACTAATTCTGGAAAACAAAGTGAATTACTTATTCTCCTGTTGCAGTGACTTTCTTTGCAATCATCTAAACTTCTGCTTGCATTTGTTTTGTCTTCACAACCTCCTCTTTCATAATTATTGTGAACTGAGCTTTAGAACTCCTTTTGCTGAGTTTTGCACTTTTTATGTACAGGTAATTTATTTTGGATAATGCAAAAATATTTCTTTACTTGTGGTGGCAACATCATCAGAACACTATCTTACTGTTCACACTTTCTTCACAAATCCTGTCATTTTGTGTGTTTTCTTCATGCCTGTGGTCATGTTGTTCACAGTTGTTACACATGTTGGGCTTTGTTTTTAGAGGTTGCTGATATGCTGTTTCTGGTATCCACTTATTGGATCAAAGACTGCTTTTTCATTTTTTTTTCTTGTTGTTGCAGGAGTTATGGAAAGGCTAGTAGACTAAGTACTGAGTATGTTTTTACTCTGCTTCGTTTTCTTCCCCTTTAAAGAGCTATCATTTCCCAGTCTTTCTTTCAAAGCTTACAGTTCCTGTTGTCCCATTACATTACAGTAGGTGTCCACGGTCCTCCATTACAATCCAAATTCAGTGTGCTGTGTATCACATGGACCTTTCATTTTATGTCTTATATTTCTTTTTTTATAGTAGATGTTTGATGTTTTCAGAATGATTCCGCTGCAAATGGAGTTAAAGTTAGGAAAATGTGATGTTAAAATTTAGAAATAATACACTTTCTAGTTTTGCCTTGTCTTGTCTTTATTTATGTATTATCCAGATGATTAGTTTATAACACAAATGCTATTCTATCTGTGGTGTTAAATTCTATTGTTGATCACTACATTTTTAGAAGTAATAACACTTTGATACATGTTTGCATGCAAGACCATTAAAATGGTTCTGCATAGAATACTGCTGTGTTTAACATTGACTCTCTTATGGACCAATAAATACAAATACTAATTGGAGTTATTCTAATACTGATTTTCAGGAATAATTGGTTTGCCAAACTATGGACTTTCCTGTTGTGTGAACTCACTGCTGCAGTCATTTTTTGCTACTCCTGAGTTGACGTCATTACTAAACAAGTATGTCTCTTGTATGGTTTTCATTTTTTTCTTCTTGGAAATGATGATGTGAAAGTGATAAGACATGTGATCTAAGAAAAAAAAAAAAGTAATGCTCCTATAATGCAATTTCACATCTGCATTATCAAAAGTGACCAACTCATCTCACAGCCAGTTTTTGAAAGGAATGAAGAAGCAATGTCACTGGAGAATGTCCAGATAAACACAGATAGACCAAGTAAACTCAATGAAAAGTACAAAATCCCTCAAGTAAAACTGAGGCCTAAGTGCTGTCACTTTATCTTGAACATGTTCTTTTTTATACACTTACTAAATTAATTGATTGACTAGATATCATTAGGTTAGGAAAATTGCTAAACTATCACATACTAAAGGATATTTTAAAGAATGTCTTAATAAGAATAGAATAGAACAAAATGTCTTTTCCTGCAATTTTGAAAGGATCAAGGACAAAGAGTCTGACTGAACCCATTCAAGGCTACAATAGTAGAGGCAGCTGCAAGGAGCTGTACTGAAATGGTTGTAGATGCCTGTCATGGTAACTGGCAACAGAAGGCCGCCATCCTTGTTCATTCTCTAGTTTCTCTCACAATTTGAAGCCCTTAAAGTACTTAGTGTCTTAAAATATACAGACTTATATATTTACAGTGGATATTGAAAGAGCTCCACAATTACCTGAAGGGTACCTCTTCTTGTGTGATTTTGGGCTATACAAAAATAAATTGTATTGTATTGTATTATAGCACAGCCTTCATTGTGATCATTCAGGGTGTCCTGGCATTCTCTTGGACTCCTTGCTACAGGCATTTCTTTGAATAAGTTATAATGGCTCTGAAAAGCATTTCACACATACTGTACACACAAACATATAGATAGGTTGATTGATTGATCAATCACAAAAGGAATATTTTAGGGTTAACTTTAATGAAAAAAAAATCAAAAGTGATATCAAAAGTCATTTCATGTCCTAGTAGATCTAAATATTTTATGTTTTTTTCAGATATCTTCATTGCTTTGACTGCTAATATGGGGCCTCATGTATAACACCGTGCGTAGAACTCACACTATAACATGGCGTAAGCACAAAAGCGTGAATGTGCGTACGCATAGAAAAATCCAGATGCATAAATCTGTGCGTACGCAAACTTCCACGTTCTTCCACTACATAAATCCCGGTCAGCGTGAAAAGTAACGCACGTGCACGCACATGCTGTCTCGCCCCAACTCCTCCCAGAATTACGCCTCTTTGAATATGCAAATCAATATAAATAGCCCTTAAGCTCAGCCTCATGTGAAAAGACAATGGGAAAATCACGGGGGAAAAATAGAAGAATTTCAGGGAATGTCAAGTGGAGGCAAGGAAAAACGTATTATTTGTTGGTTTAAACAGTGATATAATCAACAAAAGGAAGTTGATCGAGTGACAGAGTGTCAGAAAAACTCATTGCACAGTCCCCAAAATAAAAAAGAAGTTGTCAGATATCAAAGTCGCCATGAAAAGGCGAGTCGTAGCCCACTGTCTGAGTGTCATATGAAAGCTTATTAGGGTACAGACAAAAAAAAATAGGCACACAGTGGGAAAAAAGCACGAAATGTCAATTTTAATCTCAAAATTTCCACTTTAATCATGTAGTTTATTTTGTCATTAAAGTAGAACATAATCCAACCATCCATTTTCCAACCCGCTGAATCCGAACACAGGGTCACGGGGGTCTGCTGGAGCCAATCCCAGCCAACACAGGGCAAATCCCATGTTAAATGCTTTGTTTTGTATTTGATCTTCTATGTGCTCTATGTGTGTGAATCACTACGTGCTTCCGGGCTTTCTCTTCCTCCGACAGGACACAGAATCCATTACATTCATAATATTACAGCTCTCTGAATAATTAAAATACTGAGATGTATACGTGATATAAATTTTCATGATGATAGGAGTTAAATCATGTTATTAAACATGGGAACATGGTGGTGCAGTGTTTGTTCATGTCTCACGCAAGATGCTTGCTGCGCCATGCGCAACCTTCGATGAAATACTTTATTGTAGCAGTACAGTACTGTCTCTTTCAAACATACTAACCCCCAATTCCTGTCCTTACTTTTCTTTCTCCAAATACCCAATTACCATACAATCAGCTCTGTAATAGACGTTAAGCCATCTGTAAGCTTAGAACACCGATTCTTCAAAACATTTAAGTAACATTGAAATATCTTCGTAGTACGTGTTTAATTATTCTATCCATATATCCTTCCAGTGTTGCAACAGCACCAGCAAGAATACAGCGCGAGGCAGGAACAATCCGTGAACGGAGCGCTAGCTCCTAGCTAGCTCTGCGGCACCGTGACCTGGCATGTTTAATTATTAACAATATAGATTATTTAAATGAAGTTAAAGTTTTATCTGTATAATATAATAAACATAATTTGCTGCATTTCATCTTAAAAATGATATCGTCATCATATGTAAATACGCGCTTTATAAAGTGGCTCAGGTTGTGCAATATTATTACTGTAGTGCAAGTTTACAATGAGGTAATTGTACTTATAAGTACAAACAGTTCTACAAGGAGCACCTGATGGACTGATTGAATACGTTTATAGTTCTTGGGATGAAACTGTTTCTGAACCGCAAGGTCTGTACATTGATTCCCCACTCAGATACAGTGATATAAATACTCTGAGTGGTGCAGTGAGAGTAATATTTAAAAAGATGATCCGCTGTGGCATCCCCTAACGGGAGCAGCTGAAAGAAGAAGAAGAATAAGAAGGTGCAGTAAGAGTAACAACGCTAATGCAGCTATTGTATTTAGAATAGTTTGACCATTCCGTGGACCACTATATTGTTACTGGTTAATTACAATCAGATGCATTAAACTAATAAACAATATGCGGTTAATTTCAGTGTATTTATAAAGCCGCGTCAGGGATGTGGATCTGAAAAAGAAAGGGTAACCAAACAGGAGCAGTAGCACTGCTTTGATGCTGGGTGCCGCCAGTCTGCAAAACCGAGCAGAGAACTTGCGTACACCAGGGTATGAGGTACCATGGAAATGTGCCTGGCTTTACGCCAAGTTTAGGCTTTATACATCGCGATTTGAGCGTGGAAGTGTTCGTACACAACATTTCTGTGCGTATGCACCGTTTATACATGAGCCGCCAGGCATTTAGTACAAATGAAGATAAAACTTGATCAAATAGTAGTACTTATCTTTTAAAGATTTTAGTAATTAAGCAGATATACTATGTCAAGAATGATAACAGAAACAGTTCAAAAATGTAATAATAACAAGTTTTTTTTAATTTTCATTTGTAGATGCGTAGAATTTGGAAAGAAAATACCTGAAGATAGGAATGTACCTCTAAATCTACTAAAGTTAACTGAAGACGTTCAGAACTGCAGATCAGTTCACAGTGCTCATCGCAAATTATTACAGTGTTTGGATAAAAACCGTATTACACGTAAGTTGTATGCTTTATATTTATATACCAATGCATGTAGTTTATAAATGTTTTAAATCTGATAAGGAAAAACATTGCTGCAAGGATATTTGGAAAATATTATAGTAGCTTTCATTTAGAACAACTTAATGAAATTCTTTTTTGCATATCTGACAAACGTGACATGTCGCCACTCCTCGATACCATGATCATCAAGTCTTACTGGTCAAGCATGGAGATGTGTTAGAATAACTGATACTCTAAATTGACCCAGTGTGAGTGAGTGTGTGTGTATTTCTGTACATGAGTGTTCCCCCATGATGAGCTGAAACCTTGACTTATGTTCAGTCCTACCATGTGCATGTCACTGCTGGGATTGGCTCCAGTCCCTAATCCTAAAAGTGAATTACACAAGTTTAAAATTGGTTGAAGAGATGTGAAAGTTGTCCGTGGGGATGCTAAAGATGCCCAGATTCTCACAAAGAAAGATGTAGTACATCAGAATCTGAACCTGAAATACTAAGCAATATGAAAAAAATGAGAGAATTGAAAAAAAGTGATGAATATTACATAATAAATTAACATTTATATACATCATATATATATTTGAGTAAATAAAATGTAAATGTAAAATGTAAATAAATGGAGATTGTTGATATGAACCAGTTAAGATACTAATGAGCAGCATTAAGACAGACTGTTGAACATGAAGACAGAATTTTCGCCAAGAAACCCCATGATAGGTCAGAAGAGCATGTCATTGCCAGCTCATTGGGGTGGGAAGTTGAAAGGCGTTGAAAAGCTGTCATATGGCAAGAGCATACAAATATTACTGATGGAAATATGGTCGGCTGCTTAGTGAATTGTTGGTGGGCGGGGCTCTGTGAGTTGGCGGGCGTGGCTTTGTCTTGCGTGCATCTTGACTCTGTCTTGCGTGTGTCTTGCTTGCCATGGACTTAGTGAATTATATATATAGATATGTTAAAAGGAGGATTTTGAAATCTGCCCTAAACTTAACCAGGAGGCAGTGTAAGGATTTAAGAACTGGAGTTACATGTTTGGATTAACTGGAGGCTGTATAAAGAACAATTTGAATATCCGGTGAACACCGCATTGTAGTAGTCAAGCCTACTAGAAATAAATGCATGAATTAACTTCTCAGAATCCTGTTTATTTAGAAAGCACCTTAATTTCCCAACATTTTATAATGTTAGTCCCAACATGGAAGAAACATGATTTGGACAACTTTGTAATGTGCACTTTAAATGACATGCTAGAGTCAAAGATAACTCCTAGATTGTAGGCTGATTCAGTAAAATTAATGGTGATTGCAACTGAGTTAAATGATAACAAAATATTGCTGTGATCAGCGTCATTCCCTCCAACAATTAACATCTCTGCTTTATCGGTGTTTAAAGACAAGTAGTTCTCATCCATTTATGCATGTACAGTGGTACCTCTGGTCACGACCGTAATTCGTTCCAAAACTCTGGACGCGACCCAATTTGGTCACGACCCAAATGTAATTTCCCCATAAGATTGTATGTAAATACAATTAATCCGTTCCAGACCGTACAAACTGTATGTAAATATATATATATTTTTAAGCACAAAAATAGTTAATTATACCATAGAATGCACACTGTAATAGTAAACTAAATGTAAAACCATTTAATAACACTGAGAAAACCTTGAACAACAGAGAAAACTAACATTTTAAGAGTTTGCGCTAGACCCTTACGAACTGCTCGCTGTAAACACTTTTTTATGAGTTTTAAGCACAGGGAAAAAAAATGAAATGCCACTTGTCTTGTGAAACTTTTCAAACCATCCTCTACTGGCTTTAAGTTCCTCACCTTCGCCACTCGAAGAAGGATTTTTTTTCAACAAATTGACATGAATCTTCCTGGCTTTCTCGCATATGATCGGCTCGCTTATGCTATCCCCTGCAAGTTGCTTCTCATTCAACCACACTAGCAACAGTTTTTCCACCTTTTCCAGCACTTGAGGCCTCTGCTTGGTTAACATTATAACTCCTTTTGCAACATCAGCTACTTTGTTAGGCTCTGTATACGCAAACAAAAGAAAATGGGAAACGGAGAATTAGGAATCATTGGCGCATACAAACGCGTATAGGGAAACTGGCCGTCAGTGTTTTTGTTCGCCACCAGAGCGTGTGGTCGTGAACAGATGCAAAATTTTGGCAAACTTTTAGATCGGAACCCAATTTGTACTTGTTCGGAAACGTTCGTGACCAGAGGTTCTACTGTATAATGAATAGATGTGTTTTTTTTTTCTTTTTGCCATTTTTCTTTGATTGGATTTGATTGCCATTTTTCCCACACAAGGGAAATAAATATAGACAAAAAGGTCTAAGTGGGATAAATGTCCATTCAGCTTTTTGACTACAATGACCTGTTTGCTCCTTGGATGGACGATGTACATTCAAAACTTTTCAGAAAGTTACAGTACATAGGAAATCAAGCTGTAAATTCAATTTGGATTCTGACAAAATGAGAATTTTAATAGAGCTTTTAATGGTGTTAAAGTGAAAAAGAAAGCAACAATGGTGGGATTCCAGTAATAGAGGAATTATAAATTATTGATTTTATGCCTTTCTTTAGAGTTCAGTAGTCTTTTTATGTAAAAGTCATAGTATAATAGTTACTGTATATGTTTCACTATATTTAATTCTGAGTTATTTAGGGTTTAAAGAATGTAAATCTGTTACTAGTGTTTTGTTTGAGTTGAAATTAAAAGGTTCATTTTTATTACCATCTTGATTTTCATTACTTAGGGGATGTATCTTACAGATCATGTAACTGTAGATCATGTGACTGTATCAGCTGCACTTTGGATATTACAGGACATGATATATAAATCTGCGGTGGGCTGGCGCCCTGCCCAGGGTTTGTTTCTTGCCTTGTGCCCTGTGTTGGCTGGCATTGGCTCCAGCAGACCCCCGTGACCCTGTAGTTAGGATATTGCGGGTTGGATAATGGATGGATGATATATAAACACTGAGACATTCACA
The DNA here is from genome assembly GCF_900747795.2 of Erpetoichthys calabaricus. Taxonomy (NCBI): domain Eukaryota; kingdom Metazoa; phylum Chordata; class Cladistia; order Polypteriformes; family Polypteridae; genus Erpetoichthys; species Erpetoichthys calabaricus. The sequence continues at coordinate 116,247,729 of NC_041394.2, forward strand.
TTCAAAACCTCTTGTTCTCTTCAGTGCTAAGAGCAGCCTAGCCCCAATCTTGAAAGGTAGGCCTTCACATACCCAAAAATAGGATAAAGGCTTTAAAATATCAAAAGTCTTAATATGTCCAGAAAGGCTGTAGACTGCAACTAAAATGGCTGCAAATGTGATAAAAAAAAGTATAATTTATGATAATAATTTAAAGTTTAGTCACCATTAGCAACTAATGCATAACCTTCTTTTTCTGGGTTATGCAATTTTTATCTGCCACTATATATATGTACATATACATCTTTAACCACTGTACTTACATCCCAATCCACAGCTAGCAGCACGCACAAATGTCAGCATGCAGGTCACACACACTTCATCGCTGTACCTGAGTTTACTTATCCCCGTATAAACAGCCGCTGCTTCATCAGTTAATCCATCGGTAGGTGGCTATTTGAACAGTCTTTGTATCCACAGGGAGAGAAAAGGCTTAGTAAAAAGTGATTTATCATGTGAGGAGTAACAGTTCTTTATACTGTAAATAGCAGCAATGAGATAGATACAGTTACTAATGTTTCTAATCTTACGCAGTACATGTTAAATGATCATACTTCCCTGACTTTAGTTCTAAAGCATACACAGCACATGAAGGTGACATAGTCAGTGATGAGGAAGGCAGACATATTGGATTCTAATGATCCCTTCATTATTTAAACCTGTTCATAACTGACAAAATGTTAGATATAATTGTGATTGAAACCAATAGACATGCAAACTGACAACAGCACCACACACTGAAAACCAATTGCAAGGTGAATGTGTATACTGATGTCAGTTGTGAGGAGCTGCTAGTTTCGTAAGCCTTAAATTAAAATGCGCTTAACAACAAAATCTCTATGTGAAACAACTTTTCCTCAAATTTTTTTTCTACGTTGTTGAGGTGTGGATTTTTTTTTACAAAAGCTGGATATATCTGATTTTATTAAAAAATAAACAGTTCCAGAAAACCTTTTTTTCCCCCATGGTAAAGGGGTTAAAGTCCTTTAATCACAAAAAGCAGAATATAGCAGTGATGGGTGAAAAACAAGGAAGTTAAGGGATTATAATTAAAGAAACTTTTCACATGGTAGCTGATCTGTTAATAAAGTCGAAACATAAAATTGCACACTTTTTTTAAAGAGTTTGATGCATTTCCTTGTGGTTCTCTGATCATGGTAATTGATCCTGAAAATTCACATGGCGAGGTTAATGTGGTTACTGACAAGACTGCGTTTGAATGACTATCTGCATTCTTTGAGCAATTCATTCATCAAAAAGCCTGAACCATACTTTTGAAGTTTGTGACTTCAGAAATATCCTTGGCATAGGTACAGTATGATAAATGAAAAATAAGTAATAAACAACATGACATCAAATAAATAAAACGCATAGTGAACAAACTTAAAAAAACAAAATTAGTAGCACATTACATACAATTATATTTAAAAGAAAACAAGATAAAAGTTGAATAAATAAGAATTGAAGTTGAGCTAGGGCAGCAATCCTAGCTAAAACACGACAATTACATTTTCCAAACGCCATCAGTAGATGAAATCTGTTTCTGTTATTTTCTTTCTAGATTCTGTGCAGCATGATGCTGGTGAAATCTTCCTTTCTTTTTTGCACCTTATACACAAACAGACTGAGAGCCCAGAGCTGGTGAGTACACTTATACTAGTTCTCTACTATTTCTTATATGTAGTTAACATACATTTTGTCTAATAAGATTTATTCATTTGGTACAAAAGCAACTAGAGCACAATACAGACACTATAGTATTTTCAAATGGTCAGGTCATCTTCAAAATGCCAAGACACAAAATATATCAGTTACATTTTCTTTCAGAAAAAACATAATATCAGAAAATATACTGGAATTTTAAACTTGTCAATGTAGAATTGATTAATGCTATGCTAAAGCTGTGTGTTAAAAAATCCTAACCTATTAATATCCACTAATGCATTCACCAAACTCAGCTGTTCCATTGCAGGGTTGTGAGAAGTTGCAGCTTATCTTGGCAGCATATTAGAAAACACAAGAACCAAATGACATTCACAGACATTTAAACTCTCATCTCTAGGACAGTGAGGCAAAAGAATTAACCTCTGTCCATCTTTTCCTCTATAAAAGAAAAAAATGGGAGTGGTCTCCCTTAGACTTTCTCGTATACTCAGATATGGGGATGGATATTTGAGGAGTAAACCGCAAGAAAATGATTATATTTTTATATTATATACATTAAAGAACCATCAACAACAAAACAAATCAAATTAATAATATATTGAACAATTATTATAAAAGTAAAGTTGAATTAATCAGGCTCTGCAGATGCATGAATAAAGGGTAAAGTACCACTTCCGGTTAACGGAGACAGCCCAAAAGTTGATACAAATCTGTGTTTTGTATCTAATACTTGTATGCAAAATTTGTTGACCTAAGTGAAAGCGTACTGAAGTTATTGTTTTTACATACACACACACACACAAATAGACACACAGACATAATTCCAAAAATTGTATTTTCGGACTCAGGGAGGTCTAAAATGTCAAGATTCGTCAAAATCTCGAAATGTAACTTTTGGAGGATTTAAATACTTTCCCTTTACTTCATATATGAGAAAGTCAGGGAGGTCTAAAACATTGAGATTCATCAAAATCTTGACATCGAATCTTTGGATGGCTACAATACTATACTTTGTATACAAGAAAGAAAAAATAAAAGAATTCTTCTGGGACTACACAAACAGATCCTGAGATTCCAGTCAACCAGGCAGTGTAGCACACTAATGTTAGTTTGTTTCCCTAACATTGTTGCTCTGCATAGAATATAATTTGTTGAAGCTCATTAAAATAAAACATCAATACAGACATGTAGCATAAGGGTAATAGTATTCATTATTCCCAACCTCCAAGCAGTCAATTTAAGATAAAAAGCAAAACAGTAAAAAACTTATAATAATAATACATTTTATTTATATAGGTCCTTTCCCATGCTCAAGGTATCTATACATATTCTTCAGATTAGTGCAGGACACTTGTAAGGTCATGATGTTAGGTTCCCGCGATTAACTGTTAAGATTTTGTAAATAAACTTTTTTTTTTATTATTATTATTTACCTTTATTTTGTGAAATTACTTCTTTGCCATTTTCTGCTTTTGTTTTTCATGTTGTCACCCAACAAGACAGACACAGGTTCAAATGCCTAGTAAACTCTATTTAATTTTGGGACGAAATGAAAATAAAAAAATTTTGCAAACAGAATAACAATCTTCACCACGTTCTCTTGCACTTTCAAAAAGGAGCCATAAGAGAGGAGTCCCGCTTTTCTTTTTAGCACATCCCATAATAAACACCTGTTTCCAGGTTCACAATCCTGAAGTGAGGCGCTCGGAGCCCTTTGCAGGGAGTGGTCAGGGTTCCTCTGGCGCTTGGGGGAAAAGGAATAGGTAGTTAGCGACAGCGCCCCCTCTCAGCACAGAGTGGCATTACTTACCTCAACACAGTCTTGTAGATGCCCATTAAGTACATGTGTGTGACAATATCTGCTTGTTTTTTCATGGATGCCACCATGTGTATCTATGCTGCTATGTGTATGTGTATGTATGTGTATGTAATGTGTATCTGTATGATGCTATGTGGTTTCTGGACCAATAACAGCAAATTTATATTAGATGGTTGCACAGTTAAAGTAATATTTATTCCTTGAAGCCACATAAAGGCAAGACATCATAAAAAATTGTTTTTCTTTTTAGAAAATATCTAGTTTTCACTCCAGATTTTTTTAAGTACACATTTAGTATAATTCAGTTACTACTTAAATATCTTTTTTGCTTAACTGAAAATATAAAATGTCTTTGTCAATGGCAAGATTACAGCACTAAATAATTAATTTGAGCAGACACAAGCCGGGATATGATAGCTCTAGACTGAATGTAATATAAGTAAACAAGCAAAAGTCAAAGCCTCGATGACAAGGAGGATCTGCAGCCTCAGTATAAGGGAAAGGCAAAAAAGGAAAGTTGAGTCAAAACATAAATGATGGAACCTAAAGCTACCTACTTTGATAGAAAGCTAACTAATACTAGAAATGATTTTTTGAGAGATTATCCACTGAGGGATACCAGAAGGAACCATGATGAAATACCCACAGCAAAGGCAATCATGTGTACCAATGCATAATGAAGCAACACTTCACATGGAAAGACAAGTACTTCACACAGCAAAACCTCAGGAGCAGCAAATAAAAAATTCAGATTGATAACCAAAAAGAAGCAAGGTATCAGAACAGTCTGGAAATACCACCTACTAAGTTAGTTCAACCCTGTATGATCGCCCCATTGACACTGATAGTTATACAATGCTGTTATCATAATGATCTTATTTGGTTGTCATTGTCATATTTCGTGTTAAAGTATGTATCATATAAAGAATGTCTGGAGTAAATAGATTTTACCCATCGTCTTATTATTAATGTTTGAACATGATGGTGGACCAGGGTAGGCATTCACTGTCTTTCATTAATTCAGCAGTAATAGGCTAATTGATGTGAATTGCACCACAGACTACTGTGAAGCTGCTGTTTACATGCCACCATGTCAAGCCCATTGTATCAGCCCTCAACCATTAATTAACAGTCATAGACTCCCCTAAACCGTCTTCATTAGCCCAAATGTCACATTACTTTGAGCAAATGGACATTGACTCACCTTCCAATTAAATCATTACCATTCTCTCTTGATTGATGCACCCGTTACACTTTTATACGCTTTTTCTCAACCTTCATTGTCAAATAAAATACCACCTGTTAATGGTGTGCTTTTCTGCCTCCTTTTTGGACACTGCCATTTTTATTACCCAGAATCTGGACTCCTAATCTACAATCATATGTACCTATCATTGCGCGTCAGAGCCAAACCTCTTCAAATCAGGGGGTCTCAGACTCATCTCCTGAAGGGCCACAGCAGCTACGGGTGTTTGTTGCAGTCACTTACTAAATTATCAGCCTGTTGCTAAGGTGTCATATTTTGTTGCCTTTATTTTAACTGACTTACTTGTTTATATTCTAAAACCTAAATTGATTTTTTTCCTTTAGCTAACAGCCAGTTTACAATAAGAGCTGAGCTGCTTCCGCCTCTCCACAAGGGCAAAGGTATTCAAAATAGATTCAGGTTTTAACTGCCACCAGCTTTATAATTAGATGCTTTAACAATACGCGTCACATTATTTAATTATACCGCTTGGCAATGCAAAGTTTTTCACATTAAATGGTGACTCATGAGGGGTACGGATAAAATGAAAATCATAAATCCACCCTTATGTGACCCCAGCTCTAAATTATGATACAGTGAACAAGTGTTTGTAAGATAAAGTGATCTTTATATATTCATTTTATCTGGGAAAAAACATTATGACAGAACACAACTCAATAAACTAAATAACACAGCAAGTTCAGCAATATGCTTCAAATATAAGCCATAAAATTTAGCATTCAACCAAAACAGAGAAACCCATAAAATGATTCTTTGTACAGCAAAAAGGTGCAAGTAAAATAAAAAGCTTTTTGGATTACATTAATGAGTTCTAGCCAAGTTCTGAAAAAATTCTGAATAGATCTTTGCAAAGAAAATTTGAGTTTTTTTTTCCATTTTGGGATAATATAAAACACTGTGTTATAGGGGGTGGATTGTGATTCTTCCAGTTCTTACCAGCAATTTTTCGTAGCACACTTTGGTTCCCATCTGGCATTACTGTTAAAACATTGCATTGATTTCAAATCCAAGGTTATCAGAGAGATAAACAGATATTTGTTCTCAGAATGGCTTAAGTGTAGGATATTCCCAAAACATGTAAACAAACAACGCAGATGCTTGATGACAAAGCTGATAGGTTGGATCTCACAACATCAGGCCTAAAATTGGATCTAGCATTGGAAGGGACACCAATGTATCACAGGACACACTTACACACATTTAGCCCTGTTAATATATTTTGAATTAGCAGTCATCCTAACAGTCTTTAAAGTGTGGAAGAAAACCAGTCACCAGAAATACCAGGCATGGTGAGAGCACTGTAAATCAAGAGAAAAGACACAGTGCTGTAGTTGCTAATATTAAATCTTTGCTTCTTTTCTTAGGCTGAGGAAATTCTTCAGCTGTACAAAATCACTGTATTGGATTATCTGCAGTGTAACGTCTGCCAGAATATTAGCCAGAGCAACAGCTTCTTGTTAACTTTACTGCTGGACATCCAGGGCCCCTCAGCTACCTTGGTAAGTCACTTGAATGCTCTCTCTGAAAATTAAACAATAAGAAAAAAATGTGTTTCCGCCAACTTCGGTGGATTTCACCTTTCATGTAAGATTTTTTTAAATGGAATGTGCAGTGTCCAAGGATATCTGTGCTTTGATTTTGAATAGAAACATAAAATCATCCACACCATTGTGCACCAGCTCAAAAAAATATTCTGTAACACAAATTAGAGAAAGTCAGTGTGGTGTGTCCGTGTGCTTTCCTTTCCAAAACGGTGTGAGGAGTGACTGAAATTTGAGGGTGTCTGAAACTCTGCTGATAACTTAGCATTGGAACTTAAGCAGGAGAACTGTTTAATTTATAAATTAAGACATGACCCTTTTTGATGATCCCAAAGTGGACTAGCTGCAAAGTGATTCATGTCATTTATGGACTTTCCTGTCTCTTACGCCTGGTTTATCTCACCTCAGAGGATGCCTCCTTGTTATATATACTAATATATGTGCATTATTTCAGGAGAAGTCTATCAAATTGTTTTTTGATCCACAAGAAATATCTGGAAGGAGTCCACCTTTCTGTGATTTTTGCAAAGAAAAAAGACCAGGCAAAAAGGTATAATTTGCAGGAATTTGATTTATTTTACATGGATATTAATAGATCATTAGATTTCATAGAAACTGTATTTTGATTTCAAACATTTATATTTAGTTACTTTAGTACTTATGCACATTTTGTTTTTCAGTTCTTTATTATTCTCAACACTCTAAATCACATATAGAGTAGAAGAGAACATCAGGTGGTAACAGGGAACCATTCTCTATTGTAGGATACACTCACACAGTCCCTCTCACTCACACTCTGAGTTAGCATAAGTGTATCACCCTAGTGGAGACAGCACAACAACCTGTGCTGCTAGGATAAGTTCTGGACCCCACAATCCTGAACTGGAATATGTGAGATTAATAATGAAGATTTGATAGATTACATATTACAACAGGCTGATTGAAAGCTGCCAGCTAGCCTAACTTACAGAGCATGGAGGAAATTAGGATGTTAAAAGAAACTGAAGACTATATAAACAAATAGAGGCCAGGCCAGATATTGGGCCCCAGGAAGCTAAACAGACAACTTCTGCACTGCTGCCTTATCAATATGTAATCTATCAAATCTTCATTATTAAACTCACATATTCCAGTTCAGGATTGTTGGGTCCAGAACTTATCCTAGCAGCACAGGTTGTTGTGCTGTCTCCACTAGGGTGATACATTTACGAACACACTCATGCTAACTCAGTTTTGAGTCACCAACCAACCTAGCCATAATAAAATGAAAGCAATAATAACACATTACAGCTATAACAGACACACAGCAGACATACAGACTCCATAAATAAACAATGACTGGGTTGATATTTCAACACATGACTCCAGATTTGTAAGGTAGCAGTGCAAACCACAGTAATGCAGTGAGACCAAAACATCATGAACTTGGCCATCAAGCATAAACTTTGAAAATATAAATAAATTATAGTAAAGAATATAAAATTTAGGGCATAATTTCAGATCATAGATATTTCATATAAAGATTAAACTAACATTAAAGCTTGAGCAATGACTGATCATTGTTCAACGCACAGTTTAAGGCTGTGGATATCTATTAAAGTAAAGCTTATTTAGAAGATTATTAATATTTGGAATGAAGTAGTACCGAACTGGTTGCTTTTATCCTCAGAAACTTGAACCTATAACCTGATGTCAACTACTGGATTTACGAATATAGCATGTTATTTCTGTCTGACAGGATACACACCACAATGTTACAATTGCTTATTAGAAAGATTGAGAAAATGCACTGATTACAGGGCGTTGCCACTCCCACCACACGGCAAACCACCCGGAATGAGATCCGAGTACAGTCACGCAACGGGTGACACCTCAGCCCCACACTGAAAGTTTGGTCAAATTTGACTTTTGGGGCCTTGTTAATTTACTGCTCTAGTTTACAATTTAATTTACTCTATTTCAGTTGCTAGTATTAAGATTTTCAAACCAAGTCAGCAGAACCTAAGAAGTTAGGGCGTTCAATACAAAATGTATAAAAAAAAATAGACATAATGTAAGAAATCACATTAAAAAGACTCATCTTCCTTATACACTAGAACTGCAGTTGTCCATTTCTTTGCATTTTGGTTAAAAGTCCATTTTGAATTTATGATTGTCCCAAGATATTTATAAACTAACAACAATCTCTGCTACTTGGTCTTTGCACAGGTCTGCCAGTTTAAACTCGTACAAATTGTATTAATTATGAATAATTTTATTTGCATTCATGAACATAACTATAATTAAAGTGTATGTTTTCATCATGTCACATTTAAGTACAAAATTAAAAAGAAATAAAATTTTAAAAAATTAAATGAGGTATTGATGTATTCAATCTGCGGTGGGTTGGCACCCTGCCCGGGATTGGTTCCTGCCTTGTGCGCTGTGTTGGCTGGGACTGGCTCCAGCAGACCCCCGTGACCCTGTGTTCGGATTCAGCGGGTTGGACAATGGATGGATGGATGGATGTATTCAATATTGTTCTAAATCAATTGAACATGAAAATATTTAGTCAGTCTAATATTTTTAAACATACAGTGCATCCAGAAAGTATTCACAGCGCATCACTTTTTCCACATTTTGTTATGTTACAGCCTTATTCCAAAATGGATTAAATTCATTTTTTTCTTCAGAATTCTACACACAACACCCCATAATGACAACATGAAAAAAGTTTACTTGAGGTTTTTGCAAATTTATTAAAAATAAAAAAATTGAGAAAGCACATGTACATAAGTATTCACAGCCTTTGCCGTGAAGCTCGAAATTGAGCTCAGGTGCATCCTGTTTCCCCTGATCATCCTTGAGATGTTTGTGCAGCTTAATTGGAGTCCACCTGTAGTAAATTCAGTTGATTGGACATGATCTGGAAAGGCACACACCTGTCTATATAAGGTCCCACAGTTGACAGTTCATGTCAGAGCACAAACCAAGCATGAAGTCAAAGGAATTGTCTGTAGATCTCCGAGACAGGATTGTCTCGAGGCACATATCTGGGGGAGGGTACAGAAAAATTTCTGCTGCTTTGAAGGTCCCAATGAGCACAGTGGCCTCCATCATCTGTAAGTGGAAGAAGTTCGAAACCACCAGGACTCTTCCTAGAGCTGGCCGGCCATCTAAACTGAGCAATCGGGGGAGAAGGGCCTTAAGTCAGGGAGGTGACCAAGAACCCGATGGTCACTCTGTCAGAGCTCCAGAGGTCCTCTGTGGAGAGAGGTAAAACTTCCAGAAGGACAACCATCTCTGCAGCAATCCACCAATCAGGCCTGTATGGTACAGTGGCCAGACGGAAGCCACTCCTTAGTAAAAGGCACATGGCAGCCCACCTGGAGTTTGCCAAAAGGCACCTGAAGGACTCTCAGACCATGAGAAAGAAAATTCTTAGGTCTGATGAGACAAAGATTGAACTTTTTGGTGTGAATGCCAGGCGTCACGTTTGGAGGAAACCTGGCACCATCCCTACAGTGAAGCATGGTGGTGGCAGTATCATGCTGCTTTTCAGCGGCAGGAACTGGGAGACTAGTCAGGATAAAGGGAAAGATGACTGCAGCAATGTACAGAGACATCCTGGATGAAAACCTGCTCCAGAGTGCTCTTGACCTCAGACTGGGCCGACAGTTCATCTTTCAGCAGGACAATGACCCTAAGCACACAGCCAAGATATCAAAGGAGTGGCTTCAGGACAACTCTGTGAATGTCCTTGAGTGGCCCAGCCGAAGCCCAGACTTGAATCTGATTGAACATCTCTGGAGAGATCTTAAAATGGCTGTGCACCGACGCTTCCCATCCAACCTGATGGAGCTTGAGAGGTGCTGCAAAGAGGAATGGGCGAAACTGGCCAAGGATAGGTGTGCCAAGCTTGTGGCATCATATTCAACAAGACTTGAGGCTGTAATTGCTGCCAAAGGTGCATCGACAAAGAATTGAGCAAAGGCTGTGAATACTTATGTACATGTGATTTCTCAGTTTTTTTATTTTTAATAAATTGTAAAAACCTCAAGTAACCTTTTTTCACATTGTCATTATGGGGTGTTGTGTGCAGAATTCTGAGGAAAAAAATGAATTTAATCCATTTTGGAATAAGGCTGTAACATAACAAAAGGTGGAAAAAGTGATGCACTGTGAATACTTTCTGGATGCACTGTATATGTAACGAAAACCATAATATGTATTCATTGACTTACATATAACTTTTCTAGTTTCTGTCATGTCTTAGTTTTTTTGATCCAGACTTCATTTGGCAGCCCGTTGTTTGTGCACTTTTTCTGGTGCATCCCTATGAATCATGGTTCACCATCATACAGCCATCCCAGCAGTCCTGACAGAATCTTTCATCATGCTATTCACTCACTTCTGCAAGATTTGCAGGGAAAAATTCCAAATGTGAATCCAAAAAATGAACTTTGAAATTAATGTTGCAACCTGATTCCTTAATCTTAACTACAAAATTTTTCTTCAATTTCTTTAATATAATTTGGATCCTTGTTGTTATGTAAAAAAATGTAGAAATTACTTATTTGCATGATACCCAAGCCTTTTGTTTCACGTTATTCTTTGAACTATCACATTCTGCAAATCAGAAATCAGTTTTCTAATATAAGATCCTCTTCCAGTTTAACCTCAGACAAACCTGGAAACTTCAGGCACAAACATATCAGACAGGCTCCATCTTTTGACAGACTGCTTCAAGCTTAATATGAAGCAGTGGTAGCAGCACTTTACCTGGATCCAACAAGCTACCTCTGATAATGTCAATCTAACAATCATTTACTTTCAGTCTTCAACTTCCCTACCAATTTAAAGACTGGAATAAAAATTTTTAACAGGCCACTCTAAATGGAGATTGGGCTGGATCGTATTAAAGAGTTAAAGCTGATGAGAAGTCTACAAACAGGAGCCACACATGAGTCTTCACACAGTCTAAGTGGTTATACAATGGATGAAGCAAAGTAATAATGGCACCCTCTTTCCCTCTATTAGCCTGGAAGGCAAATTGAAATGGATATGCTGCCTGTTTTATTTATTACATTTCTAAAAATGTTCATTTTCTTAATTTTTTTTATCTTGTACAGGGCTTAAAATTGTTATCGTTGCCAAAGATTCTGTGCCTTCAAATTAAAAGGGCCTACTTTGAAAGACACCGTGGACTTCCCATCAAACTGAACTCTGAACTGGAATTTTCAGAAATGTTAGATTTGCAGCAAATCCTTCATGTGGATCATCTGGCAGAAAGCTTTCAAAAGGTGAACAAACATTCCAAACTCACAAACATTTTTTTAGTTAATATCTTCTATACAGTGAAAAGTCAAGCAAAATGACACCTTTTATTGGCTAACTAAAAAGATTACAATATGCAAGCTTTCGAGGCAATTCAGGACCCTTCTTCAGGCAAGATGTTATCAATCAGTGTATTTATAATATTTCTAATGCAAACAGAAACATGTTAGTGGTGATTTAATAACTTTGTTGGTTCTTGCTTAATATTTTTTCAGCCTTACTCCTTATTCGCTCAAGATACGCTCATTTAGAAAATGTTCTTCTTAATGATGCCACATGTATTTCAATTTTTTATCCTTTTTTTGAGAAACCATGTCTTAAATCAGCCTGATCCTGAGCCCTACATATAAGATGAGCTATACTAGTGGATGAATTACATAGCAACCATCAAGGCATGTAAATAAGACCAAAAATAACTTAACTGGAATGCACAAAACTAAGAAGGACTATATTTTAAAAATTGTGACTACTCACTTAATCATCAATAAAGTAAAATACATCCAAAGTTCAATTATGGATTCTATCTTAATTTTATTAAAACCTTATTTGCTGTGTACAGCATTAGCATGACTGGATGAACCTAAGAGATGTACAACCAGAGGCACATCAAGGAAAGAGAGCTATTAGGTTTGGAAAAATAAAGCTCTTGTAACTCATCCACAGAATTGGGAACCAGATTTTGAGATATGGATTTGGGTTGGGCCAGGGATTTAGGGACAGCCCTGCACTCGTGTCCTAATTTGGAATCCTGAGGTGGTTCATCGTGTTATGGGCATGGTAATGTGCTGCATCAGTGAATGTAAAGTTTTAAAACATCAGTCCATCCATCTATCCCTACATTCATCACATCATGCTATTGGTCAGCCAGAGCCCGTCTTCTTAATGGGATTCCTCAATTTGTGTACAGAACAACTGTTGTTGTAGAAGCAAAGCCCTTTAAGTTAATGTTAATGGTAAATTTACCTTAGTTTGCTTACATTTTAAACTTGAATATAATATAATATAATATAGCTTAACACAGACAATAGAAGATTCAGGTTAACCTCCTATAAGTTATAGAAAATGGAATGTTCATAATTTTAACCCTGTGTAGCCCTTAGATTGAAGGTAGACAGCTAGAAAGAAACATGAATTGTCAGACAGATAGGCATTACGGGTATATAGTTTTCTGACTGTTACATAGAATCCTTAATACTAGGGTGTTGTACCGTGTTAGCCATTATGAATGTAGAGAAAAGCCAAGCAAAATGACACCTTTTATTGGCTAACTAGAAAGATTACAATATGCAAGCTTTCGAGGCAACTCAGGCCCCTTCTTCAGGCAAGATGTAATCTTTTACATGTTTACATCTTGCCTGAAGAAGGGGCCTGAGTTGCCTCGAAAGCTTGCATATTGTAATCTTTCTAGTTAGCCAATAAAAGGTGTCATTTTGCTTGGCTTTTCTCTACATAGAATCCTTAAGATATTTTAACTTCAAGCAGGATACCATAAGTTTCTAATTTTTTCAGCTTTTGTGTGTATTATCTACATTTGTCTTTATTTTTTATATGAACTGTTTGCTTTGAACTTCACTAAAATCTTTAAATACAAAGACACTTGGACTGTGGAGTCTTTTTTGTATGGCAAGTCATACTAAGGCTGCAATACTCGTCTTATAGCTGCATTTAAACTATTTTGATATATTTGGAGACCTTTGACAAATGGAGCTACAGTCGTAGTTTTTTTTTTATTTTCTGAACTTTTCTATGCAGAAAAGAGTTAAGACACTGAGAGTGCTGAATATCTTCAGGAGGGTAGATAAAAAGTGAGGAGTAGGCAGGGATTAAGAGGTTAAGTGAGCAGGACTTGTGGTCATTGCATTGCAGGTCTTGTCCTGTCAAGCTACAGGCTGTGAATTGTAACTGCGATTAGGAGTGTATTAAATCTGAGACCACCAGGATGCAGTGTTTGTGAAGTCTCTGAATGTACTTTCAAAGGGCTCAGGTTTGGAATACAACAATCTGTTATATATAAATATAATTTGCATTTATATAGCACTTTTCTCACTACTCAAAGCGCTTAGCATTTGCAGGTTAAGGACCTTGCTCAAGGGCCCAACAGAGCAGAGTCCCCTTTGGCATTTACGGGATTCGAACTGGCAATCTTCTGATTGCCAGTGCAGATCCCTAGCCTCAGAGCCACCACTCCACCTTGTGATGGACACCTAGGCATCAACCTGCCCAAACCTCTACACATCACAAAAGCAAAGTACTTTATCAAAATAAATGAAGGTTTAATTTTAAATACCTCCAAAAAAGTATTTACACAAAGCACAAAACACTTGTCTTTCACTCTCTCCACAATATACTCTCTCTCACCACCTCACTGCCTTCCTCCAGTCGAGTGTTGCCCCTCTACCACCCAGCTCCAACTCGCCTGAATAAGGGAGTGCGGTCCCTTTTATTACAGACCTGGGAGTACTTCCGGTGCCAGGGCAATTGCCCGATGGAAGTACTTCCAGGTCACATGGAAGTCCATTATTAGAGTAGAGAGCTTGTTTCCCTGGAACGCCCTCTTGCGGCACCCCCGTGACCCCAGCAGGGCTGCCCTGCCAGACTACATTTCCCGGCATGCCCTGCTGGGTGTGGATATCTGGGACTGCTGCCATCTAGCGTGCTGAGGGAATAACAGTTCCATAGTGATCTCTCTACTTTTATAGGGGCTGTCCATCCATCTCTTCCTTCCGGGTCTGCTTCCTTTCCTGGCCGGGAGGTCCGTCCAGCCCATGTGGCATTTGTACTGTTATTTACTGAATTACTGACAGAATTGGTCGATTATCATTAGAGATTATGAAATTAGAAATATTGTCTTTTGCAATTAATTCTGTTTTGTCATTTGCTTTTTTATTCATTTAATGGTTTCAGAATCTTGGTGGCTCAATGGACAATAGCTCAGCAAGTTTCTGTGTCAGCGGATTTGCATTTCAGCATCTTTGATAATGGTATCCATCTCTCCTTCTCTTTCCCTTTGTCTTTTACTTTTCAATTTTCCTAGCATGATTTCATTCTCTAGAGAGCCTTCTTTTGTCATAATATGGGCATAACTTTTAGTTTTTTTTATAAAAAAAAATTGTACAAATTTATGTGCAGCTTGACAAGAAATGATTCCAGTATATTTTCCAAATCTACAATGTGTGCCTTAAAATATTAAAACATCTATTTGATCTGTAATATTTGTTTTTCTTTAGGAGAACTGCAAGTATGGCTTATATGCTGTAATAGTGCACTCTGGATCTCCCATATGTGGGCACTACATTGCTTATATAAAACTGGATAATGCCTGGTATTGTGCTAACGACTCTTCTGTATATAAGGTAGACAGTTTTCTCAGTTTAAAAGTGATATTCTAACACAACTGTACTTTTACCTCCTTTTCTGAGATTTTGTTGTTGTGTATTTTAACCAAAATGTTTTAACCAACCCCCATGTCGTTCTCTAGAACAGGACTGATTCGTCTTTTTGAAGGGCTTTGACTACTTAACATCCAAAAGTGATTTTCTTTAATTTTTAAATTACTGATAATGTTGTCTTCAGCACTCAGGTTTTATTTGTGTGTGTGTGTGTGTGTGTGTGTATGTGGCTGTGTGTGTACAAGCTGTGACCAGCAGGGACTGTAGCAACTCCATAAACCCAGTCATATCTACATAACACAGTCCTGGGTTCAAACACAAGACCCTCTTTTTTCAATACCTTCACCTTTCTCCAAATTCTGTTCTGCAGTAGTGCAACACAACAGTAAATCTCTTTCTTCCTTCCGTACCTCTCTTGAAGCCTCATCCACACTCTTCCCAACTCTGACTGCAGGAAACTTTACTTCTTTTACGTCAGACCCAGGAGCAGTTTCAGTGCCACAGCATTGTACAATGGAACTCCTTTAAATAGGATAAAATAGACCCTCACAGCTCCCTCTGGTGGTACCCAAACAACCCCAACAGGGCTGAACCATGGGACTGCAGCCTGCCCTGTACATATACAGTACCTTTGTGTGTCCCACCAGTGAGATGCTTACACAGTGTGTATGGGGAGAGAATCTTACTTTGGGAGGCAGACACCCCCAGTCCCTCCAACTTGGCCGGGACTAACATGACATTCACAATGCTTACCTACCTAACTTTGTGGATTTGTCTCCTGATGGATCTGTCCTTGAATATTCTTTTCTTTTAATCTGTATGAAACACGCATACTGAAAATTGGGCAACATAGCAGCAGGGCAAAAAAAAAAACTACCCCTCACTCCCAAACTCAAAATGCATTACATTGTGCATGTGTTTATTGTCGCTTTACTGCCCATTACTGTCAAACTTTCTAGCTTGCATTCACTGATGCTTTAAAGCATTTCAGCGTTTGTGATATTTCCCAACATGTCATTCGATTCCTGCAGTATTTTTACATTTCAGTTACTGGCTGGAAGATCGAATAAAGTTTTCTGAACTAAAGTTCTGAACACAATTAAAAAAATTTCAGGTATATTTTAGGGTTCCATCCCTGCCGACTTTATGATGACAGGGGTACATTCTAGCTGAAGAGGCTGCCACAGTTTAAATGTCATAAATCTATTGTCTGTATTGAGTTGGGTTGTATAAGGTTAAACAGTTTGGTATAACCACCATTTTGATCTTTGCTTATTTTTTTATGCTTTCCTATGACCAGTCAACCAAGTATGAAGCATTGGTTGGTCGGTGTTGGTGTCATTTGAGCTCAAATATTCCATCTGATAGTAATCTACATTATTACATACTTTATAAATACTGTGCATACTGTATATGATATGTTTACTTCAAACTTTTCATTAATAGTTTAACTAATTACATACCTCAGCACTCTTATTGGTTTTCTTGGAAACAGTGCCCTCCACTATTATTGGCACCCTTTGTAAAAATTAGCAAGAACGGTTAGAAAAAAAATCACTCTTGCTGAAGAACCGCCATCTGGAACTGAAAAAAATGAGAAACATCTGACTTTTAATTGAAACAAGTTCATTCAAAGAAAAACAAATCCCTCATCAACAAATTAATATTTTTAACAAAAACACATGTGCTACAATTGTTGGCACCCTTGGGAATGAATGTGAAACAATGTAAATGAAGCATGTTTCCCATTAAAATTTGACACTGTTAAGTTGATTGGAGTGTATAGGAACTTTCCAGCTGAAATCATTGACTTCCTGATTAACTGGGATACAAATGCGAGGAGACAAAGAACCAAATTTCCTTAGCCAACCATCATCATGACAAAGAATAAAGAACACTCAATCCAAATGAGGGAGAAATGTGTTACCCTTCATAACTCAGGGAATGGTTATAAAAAAAATAGCTACTTGCCTGATAATGGCATTATTACAGGCAATAATAAAAAGTGGTCATCACTGGTGGAAGAAAAAGTAACATCATGGGGTTATCAAGTCTCCAGAACCACTATCAGACAGCATCTCCATGCCAACAGATTATTTGGAAGGTATGCCAAAAGGAAGCCTTTTCTGTCAGTTATCCATAAACATAAGCAACTAGAGTTTGTAAAACTTTACTACAACTTTGACTGGAAATGTGTTCTATGGTCTGATGAAGCAAAAATTGAACTTTTTGGCAATAAACACACAAAGTGGGTTTGGTGTAAAAAGAAAGTAGGCTATAATGAAAAGAACCTTGTCCTAACAATATGGTTGAGGTTCTGTGATGTTATGGGGCAGTTTTTCCTCCAGAGGCCCTGGAAAAATTGTTAGGGTACATGGCATCATGGATTCCATGAAATATCAGGAGATTTTAAATCAAAAACTGGGTCGTCATTGAATCTTCCAGCAGGATAATGATCTGAAACACACATCCAAATCAACCCTGCAATGGTTAATACTATATCCCGACAGTGTTACACAGAAGATAAGCCACAGTCTA
This sequence comes from Erpetoichthys calabaricus, assembly GCF_900747795.2. Classification (NCBI taxonomy): domain Eukaryota; kingdom Metazoa; phylum Chordata; class Cladistia; order Polypteriformes; family Polypteridae; genus Erpetoichthys; species Erpetoichthys calabaricus. Next base: position 116,265,303 of record NC_041394.2, read on the forward strand.
GATGACCAGGGCCACTTGGCCAGAACACCTTTTGGGATATGAAACAAAAGAACAGATTATATGAAAGAAAACCTGCACAGAAGCAGGGAGAGCAAAGCAGACCCCACTTAAACTATAACTAGGTACAAGATTTAAACTCAGGACAGTGGATTCATAAAGCACTGCACTTGTTACTACAGTACAGTGCTGTTGTTCTTAATGTCTGCATCACTTAAATCATATGTGCTTGGTTAAAAAAAGCCAGGAAAAGCAAAAAGTTATTTGTTTTGTTGTAGAGAAGCAACAGAAACATAGTGAATAGTTGGCATCTAGAAAGTCCCACAAAGCATTCCATGACCTACACCAACTTGCCTCACCCCACGCGGTCACACCCCAGACATTACAGGCAGACTGAAATACTTTGACCCAAAATGAGGAATTGGGTTTTAAAGTTCACAAATGTCATAAATTTCCCAAACTAAATGAGAATGCCCCGATAGAGAGCCCTATTGTAAAAATCTCTGGCTAGTGGAGACACATTCCAACATAAATCTATATAAATTGAGAATTCATTGAAAACATAAATCAAAAGAGCAAAAATATCAAAAAGACAAAACCATGAGTGAAATGATATGCCTAAAAAGATAGTCTAGGACAAACAAATCTGAGACAAAATCCAATAAGCAAAATCCAGTAACAGAAACAAAAGCCAAAACCGGCAAAAATAAAGAAAAACAATACTCACAAAATCTCTAACAACCTCAATGAACTGCTGCTGAGACCATCACCTCACTATAAAGGCTGGAGGTGGTCTTAGCAGTAGTGATTTCAGGGTAGCCCCACCTTTTGGTGTTCCACTGACAAAACACAAGGGATGAAGGAACATTTAAAGATATAATACTGTAAAAGCAACCTCAGGACAAGGATAGAGTTTTGGGGCACCGTGTGGCCAACCTGGTATAATACTCAATAGTTACACTTTAAGAAAATGTGTTTTTATGATGCTAAAACGAGTTGTCCCTACTTCTGTCTAAGGTTGAGTTCTCCGGATAGCAGCTCTTCTATATTTAAGGCTCTCTGGGGGTAAGAGGTGGGTCCAGGTGGACAATCTCCGAAGGTGACGTCAGAGGGGATGATGTCAATCATTCTTTCTGCAGAAGGAGAAGAAGAGAGGTCATTAGTACACAGTTCCACCTTCTGTCTTGGAGGAGAATTACCGTCTCCCAAGTCTTCAAGCTGTTCCCCATGCACATGTGTGTGACGATATGTAAATAATGAGCAATGAATAAACATAACAGTGAAATCAGAAAATATACAAAACATGAAGAATACTTCAAAAATAATTAAAAGGAAAATAAACACACAGCAGAGACTAAACCCAAGCTGCAACACAGCAAGAAGCTCTAATGATATTAATGACATTATTACTCTCTCAATGTAATGCTAACTTTAAAACGTGAAACACTTACATAAGGCTGATGGACATACATACTCTAAATAGTTAGTGATTTACACTCATAGAGGGGGCATTCTGAAAGACATACAGTGCGACTAGGCTAACTGTCTAAAGGTAATGCACTACTGACATTGGCGTAACTATAGGTAGTGCGGACAGGGCAGTTGCACCAGTGTCCACGGGGCTTGGAACCCACTGTGACTGCATGGTTGTTCTTTCGCAAGGCTTTATTTATTATTAACATACTTGCCTACTTGACATCGGAATGAAAAGGTTAATGATGTGATCATTCCCACAATTACATACAGTAACACTTAATAAGGACCAATGACTTTTAATGCAGCTTATATGCATGAGGTATCTCATTGATGGTGGTCATTTTTTATTTGGAATCGATTTAATTTCACATTTAATTTTTTGACTAGGGACCATCAAGTTCTACTTATGCCACTGAGTACTGATGACTTAATTCTTCTGCTTCACCAGCATCTAATTAGATCCAAGCAATCAATATGCCAATTAAGATCCTGTGACCACCTATTGCAGGCTTCCATACAGGATGTAGTCCACACTTTCAAACTTGGCATGCTGTTTACAGAGAGAAATCTGTTATTCAACTGTAATGCATTAAAAATAGAAATATTTGATAGCAACTCTAAACTGTTTGGTGCACATTTACATATTTTTTGTTAGTAAAGTAAGTGTTGTTTATTGTACAGTTAACAGTGGTATTATTTATAATTTCATCTGGTCTTTTTGTGTTGAATGCTCAAATTTAAACTTTTTAACATTGAGCAAGAGCAGTCTGAAAACATAATGATATAACATTCTCAAATTTAGTTGATTCAATTGATTGATATTAGGAGTGGCAAAGCTTGTCCTAGCAGCAGTAGGCACAAGGTACGATCCAATCGTGGACAGACTGTCAGTCCATCACAGGTCCCACTCATACACACACATTTGAGAATGATATTATGCCCCTAATTCATCTTGATATGGTGGGAATGTGCAGACTTCATGTAGAAAATGACTAGATATGAAAATCAAACCCTAGATGACAAGTCCGTGAGGTAGAAGTGTTCACAACTATTACACCTTAACATGAACATTATTTTATACATTATATTCTTAAATATTGAAAGTTAAATATTAGGTTTTTTTGACAAAGTAATTAGGCATGTATATATCTAAAATGCTAAGGTCAGTCCATCTGTCACTCAACTACTGGAGTTAGAACCTTGATGTTGGTCTTTAATTGAAAGCTTATGACCTAATATGTTCTGTAAATGCAAAAACATTTTAGGTATTGGCAACCTGTTGGCCATGACCTGTGGTCAAGTGTTTACAGCAAAGTGAAAAAGAAACCAAGTGATACCCACCTTAATAGAAGAAAGAAAAAGAACAGCAGCAAAATCTTCTGAGTGTCAAGCACATCACAGAAAGCAGTTAAATTATGAAGAATTAAAAAGAATAATACAAGATGCTGAAGCACATAGTCAAGTAAGCAGTAATCCTGAATATAGCCTGATATTTTCTGAAAATTCAAAACGTTTTAGGTCAATGCAACCAAGTGAAAACTTTATTGTAATAAAACCATGGCCCCATGTTCAGAATTCATTAGTGTTATTATTGTTTTTATTTATCATTGAACTTTATTAAACATACATAAAAGGAACAAAGTGACCTGTGGTTGTGTGATTACGGTGAAGTGACTGCAAAACCAAGTGATAACCACCACAATGGAAGAAAGCTTCTTCTCTGAGTGCTGAGCAAATGGCAGATGGTGATGAAGTAACGAAGAGCAAGAAACAATAATAACACAAGGCACTGTGCCATATGCAATAAGTAATCTTGAATACAGAGTAACTGAGCAGCAAACAAAAACGATGGCTCATAGGCATGTAAGACAAAGTCTGGGATATATAATACAAGAATGTCCATAGACAGAAATCTACGGTGACAATCAAAGGACTATGAAATTAATCTTGGTCTTAATTGAAAGCTTATGACCTGATATGTTCTGGAAATTTAAAAATTGTTTGGTAATAATTTGCCATAGGACTGTAGGTCTGGGTGTTTCACAAGTAACATATAACTCTAGAACTGCAAGTGCTCAGACTAAAAGTAGTTCTTATAGAAGTTCCAAGCTGATGCTCTCAGTTCACATTGTTCAGTACCACCACTCATTGTAACTTACTTTGAAAGCAAACAATATTTCAGATACTTAAATTGTTCCAGTTTATTCTTGCACAAATGTCAATAGATTCTGAAAAATAGACTGTTCTGTACAGGTAGAACCACTCATGTCACCACAGACAATGATACAAATGGCTATGGATGCTGATTTATCACTCTGCATGGACGTTCAGACCACTGTTGTCTCCTGTTTTGAATGTCCACTCACTCATATGCCATCTACTTTGGATCTTCAGAATGTGACAGTTTAAAAAATTTCCCTCCAGCCAACAAGCCAAGAATTAGAGTTTAATGTATTTCCAGTAAGCCAGAAAATTAAGTGATGGACATAGTTATACATTTGTGCACCACATTTTTTTAGTAACTTGGTAAATAATTAGAAATAAGCACCATTGTTCTGTTAAGAGTTAAATATTAAATATTTTTATGTCTTTGCAGCTGGGAAACATGTTGCATATGCAGTATTGATAGTGTCAAAGAAGAACTGCCAAAAAAATTGAGTTTACATTTTTTTCTCATATAGGTTCCCTGGAATGAAGTGGCAAAGACTTCTGGCTGTTCACCTAAATCATGTTATGCATTGTAAGTCAGAAAAATATCTTCTATAAGTTATAACCTTTGATAATGTGATAAACCAGTGCTGCATTTATCAAGTGTCTCAGAATTGCTCCTAGGAATTGCACTTTAAGTCTGACTAGGGAAAGAATTTGTCCTACCTCAGTAAGAGTAAAGCCTGATATTCTGAATGATTGTTTAACAATGAATGGTCCACAGCCATACTTTCAGAAGAATCACCTTTTAGTTAATATAGACACATTAAGAGCCTCGTAAAGTAACAGTTACTGAATGGCCAATTCTATATGTCATTTTCACTCTTCCTGTTCTCCCAATTTTCTTCAAGTGTTGAACAACATGCCATGTCCCTCTCCATGATCCTCCTTATCTATTGTGAAGGTCAGTTTATCCAAAGCCCAAGAGTATCTGCCTGCCTTCTCGAACCTTTCTAGGCTTGTAAAATGTAACACAAATGTTCCAGATGTTCATGGAATGCAGAGCTCAGTGTACCTCTCTGACATTTCGCTATCAATCACCCAGTATTATGCTGGCTACTACAATACAGTTTGCACCCATAACAACCAGTGTGTTGATACTGTGATATCGATTGCAATTCACAAATGCGAGCTCATCCATACTTGGGACAATGATCTATATGTGTGTGCCAATTTGCATGAATGCAGCCTGCTTTAATATTAACTCATGTGGAGTTGTGGGTAAATGTATAAATCTGTGTATTACCTCACTGTTGTAAGGGCATTCATACAATTTGGTTCAAAATTTGAGGAATGGTTGGTTGTGACATGCCCAAATCATCGCTATTGCAAAGCTGCATTTTCCTTTAGCCAAAAAATGATGGAGATGCGGAGATATAGCAATGATGTAATGTGATACGAATATTATTCTTTCTCTGTAAAATCGACATGTTTTTATGAATTCATTGTTATCCAGTGTTTCTAAAACATTCCACCTTTCTCAGGATGTGCGTGCCGATTTAAGAGTAGGACCAAATTTGCATCATTTTGAGGTTTTTCAGCACTTAGGACTGTTTCCCGACTCTGAGACACTGGGTAAATATTGGCACAGGCTTTGGAATGAACTCATTAATATTAAAGCTATTGTTCAGATGCCTACCACAATATAGTCAAAGTAAGTGGCATATATGATCAGATCTCATTTTACACATACACTGATAAGCCACAACATTCAAACCACTGACAGATGAAGTGAATAACATTGATTATCTAATTACAGTGGTATCTGTCAAGAGGTGGGATGAATATATTGAGAAGCAAGTGAACGGTCAAATTGTGATGGCTAGATGATGTGGTTAGAGAACCTCCAAAACAGCAGGTCTTGTGGGGTGTACCCAATATGCAGTGATTAGTACATTCCAAATATGATTCAAGGAAGAACCACCAGTGAAAGAGCGATAGGGTCATGGGTGCCCAACACTCATTGTTGTGCATGGGAAGCAAAGGCTAGCCTGGCTGGTCCTTCCACAAAAAAGCTACTATAGCACAAATTGCTGAAAAACATAATGCTGGCCAAGAGAAGAAGGTGTCAGAACACACAATGCATTGTGACTTGCTGTGTATGGGGCTGCTTACCCACAGACTGGGTAGAGTGCCCATTCTGACCCTTGTCCATTGCCAAAAGTGCCTATAATGGGCAATTAAGTGTCACAATGGGACCATGGAGCAATGGAAGGAGATGGCCCAGTTTGATGAATCATGTTATCTTTTTGATCACGTGGATGACCAGGTGTATGTGTGTCATTTTTCTGGGGAAGAGATAGCAGCATGATGCAATATGGAAAGAAGGCATGCCAAAGGAGGTAATGTAATGCTCTGAGCAGTGATCTGAAGAGAAACCTCAGGTCCTGGCATTCATGTGGATGTTACACGTATCACCTGTCTAAAGATTGTTGCAGACAATGTAGACCACTTCATGGCAATGGTATTCCCTGGTGGCAGTGGCCTCTTTCAGCAGGACAATGTGCTCTACCAAACTGCAAAAAATGTTCAGGAATGGTTTGAGGAACATGGCAAAGAGTTCAAGGCATTGGCTTGGTCCTCCATACTCTCCAGATCTCAGTCCAGTCGAGCAACTGTAGAATGTGCTGATAAAAGCAACTCCAGTTCATGGAGGCCCCAACTCTCAACTTTGAGGACTTAAAGGATCTGCTGCATACTGTATATCTTGATGATACAGTGGAACCTCGGTTCACGACCATAATTCGTTCCAAAACTCTGGTCGTAAACTGATTTGGTCATGAACCGAAGCAATTTCTCCCATAGGATTGTATGTAAATACAATTAATCCGTTCCAGACCGTATGAACTGTATGTAAATATATTTTGTTTAAAGATTTTTAAGCACACAGTTAATTACACCATAGAATGCACATCATAATAGTAAACTAAATATAAAAACATTGAATAACACTGAGAAAACCTTGAACAACTGAGAAAACTAACATTGCAAGAGTTCATACTAATAGCCTTACGACCCGATCGCTGTAAACACTTTTTTTTAATGAGTTTTAAGCACAGGGGGAAAAAAAGGGACATTTGAACAAATCCGAACTTTATTTAAAAGCCAACCATAAGCAACTAAGAAATTAACATTGCAGGAGTTCACGCTAATAGCCTTACGACCCGATCGCTGTAAACACTTTTTTTTTTTTAAATGAGTTTTAAGCACAGGGAAAAAAAGGAACATTTAAAAATCTGTAATTTAATAAATCACCAAGAAAAGTAACATTGCAACAAATCACGCTACGAACCACTCACTGTAAACACTTTTTTTTAATGTTTTAAGCACAGGGAAAAAAATGAACATTTGAAAAAAGAGAAAAGTAACATTGCAACAATTCACGCTACGAACCGAAAAATGAACATTTGAAAAATCCGTAATACAAAAACTAACCATAAACCACCAAGAAAACTAACCTTGCATGAGTCGAGTTCTGGCATGAAGTGAGGAGGAACTGGGTGGAGAACAATCCGGTCTTGTCGCAGTTGAAGACTTGGTGCGGGACTCCACTAATTTTGTGAAATTTTTCACTAATTCTTTTGCAGCTTCAGCGTCGGAACTAGCAGCCTCTCCATGCCTTACCACACTATGAATGCCACTTCTCTTGCGAAACTTTTCAAACCATCTTCTACTGGCTTTAAATTCCTCACTTTCGCCACTCGTAGAAGGATAGTTTTGTAGCAAATCACCATGAATCTTCCTGGCTTTCTCGCTTATGCTATCTCCTGCAAGTTGCTTCTCGTTCAGCCACACTAGAAACAGTTTTTCCACCTCTTCCAGCACTTGAGGCCTCTGCCTGATTAACGCTGTGACTCCTTTTGCAACATCAGCTGCTTTAATAGATTCTTTCTGCTTTAGAATAGTCGAAATCGTAGATGTTGACTTCTTGTACTCGGCGGCAAGATCAGTAACACGAACGCCACGCTCATACTTTTCAATAATTTCTTTCTTTACTTCAATTTCAATTTTCTGCAAAACTTTCTTCTCACCACTCTTCACTTGCTTAGAAGCCATGGTTAACTGCAAAAGCACATGAAATACTGTAGAGCACAAAGAGTTCACAGATAAAGCACGCACGTCTGACTGAGAACAATGAACAGGGAGAGGCTGAACACGTCCTTAAATACAGTAATCGGCACATACGAACTGGAAGGGAAATGAAAAAGAGCACAAAGAGTTCACAGCGAAAGCACACACGCACATGCAAGCACGCACGTCTGACCAAGAACAATGCAACACGTGCAGAAACCATCAGCGCGCACAAACCGAAAGGGAAACTGGCTTGTTCGTATACCGAGTCTGTGGTCATGAACCGAGGAAAAAGTTTGGCGAACGTTTTGGTCGTAAACCAATTTGTACGTGTACCGAGACATTTGTGAACCGATGTTCCACTGTATATACCACAGGACACCTTCAGAGGTCTTGTGGGGTCCATGCCTTGATGGGTCAGAGCTGTTTGATGGCACGAGGTAGACCTACAGAATATTAGGTTGGTGGTTTAAATGTTGTGGTTGATCAGTGTAAGTTCCATTCCTGCAGATTTTGTATTCAGTCCCTTGCACTGAAAAATTTCCATTAATGGGAAATCACCAATATTCATATTTCTGTATCACTTATATCACCATTCTTTAAAATCACAAAACAGAAAATTCAAACTAATGTTTGAACCTCAGGTACAATGGATTCAGAAAGTAACCATTAGACCATTTCACATTCTGCACACTTTTATTGTGTTTAAGATTTCATGTTAAATGGATTCATTTGCCATGTATGCCCATCAATCTGCTCTCAATAACCCATAATAATACAGTGGAAACATGTTTTCAGAAAGGTTTGCAAATTTTTTAAAAATAAAAAACTGAAGTCTGTCTTTATTGTGGCACTTCAACTTGTGATTAGGCACATCATGTTTGTTTTAATTATCCTTGAAATGTGTCTAGAAGTTAATTGGAGTCCATCTGCAATAAAATGAATTGCTTGGTCATCATTTAGAAAGTCACATACCTGTGTGTGTAAGGTCCCACAATTGACAATATGTTTTAGGACAAAAATACAACCATGAAGTCCAAGGAACTCTCTGTAGATCTCCACGATAAACTTGTGTGAGGCATAAATCAGAGTAGGGCTATAAAACTATTTTGAAAGTTTTGAGTGTTCCCAGGAGCACAGAAGCCTCAATAATTGTGAAATGGAAGACATTTTGAATCACCAGGACTCTTCTTAAAGCTGCCTGTCCAGCCAAATTGGGTAACTAGGAAAGAAGAGTGTTGGTCAGTAAGATGAACAAGAACCCAGTGGTCACTCTAACAGAGCTTCAAACATTCTTTGCTGAGATGGGTGAACTTGTCAGAAGGATGACCATCTTAAAAGCACTCTGCGGTAAAAGGCATATGAAAGTCCGCTTGGAATGCCAAATGGTATTTAAAGGACTTTGAGGGCACAAGATAAAAGATTCTTTGGTTTGAGGAGACAAAAATTTTACTCCAAATACTATGGCTGTTGAGGACCACAAACAACTCATCACCTGCCTAATGCTATTATTATGATGAAGCAAAGTGATGACAGGATCATTCTATGGGGATGCTTGTCAATGGTACATGCAACCTCACACTGGGGCCACGGATCAACTTTTAGCATGACCCTAAACATACAGCCAACACTATGTTAGTGACTTGGGGCTAAGTCACTGACTGTCCTTGAGTGGCTCAGTTAAAGCCCAGATGTACACCCCATAGAACATCTATGGAGAGACCTGGACATGGTAGTTTATAGATGCTCTCCTCCAAATTTAATAGAGCTTTCGAGTATCTGCCAAGAAGAATTGGATAAAAATATCCCAAATCCAGGTATGGAAAAGTAGACTCAAAGCTGTGATTGCTTCCAAAGAGGCTTCTGCAAGTACTAAATTAGGGTCTGAATATTTATATGAATGGTTTTGTCAATGAATATGCCACTTGAAGCTTTTATTTTACTCTGTGTTTCATGTTCCCATGTTTAACTGAGTTATGCACAGTTGTGACAGTATTGCTTGCTTTCTGTTTTAGCAGAGAAACTGCCTATATGCTACTGTACAGAAGAAGTGACACCTGAGTCTACGTTAAAGAGTGCCTGCCTCCTAGAAGAAAAAGTGAATTTGTGTTCCATTGTATTTAAGTTATAAACTTTAAATAAGTTGAAACATTTACCATTGTACTGGGGATTACAGAATCCTAACCACCTTTTTTCAATTTTTATAATGTCCCACACCAGGAAAGACATTATAGTTACTACAGGATCCCTTACATGGCTTCTTCTTCCAGCTCTCATAGGAAGATCACTACTTAATTATAATTTGAGATCTATGTATCAAAGTAATTGTTAATTTAAAGCAAATTTAATGTTTAATGAAATGTGGTGATTGTAATTTTGGAATATTGTTGTTTTACTGCTTGCTTTTAAATGCAGTTTGTCTGTGTTTAATATTCTTTAATATAATTGGACATATTAAGAAATGTGACAAGTAAAATGTGTAGAAAAATGGAATACAATTTTTTAATTTAATTGTATTTTTGATATATTAAAATGGTAAATGAAGATGTACTCAATGTTATTTCTCTATTTTTTTAATATTTCTGTTTTTTTTGGCTTTGACTTTGACTATTGTTTTTGTGATCTTTTGTTATACTTCTTCATAAATAGGCTCACGTGTCTGCTGTTTAGTAGCAGTTTTGTGAAGCCAAAGGAGCAATAAAACTATGGAGATGTTAAGCAAGGAAGTTATCGGGCAGTGGGAGGAAGATCCCCAGTAACTGGCTCAGTGAATCTACCTTCTGGGACTGTGGTCCTTGTGTTTAGGACTTAGAGGGTGCTACAACAAGGATGGAGTTTGAGGGGTGGTTTGGGGTCATAAGAAAATAAGAAATTGGACAAATAAGAAAAGATCATTCAGTCCTTCAAGCTTGTTTATTTATTTAATAGCTACACTTTCCCATCTCATCCAGATACGTCTTAAAGGTAACAGAGCAAATATTTAAAGTAAATCTTATTTTTTACCTGCTTGCCATGACTTCTGTCCTGCTGGATCATCTAGGTTGGCACCCCAGACTTGGTTTACTGCCAGACATGTTTTACACAACTGTGCACCATGTTGCCCTCCAGCCCCTACATCTAATTCTGATTTAGTAAAGTTAAAGTATTCCTTACTCATTGGCCATGTTGCTGGTTACAGCATTACATACAGTATCCTGTCCAGAAAACTATGGAAAATAATGTCACTTTGGCTTCAGCCCCCTACTCGTTCACTACTCGTTAGAATTTTTTTACACTCTCTACTATTTAGCTGAAATAATAATAATAAAAAAAAAATACATATGTAAGAAGAGCAGCATTTGGTTTTCCAGGAGGAGTGGGAAGAAGAGATTTCCTTCATACCTAGCAGAGGTAGTAAATCTATCACTACAACGTGACCGTTCTATTCTTCAGTGCAAGAGTTCTAATTCTATCCATCCATCATGTCAGTTTAGCAGGCAACTTTCCTATTAGTTGGACTCTTAAAAAATGCAAATTTAAGAGGCTGAAGCAACAAAGAAACATGTTGGAATAAGTGAAGAAAACTGCAACTGTCTTGTATCAAATTTTTGTATGAATTTATAAAATGAATGAAACTGTAGTATACAGAGGTTGCAAGATGGTAAAGGAGTGCTTAGTTGTGGTGTGCTACTTTTTCTCCAACAAAAGGGACTGGTAACAAAAATGAAAAAACACTGCAAGTGTCAGATTTCAGTGTAGGCAGAATGGTATTAAATGTACCTAGACACATAGCAGCAGAGAGTATAAAATGGACAAGCTTTTAACTGCTGTATTTATTAGCATTGTAATGATCAAATGTCTGTATATGAATAATTGTCCTAAAATATTCGTATAAATAAATGCCATCAGTAATTACTTTGAAACTGCAGGTACACATGTCGTAAATGTAGGAAGGATGGTCCTTGCATGTGTATGAACTGTTAACATTTGAATGTGATGATTGTATATACTGTAGCGCTAAACTGACCTCTCTGTACTATTGTTGCGTCTGCATGTCCTGGAGTACAAAACAAACAGCACCATGTGGGGACTGGCAAGATCGGGGAAAAAAACATGCAGTGTTATGCGAATGAATATGAATAATATGAATAATTTTGCATCCGTGCCATAAAGTTTTCCGAAATGTACTATACAGGTCATAAAATGAATAATTCCAAATATCATATATAACTGTCTCTGTTTTTTTTTTTTTTTTTTTTTTTTTTGACATCATAGACCATAAGGCGCATACTAATTCAGCGTGAGCAGGAACACTCAATAAAACTGAATTTAAAAAAAAAATCAAGTGACTGTGAGATACGAAGCAGGCAGATTCACCAGCGTTTGTGTGTCAGCTTTTATCCCTCCAGATCAGAGAATGTCAGTTCCATTGCCTCAAAAACACCACTCACATCTATAGTTACTCCCAGTTTCAAATAAAAACTAACAGCATCAGATCCCTGAGGCGGTAGTATGTATCGTGTCGTGACTGAGAGAATAAAAGTGAAAAAACATGGTATCTTTTACAAGTCCTATAAATGTACACCATCTGTTACAGACGCAAACCAAATGTATGTGTGTACTGTATAATATTAACAATAACAGCAGCTCACTACTGAAAACGGCAAATACAGGAGGCAGTCGGGATCAAACCAGGGACTCTTGATTATAAGTCAGCAAATCTTACCGCTACGCCATGGAAGCAGTTGTATTGTCCTTGTACCTTTTGTGAAAGTGTTTATTTGATCTTTGACCTTCAGGCTTCACACATTATATAGTTTATGCCACAATTTTGTCATTTACTACTAAAATATGAAAAAACATTTCTGTTTTAACAATGTGTTTACACAGATTATTGTAGAAACGGAACACACATGAAATGCATGTGTTACAAATAACAATCTATTATTTCTACTCTAAAACTCCAGCACTTCACTCCCAGATAATCATATCAAGGCATGAGCTGGGAAAACTTTGTGCACGTTCTGCAGCTGTGGGGAATGGAATAGCAGGCTGCTTGTGTTAATCGGCACATTTACAGGACAAAGGACGCTGAGGGAGAGGTGCGAACGGATTTAAGGTGGGCCGGATCTATGAGTTTTTCATAGGCTCTGGTAATTCTAGTGATATGGCTTTTTTAACAGTTGGTCTGTTAATCCTTTCCCAGTTCAGCTATAAGTTTAAATTGGTCTGGTCTGAGTAAGTTTAAGCCCTCATGGTTTCATTGTCATCCTGTAATAGACAAGGCAGGCTTAGAAAATGGATGGTCGAATTGATCATGCTGTGTGAAAGACTTTGAAACGGTTGTATATCTGTTTGAAGATACCAATTCAAATTTGTTAATTTCACATTATTTCCTCTAGGGGGTGATAGTTCCCTGGTTGGAATAAGTTATTTTTAATTGCGGTGTTTTAAGTAACCTGAACCTGAATAGATATATTATAATAAGACGCTATCCCTCCCATAGTGATACGGCGGTAAGAAATCACATAAGAGAAAATAACTTAGCTTTCTTTAATGACGATTTACATGGCATAACAGACAAAAGGAAGCCAAATGCAAGCCCATGTGAGACTCTGCCATTTTCGGCGCTGCGCTGAAAGGATTTTCAAGATTGGATGACGTAATCTTCCATCCATCTATCAGCTTCGAAGTGTTTGGCTGCTGTCCAATTCTTTTATACTGTTTTCTCCACGTGCAGGCCCTTACTTAGGTAAATCATGCCATTCCAAACAAGGCAAGAAGAGGATTCAATTTCATTTCTAACATACAGAAATAGTACAATGCACATTTTCGTAGTTGTCCCTTTCTAATGCTTTCCTAGCAATTCTAAATGATGAGTCCCTTTGTGCTAAATTTGGCCTGTACAAGTGGGTGGATTTTAAAAATATTTTTTGTACAGAGCACAGTGACATTAAACTTATTATTCCAATTACACACATTTTCTGGGTCATTGTTAATTTGTTAATGTAATCATTTAGTTGCCATTCGTATCACTGAAAGAAACTGAAACATTTTCAGTGTTAGTGAGTGTCAGGCTTTGCAGAGGCACCCAGTTTTACAGCTTTATTAATTTCCTTGCCCTAGGCTTTTTTCTCATTTACTTTACAGAAAAGCCAAGCAAAATGACATGTAGATTAGGGGAGTTTTTGTTTAGCAATTGACATTGTATTACTCAAAAAAGAGAGGCAGAGAGGGGTGGGGTGGGTGAGAAATGGCCCAAAAGCACTGTTAACACAGACAGTAGCTTCATTTCAGAAATGGCAGGTACAGAAACTGTTTACTTGAGGAAAAAAGTCAACCTTCTGGGATCAGTGTGCCTTATTATAGGCACAGTCGTAGGAAGTGGGATTTTCATTGCTCCCAAAGGTGTCCTGAAAAACTCTGGCAATATGGGCATGTCTCTTATCATCTGGTTGGCCACAGGAATTATCTCTACGTTTGGTATGTAAAATAACACTCTTCTCCAGAAAGCCTAGGTTAAGGTTCAGTCAGTCATAAAATACAGCACATGTGTATTATTTTTAAAAACTATTTTGCAAGTATTAGAAATGAGTTATACAATTTTCTTTTTATTCAACTAAGGAAAATGCAACTTGGATCTAAGAAACCAATGAAGATGTTTGTCCTAGCAAGTGCCGCAGTTTTCCATATTAGTTTCATAGGCATATTGGCAACAATGTACATAGCTAGTCACGTGAATTGTTGATGAATGGACACATGCTGCTATTATGAAGGGTGACCGCACACTCAGACTAGCATCCATGCTTTGCATCAGCTGAACTAAAAACAATATTTTTATGAGAGTAGAATGGGAAAGAATTACAAATAAATTTCGTACTTTTTGCTTTTGCTTTTTGTTGATGTATTTTGGCTTTTTTTTTTTTAGTTCTCTTTAGCACTTTGACCTCGGACCAATTGGTGACTATTGTTACTGGTTTTCCATAAGGAAATAATATTATGGTTGATATTAAAAATTAAATAAGTGTGGACTGTCAGGAATGGGCTAATCCTTTTGATGCATTTTTTTTTCAATCCTCTCATGTCTGAGTGTATTGAATTGTAGCTTTTGCCATGTTGTAGTCACAGGATGGAAGGTGTTACAAATATAAATGGAAAAGTCTTAGATAAAGGCTTAGTATCAACATTTGCTATCCAGCCTTTAAACTGCCACTTCTGAAAACAGCAGTAGTTTTTGTAAGTTTGTTTATAGAGTTTACTGTGTGCAAATGAACTGTTTGTTCTGCTTTAGCCACACTAACTAGACAAAGAGACTCCTAGGCTATAAGTATATAAATTAGTAGTACTAGGGTGTTGTACCGAGATAGCCATTATGAATGTAGAGAAAAGCCAAGTAAAATGACACCTTTTATTGGCTAACTAAAAAGATTACAATATGCAAGCTTTCGAGGGCAACTCAGGCCCCTTCTTCAGATTATATCTTGCCTGAAGAAGGGGCCTGAGTTGCCTCGAAAGCATGCATATTGTAATCTTTTTTAGTTAGTCAATAAAAGGTGTCATTTTGCTTGGCTTTTCAGTATATAAATTAGAAAGACAGCTAGCAAGTAGTAAATAATCATATAGACTGTGTAAAGTTTCTAAGAAAAGTCAGAAACTTAAAGTACACCATGCATCAAATGATCCAAGTAATGCCTTAGATGAGGGTAAAGGAATTCCTCTGTTCTTTTATAGTAATATATAAGTATTCTTTATTTTATGCCTGGCTTCTAGGAGCGCTCTGCTATGCTGAGTTAGGCACAAGCATTAAGAAGTCTGGTGGGCATTACATTTATCTTTTGGAAACCTTGGGACCCATGCCAGCATTTCTTCGTCTCTGGTCACAATATATTATGATTTGGTGAGTTTTTGTTACATGAGCATGTAGATAATATATTCTGTATTGTCTAGTCTTAACAATTAAGGTTTCTCAAGTTCTAAATTCTAGAAAGACTGATGGATTGACATCTCCTTCAACATAAATATCACATCTGTGGGGTAAAGGTGTTGGTATTCGATGTTGTTATGGTGAGTAAATGGTCAATACCTACCACCTGGTTTATTTCTGGGATACAAAATGGAAAAAAGAATAATCCATATTATCAGGAAAAAATAGAAAAAGATGGAATTTTTCATGTTGTGTTTTTTTTTATTGTGCATTAGAAAACCAACCAGAATGGGTGTCTGCTGGCAAGAGATTGCTAAAATAAAAAGTTTAATTTGGTATAGTCACACCTTGATTTATTTCTGTTTTAAAGTTCTTGTGAGGACTCCTCAAACATAAAGGACATATACTGATATATCCTACAAAACAGCAGTTCATGTTTCTTTCTACCTGTCTAAACTAAAATCTGAGGGCATTATATTGTCTAAATACAAAAATAAAGCAGAGCATTAAGGTCATTCCATTAACTTGTTAGCTTATGGGGGTAAAACAGAATCTTCCATTATCTATGTGAAACTTACATTCTGTTCAAATTAAGTGTAAGTTTTCCACTAACATTAACGTAAATCTTTGACTCTGTTGAGTATTTAATTGGCTAAAAGTACTCAATGGTAGTGTGTCAGAACGGGGTTGTGCAGCATTTTTCATAATAGCACTTGGTTTTGTGTTCTTTCTGTTCTTCACTATTACCTCCAGCAGGTTGAGAGTTTTTTCTATAACTGGATGCACCCATTTAATTAGCTTGTTGATTCTGTGCAGCTCTCTGGAATTGATGTTACTGGCCCAGCACACCACAGCATGGAAAATCATTCTTGTCATCAGAGAGCTATAGAAAATGTGAGGGATCTCACTTCCCATATTCAAGGAACACAGTCACCTAAGAAAAAAAGAGTGATCTTCCCTTTCTTTTATAGTCTCTGTGTGTTCCAAGACTAGTCCAACCTGTCATCGATGTGAACAACAAATACTTGTAGCAGCACACCACCATCACATTCATTCCCTGACCAGGGACTGGACATAGGGCTTTTTGGTGTAGCAGAAGCTAATCCTTGTTTTCGCTGATGTTGAGCTGCAGACAATTCTTTCTGCACCAAGAAACAAAGTTCTCCACTTGATATCTATACTCTGTCTTATTCCCCTTGTCAATGCACCCCATTAGTGCAAAATCATCTGAGAATTTCTGCAAGTGACATGACCTGGTGTTATATTTACAGAGTGAGCTGTACAGGGTGAAGAGAAAAGAAGACAGAAATGTTCTTATTATCATAATTACTTGTGGTATTAGAGTGTTTCTTACATCCACGTCAGAAACATAGTCCTTAAGCCATCCACCTGCATATCTCTACGCTTACCCCTTAACAGGGATAGCTAGATGGTACTGAAGACACTAAAGAAATCATGAACCATAATCCTCACAGTCCTGCCAGCTTTGTCCAAATGAGAATATACATTTTGTTGAAGACAGATAATTGAATCTTATACTCCAATCTTGTCCAATAAGCAAATTGCAGTGAGTCCAACACATCTTTAATAAGAGTAATCAAGGACCATCCTTTCTAAGAGCTTCATGGTGTACGATGTAAGGTCACTGGTCTGTAATCATAGCTTTTTTTGGGACTGGAACAATACAAAATGACTTTTAACAGCAGCAGCACATTTTCAAGTCTTGATATGTTGATCAGGTCACAGAGAATACCCCATAGTTGGTCAGCAAAGGCCTTGAGAGCTTGAGGATTGACTCCATCTGGTCCTCTGGCTTCTAACTCAGTCTGTTCCTGTGGCTTTTTCTGTGTGTAACCTCCTCAGTTGTCTCCTCACGTGGTCATCAGATATAAACAGTAGACTCATCACTGGCAATTCCAAATGAAGTGGTAGGAGCTGTTGATCTAGTATGGTTGGTGTGAGAGGACTGTTCATTGGAAGGCTGTGGAAGGAGGGACATTATATGAAAATGAGTTTAGGGAATTAGCCATATCCACATTCCTTTCTAGCACTTGAGCTCTGGATTACTTGAGTCCAGAAATTATGCACAGTGCATTCTAAACATGTTATTCTGAGTAAGTTTATGTTTTATTTCAGCTCTGTAAATTTCCTTCCTTTCATTTAGCATTATGTACAGTATTCTCTGTATATCTTTTAGAGCCTCCTTGTAACTAGATTTTCATGCTGTCTTCTTCAGGATACTTTTAAGCTCCCTACCAAGCAAAATCTGTTAATTCTTTAAGTCTGTGTTTCATTAAACTGTACTGCAAGCACAACATCAAGTATGAACTGATATTTCTACACTGTATATCTAGGAATTGTTCTCACTGGTCAGTTAGTCAATAATAATAATGGTCTATATGCAATGTTAGAGGGTCTTAATGATTAGATATAATGGAATGAGTGGATGTTGTTATGTTGCAGCAGCACACAAATGGCAAAAAAATGAAGGTCTTCAAAAAAGACCCATAAAAAACTGACCTGCCCCTGGAAAATGGGAGGCTTAAGGCCTGACTAGACCTCAAAATTGAGATAAGGGTTTAAATTTAAAAAAAAGGCATAGCCAATAGTCTCAAACCACACAAAGTATGTTCCGCTAGGGGCAGAAACCGTAAATAATCCACAGGGGGTAGAGACAAGTTCACAGAGATCAAATCAAATTCATAAAAACATTGCCAAGTAATCAGAATCATTAAACAGAGTAAAAAAAATAAACAAAAAAATAGAAAAACTCAAAAATTATAGCAATTCATAATAAGACCAAACCACCTTCACAGAGTGCAATGTACAATGTACCACATAGGAACTACATGTCCCATCAACCTTTAAAGGGCTGGGTACCGTCCTTCAATGAAGATTGACAGGTGGCCCCGCCTCTTGGTGAATCACCCACAAAACACAGGGAACATAAAGATATTTAAAGAAACAGTATATAAATATTGTTAAACATACCAAAAACAATAATACATTAAACATATTAACTAAATAACAAACAGAACAATAGTAACATAAATAATCATCTATATATATAATTCACTAAGCCTCCGCCAGCACAAGCAAGACACCCATGGAAGCACGCAGGACGGAGCCACGCCCACCAACTCTAAGACCATTGGATACGACGACAACTCGCAGAGCCACGCCCACCAACTCGGACGCGACGACTCAGAAAACACGCCGTCATTTATGTTCATCTGTGCTAGAGTCCACATGCACCTCTGAACCACGTTGACTGTTCATAGAGGCATGTTTCTCGCGGATGTGAATCGCTGTGTGCAGCGTGTAAAACAGTTTGCGAGGGGTATCCCATGGGATCCTTAAAACAATCCTTTAAAACTGAGGTTAAAACACAATGAAGGAAGCAGTCTTTAAAAACCAATAAGCCCTGTGCCTCTTTTTCATTAGTGTCTCACCTGCTTCACCGATGCAGGCCCTGCAACAGTCGAGACGCTCTCTCAGCAGCTGACCTTCTCTGTGCCTGACTCCACTACTGTCAGTCACCTGATTAAAAATGGCCTTTTGAAGGGGAGCTATGGACCCACTATACCACAGGAACACATTGCCTTCGATCCTGTTCTCGCTCACTCTAACATACCGGCTTTCTCTCTCTTCTCACTCGTATACCCACACTCGGTATACGAACAAGCCAGTTTCCCTTTCGGTTTGTGCGTGCCGATGATTTCCGCACGTGTTGCATTGTTCTCCGTGCGTGCATGCTTTCGCTGTGAAGTGTTTGTGCTCTATTTCATTTCCCTTCCGGTTCGTACGTGCCGATTACTGTATTTAAGCACATGTTCAGCCTCTCCCTGTTCATTGTTCTCAGTCAGATGTGCGTGCTTAACCTGTTGTTACCTTTCCTGCCTGCCTCCGGACCGTGGTCGGGGTGACGCAGGGGAGCTTCTCCTTTGTCGTGTTCAGTGGTGTGAAGCTCCAGGGCCAGAGCCACGTGCTCTGGGGTAAAACCCTGTCCCTGAGTTCCCTTATCCTAATTTTCAGCAAGGAGCTACACAGAAGGCTTGAAGGCTCCAAAGTTAACTTTATTAAAAATACTTATTAGGTGCTTGTTTTCAAGTTAACAGAGACCAACACCAAGAGAGAGACCCGCTACAAGCCAACACAACACACACAACAAAAACTTCCTCCTTTTTCATCTATATTCAAAACTCCACCCCTCAAACACTGACAACTCCACCCACATTCAGTATGATCGGGATGTCAGGCTGTTATTTTAAGCACTGATCCCAACACTGTGAACTTTTTGTGCTCTACAGTATTTCGTGTGCTTTTGCAGTTAACCATGGCTTCTAAGCATGTGAAGAGTGGTGAGAATTATTGAGACTTAATTATGAGAAGTGTTGCAATGTTACTTTTCTCTTTTTTCAAATGTTCATTTTTTCCCTGTGCTTAAAACTCATTTAAAAAGAGTGTTTACAGCGATGGGGTTGTAATGCTATTAGTGTGAACTCCTGCAATGTTACTGTCTTGGTTGGCTTTTAAATAAAGTTCGGATTTGTTCAAATGTTCTTTTTTTTCCCCCCTGTGCTTAAAACTCATTTAAAAAGTGTGTTTACAGCAATCGGATTGTAAGGCTATAGCGCGAACTGCTGCAATGTTATGGGGGTGCTCACGTGCTGCTGAGAGAGAGAGAGAGCCTGCGTGTGCATCTGAGAGGAGAGGGGGGAGGGGGGCTCGCGTGCTGCTGAGAGAGAGAGAGAGAGAGAGAGAGAGAGAGCCTGTGCGTGCAGCTGAGCAGGGAGCCTGGGTGTTTGTCAGTGTTATTCAATGTTTTTACATTAGTTTACTATTACACTGTGCATTCTATGGTGTAATTAACTATATTTGTGCTTAAAAATCTTTAAAAAAATATATTTACATACAGTTCGTACGGTCTGGAACGGATTAATTGGATTTACATACAATCCTATGGGGGAAATTGCTTCGGTTCACGACCAAATCGGTTTACGACCAGAGGTTTGGAACGAATTATGGTCGTGAACTGAGGTTCCACTGTATGCATGTATCTGCCAAAACCAGTTTTCAGTCACGGACAGTTGTATGTTGCTCTCTCCAGAGTTCCATCTTTTCATTCACTTACTGTTGTATCCTCAAACCCACCCCTTTTAGACAACTGTGTCTTTCCGGAAGTGTTCAGCCATCAATAAATAATTATGTGGCGTATGCCTGCAGGAACACGTGCAGCGAGCGAGCGAGAGAGAGAGCGAGCGACACACATACAGGCGCAAAAATCTTCCACAGTCTCCTTACTGCAAAGCAGCAACACTACCACTGCGCTACAAGGCAGAGAAGGCAGTTAAAGAATGCACTGGGCTTGATTTTGTTTTTACTTCTGTTTACAGTGATCAGATCGTAGCGTGCATTGTTGCAATGTTACTTTTCTTGGTGGCTTATTACATTACGGATGTTTCACATGTTCATTTTTTTCCGAGCGCTTAAAAGACATTAAAAAAGTGTTTCTCAACTGTGACTCCGGAACAACTCAGTACGCAAGCTATATTAAGCGTCAACAATGAAGACTCGCTACACCTTAATGAACAAGTACTGACACTTATCCCTACCGACGAAGTAACTTTCACCAGCGTGGCCTCCATCGTCACAGACGATCCCGCTTTCAGTCACAGACAATTGTATGTTGCTCTCTCCAGTGGTCCATCTTTTCATTCACTCACAGTGGTATCCTCAAACCCACCCCATTTGGACAACTGTGTCGTTCAGGAAGTGTTCACCCATCAATACATAATTATGCGGCGTAGTGGGTTAGCTAGTAATAAATATTTGAAATTGATAAAAGAATGATAAAGATAAGTAACATAAGCCAGGTAAGGAACCCTGGTCATAACATTACAGATGTAAAGATGCATGTGCCAATAGGAAGACAATATTTCATTTTGTTGGAAAATTCAAATCAGCTTCTAGAAACAACTGCTCATTTGGCAGTCAACTCCACCAATAATTCTCATTTTCAGGAATAAAACAGACTCACCCTAACAAGTATCAACACTGTAGTCAAGTCATACAATGATTATTCACATAATAGGTACCTCACACAGAGTAACATCAGTTGCTGAGAAGTTGCAGATATATTCTACTATATTCTATATTCTAGATATTCTATATCTACTCAAATTTCATTAACTAATAATAATAATCAATGGTTTAGTAAATGTGATTTTTCTCTGCATCTTCCTATCAGTTGACAATTGCTAGTATCTTCTAGCCAAGTCAAGGGTAAATAATATTACACACATTGTTTTAATGATGTTAGCAATTTTTCAAGTTTGTGAAAGGAGGAGTACATTTCTGTGCATTACAATGTTAAATATACATCCACAGAAAACCTCCAAGAATTCTTCTTCATCAATAAGACCATAGAGGTTGCCCCAAAATCAGTCACAGCTTTTGATAAAAGCTAGATAGAATTCAATTAAACAATTTTATGTACTGGATATTGCCCTTCAGCAGGCTATTAAATTGGTCTCTCAGTGCGCATCTGCTGTCATCCCTATTAAATCCCAGTGTTGCAGCTTAGAGGACAATTTTCAGAGGCTTATTGCAAAGGTACCGTATTTTTCGCACCATAAGACACACTTTTTTTTCCCCAAAAGAAGGTTGGAAATGTCTGTGCATCTTATGGAGCGAATATTGCGTCACAGACCATGATGTGTATTACCTGACAAAAGTCGACATCCAGGGGTAGAGGGCGACAAAATTCACTGTTACGTTACAGGCATTCCCTCTATGCTTGGCGGAATGTTAGACTCATTGACTCGGAATCTAATCCTTGCATGTGCATGAGTTGCGAAATGTAAACAAATATAAGCAAAGGCAAGATGGCATCGACATCTCATGAGGAAGCGAAGCGAGTGCAGAAAACAAAATACTCAGCAGACGATGTTTTGCGCATTATCACTGAGTCGGACTCTGATTTTTCAGAATCTGATTTTGTTGAGAGTGATCAGGAGATCGAACAAGAGAGTGAGGAACTGGCATCAGCTGATCAGGACACCAGCTGAGCATATTCGTGCAGCCAATGCACCTATGGCAAGGTTTGTGTGGGAGGAATACCTAGACATTGATCTGTGGGAGCCAAACTGGCTACAGGACTTCACAAGACTGTATGGCTTGCTGTTGGACTCGACAGATTACCAGCCGCTGGACTACTTCAGGCTGTTCTTTCCTGAAGCTGCCTTTCAGCTACTGTCAGACGAGACAAACAGGTATGCAGAGCAATTTTTTGAATCGAGAGCTGTGCTTGCACCGCATTCTCGTTTTTCAAACTGGAAACCCACAACAAAACACGAGATGAAGGGCTTTGTGGCATTACAAATATAGATGGGACTAGACTGGCGATATAACTTCAGGGAGCATTGGTCCAAACGTGCTTTGTCCCCTGGTGGCTTTGGACAGGTTATGCCGCTATGATGATAGGTACGTGCTCCTGCAAAGTGATTGTGAGCAACTGAGCTTAATAAATTCTGACACTAGCGATGAGGACTACTTGGGGTTTCCTTGTTTTCCTCCTCTAAACCTAGGTGCGTCTAATGGTCAGGTGCGTCTTATGGTGCAAAAAAATACAGTAATTGATTTTTTTTATTGACACCGTCTTTTAAAAGCTTTAATCTAAATGCAACTGCTGTTTTTCATTGTTCCCACAGAACGTCTCTCATACCAAAAACAAAAAAAAAGCACTTACGTCTATGTATCTTGGTGCAAAGATATGGGTCTTCCCTTTGAATCTTTATCTAATGCACCTACAGTCATATTCTTTTGCTTCTGCTAAATCCTGTATTGCTGGTATAGCATTTATCTGCATCTTCCAAATCTCTAAACATTATTTTTTTTCCTTCCCTGCTCCAGTAGTTGTATATAAACATGTGTTTTGTCTTGGTAGAGTAATATATATTGCTCTACTTTCCCCTATTGTATTATTAATATTTAGCCTTAGAATGCCTAATCTTACAGACTTACCACTGTTTATAAGGTACTATTGTATATAACTTATCCCCACCTTCCCTTCTATATCTATAACCTCAGGCAATTAGATGTAGTAAAAAGACAAGCAGAAGTTAAGTTACAGTTTAAACAATGTATTATTGATAATATTCAGAAATAATAACAAAATGCAAAGTATATTTGAATATTGTCAACCATACAACCTGATTAAATGATGTTATGTAGTTCAGGCGGCACACAATCTTCTAGTTACTTAAATGTCTCTAGTTAAGGCATCATTGGTGCTCAGCTTTCAGCCACATGTCTGTTCAAAATGGCTGCTGAGCTGTGCTCTTCATGACAGGATAGCAAGAGAGATGCTTCTTCATCATATGTTGGTTGGTAAGAGAGATGCTTCTTCATCATATGTTGGTTGGTAAGAGAGATGCTTCTTTCAGATGTTGGTTAGTAAGAGAGATGCTTCTTCATCATATTTTGGTTGGAAAGAGAGAGATACTGAGGTTAAACACATACATTTATAGATGTTCTGTCCAACCCCGAGAGCCAATGGGACATCATGGTACTTAAAGGCCTCTGAGACAAGCCAATTCCAAACAGCCATACCTCAGACCAATGGGGGAATAGAACATCTTAACACCTGCCCCCAAACCATATGTTAAAGTACACCTTAGCCCATTTGCGGGGGTAGAAATGACTTTAGCAAAGAAACACTTGCCAAACTGGTTTAAAACACACATCCCCCAAATCCTGTCGTAAAAATTCAAACAGACCCATTCCTAAGGGGGGGGGGGGGGGGGGGGGGGGGGGGGGGGGGGGGGGGGGGGGGGGGGGGGGGGGGGGGTAAACACTAAATTACATTGCTTTGTCTAAATTACAAATAAAGATATACAGTACAAAATATTCATCAAGTTATATGTAAAATCTCACATCACAACACTCCACCCCGATGAATGTTTTGTACAATGTCTTTATAAACGGTCTTAATTGTTTAAAGAGTCTGATGCATAACTTGTGCTTTGGTTTGCAGTATTTGCTCTCCCAGTGTTAAAAGTTGTCCGTGACCATTTGTCCATTACATATCTTCTTTATTTCAAAGACAATCTGAAGAACTTGGATGCGCTTCTGATGACTTGTATCTGCTCCGTCTGGCTTCAACTGTTTGTTTAGCTTTCTGCAGTCTTCATATGTCATCAGATGTGGTGGTTCAAAATGAGACAACTCCACACCTTCCACTAAACTAACCATACTGCAATTTAAGTCTATTGTGAATTTCTAAAACTGACCTTTGTTCTTTACTGGTTTTGTGTCTAACTACTAATTAGACCCCTGTCCCAAACTATTCATTTAAGCATATTCAGCTGTACAATATCAAACTTTGAAAGGTTACATGCCACAGGTGCCAGTACTACCACTTCTGCCCAAGAGAGAGCACATGTGCCACTGCATAAACTGTTCACAAACCAACCTTTGTGGCCGCTCTTCACACATTTGGGGTTGATTTAGTTGCCTCTTGTGCTTTCCTACCTATGGTGCAACTCTTGACTGCCATCAGCATTTACCAGTATAGGCTGGCATCACCACCATGAGAAATCACAGCTATGCAACTCATCATTCCCCCTGTAGGCCAGCCCTAGAGTTGTTTGCTCACCATATGCGTACTCGTTGTGCTAAACACCTCGGTTCAGAATTGGCCCACTGGTCCTCTGCTTGCACCACAGCTGACAACCTCAGCAGGGCTTCCGTATTTTCCCAATTAGACTATACCTAAACATCGGAGCCCATATGACTTGCAAATGTACCGGCTGCACCTGCTTTCCTGAAAAGTTCACCAATTTTCTTAGTATACATTTTCCTTAATAATAGTATTAATTATATTAATTATCCCACTTAATTAATTAATACCCAGAATGTATACTGTATGAACCCAAAATTAATCCCCTTATTTTGACATTCCTAACTTGTTTGTTCAGTTTCCACCCCTTGGAATATAAATTTGCTGCAGTAATGAACAAACCTTTCCTTTTAAACTATAGCTATTCTGACTAGACCTATTATTATGTGACTTGTGGACTTGTTACTCACTTAAACTCCAGTAAGTGTCTTTTTCTTGCTGTCTCTTCAGTTCTTCTTCATGTCTTTGTCTTTGTCTTTAGTCTTTGCTTGCTTTCTTTTCCTCTTTTTTTTTCATTCTGCTATGTAGGCAGGTCTGCAAAATGGAAGGTGACAAAGCAGTTTCTGTCCATCTCATCTTTTTGGTTGTTTAAACCTGGTGCCAAAACCCAAACTTTGCTTCCAGGCATTCATTGGAACAGCTTGGCCACACTGCCACTCTGCTCCAATGTGCTAATGGTAACCCAATCTCCTGCATGGATTTTACTCTGCTAATTGCCTTCACTATTTGTTACCTGCACCAACCCAAAGTCCGTAAAACCTTATAATAGAAGTAGCACTATTGCAAAAGGCCAGAAAATTGAAACAGAAATAACTATTTTCCCTTTCCTGTCTTCCTGCGCGACCCTTCTATTTTTTTTTTTTCATTTCCCTGTGTGTCCTTTTTATTTTTTATTGTATGGTAACTGCTACCTGAAAGTGTGGACTAAAACCTCTTCAAAATCCAATTTCCAGCATCTCTCCTAAAACTGACTTCTGTTCTTTACCCAAGACCAGCTCACTTTTCTCCATTTTATTGCATGGAGATTCATAGGCTGTCTTTTTTACACAACTGGTCAGTCAGGTTTCGAATTACTGAACCTAAGTGTGTGTGCTTTTTAATTACTGCTGGCCCCAGCACAGCTGTTAGGACCCTCACACCCTTGTGCATTCCTGACTTGCTGCCTGAGCTTGTAAACCTTCCTGCTGCACCATCCCCCATCCTTTGTTCTTTGGTTTGTCCTGTTTCATTCAAACCGACTCCTAAACTGGTGCACTTTCATTCCAACTCAGCCATTCTTGCACTAGTACATTCAGACCTTTCACACACAAGCACTCGAATTTCTTTTATTTCCACTGTTCCTTGTTTAAATTTCACACTTTTTTTACTCAGTATCCTTATGCCATTATCCATTTCATGCCCTCTAGTCAACAACTGCCATTCACACTCATCAGCTTCTCTGCCTTCTATCTGATTTCTTTGTCCTAAATCAAATTTCAGTGCAGCACTGGTTTCCTTTCTTAACAGGGGTGAAATATCTATCGGTGTAGCATGTTCTTTAACTACTGGACAGACCTCAGAATCACCTCAAGATTGTGGTGCACTGGAGAATAATGAAAGTAAACATCCTTGCTGTTTTCCCTTCCTTTCATCTCTCTCCTTTTCCTCACACTCACATTCCCACTCTTTATCTGAGCACTCATCTGTCTCATGTAAGTCACCCACCCATGTTTTAGGGTTCCAGTAAGATCCCATTACTATTGCCCTAACTTTTACCATGGGTGGTTTTCTCTCCTTGTTCCTCCTGCTTTCTGTGCTTTCCACTTCAGCAGTGGGTGTTCTACATGCTAGCACTTCACAATTTTCACACCAACTGTTACATCTTTCAAAACTCTCACACAACATTCCACAACTTTCACTTTCATTCACATTGCGATTTTCTTTTTCACACTGATCTTCCTTATTACCAATAATCCTGTCTTCTTTACACCTGATCTCTGTTTTCCTGCTTTTAATCCTTCCATCCCCCTTCCATTTTGTGGCATGCTCAGCTCAGCTTCTGCTTTCTCTACCTGCACTACAGGTTTGCATTTCTTAGCTTTAGCCTGCTTGCTTCTGTCACTCCACTGGAAGATGGCTGACTTTAATATAAATTTAGGCATTTCTGAGTCTACAATTATAATCTAATACAATTTACCACCTTCGTTATGGGTTGGCCTACTTTTGCCCCTGTAAGCAAACATACACGTACATACACAAAGATCCTAAACGTATAAGTGCCGTATGAATGACGCATGCAATGTTCCACCACTCTCTACCACTTTAATTAGGGACTCACTACCACCAGCACTAACAAACATGCGGGTGTCCTTGTGACACACATGAAGTCTCTACACTTTGTTGGTTATATTCCATTTAGCAACCAAACAATGTTTACTTCCACCGCATTTGTACACTGGATGCCCTAAAATTCACATACATACACACACATATATATCAACAGTATTTGCAAACAAGGTGCAAAACATGGTTACCCCAAAATCCTGCCCGACTACGCCAATTGTTTTGTCTTGGTAGAGTAATATATATTGCTCTACTTTCCCCTATTGTATTATTAACATGTAGCCTTAGTCAGAATGCCTAATCTCACAGACTTACCACTGTTTATAAGGTACTATTGTATATAACTTATCCCCACCTTCCCTTCTATATCTATAACCTCAGGCAATTAGATGTAGTAAAAAGACAAGCAGAAGTTAAGTTACAGTTTAAACAATGTATTAGTATTATTGATAATATTCATAAATAATAACAAAATGCAAAGTATATTTGAATATTGGCAACCATACAACCTGATTAAATGATGATATGTAGTTCAGGCGGCACACAATCTTCTAGTTACTTAAATGTCTCTAGTTAAGGCATCATTGGTGCTCAGCTTTCAGCCACATGTCTGTTCAAAATGGCTGCTGAGCTGTGCTCTTCATTACAGGGTAGCAAGAGAGATGCTTCTTCATCATATGTTGGTTGGTAAGAGAGATGCTTCTTCATCATATGTTGGTTAGTAAGAGAGATGCTTCTTTCAGATGTTGGTTAGTAAGAGAGATGCTTCTTCATCATATGTTGGTTGGTAAGAGAGAGATACTGAGGTTAAACACATACATTTATAGATGTTCTGTCCAACCCCGAGAGCCAATGGGACATCATGGTACTTAAAGGCCTCTGAGACAAGCCAATTCCAAACAACCATACCTCAGACCAATGGGGGAATAGAACATCTTAACACCTGCCCCCAAACCATATGTTAAAATACACCTTAGCCCATTTGCGGGGGTAGAAATGACTTTAGCAAAGAAACACTTGCCAAACTGGTTTAAAACACACATCCCCCAAATCCTGTCGTAAAAATTCAAACAGACCCATTCCTAAGGGGGGGCGGGGGGGCTAAACACTAAATTACATTGCTTTGTCTAAATTACAAATAAAGATATACAGTACAAAATATTCATCAAGTTATATGTAAAATCTCACATCACAACAACATGAAACACCCACAAATTGTCATATATCTAAAGAGCAGACACTCCTCTGTTTATTAGCAAAAAGGCAAAGTAAATGTCAAGTGCTGACTAGGATAGTTGATCTGCTACATCAACTGGGCCACCTAGTGAAACAGGCACTGGAACACATTAAAGTAAGCCAGAAGAAAAAAAAAACTGTGTATATTTATTTTTCCAGACTCATTTCAGTTGCAGGTGTTGTAATATGAGCAGCTCTGCAAACCAAGAATGACCAAGGAGGTTAAAACTTACAAAGCAATGCATCTTTTCAACCTCAAAGGCAGAGCCAGTCAATCCATTAGGCGAAACGGGATCAGCATCACCTGAGAGGCAGCATTTATTAAAGTAAAGGGGTGCATTCTCTGGACACCAAAGGGGATTATAGAAGCATGATAATAATGTCTATGGCATGTACACAAATAGGCACTGCTTGTATTTCTGAAGGCACGTGCAACCCAGTCACCAAGGGGGACCCCAACCTATCCAGTCATTGACCTATGATGATGCTGAGTGCCTGCCATTATGAAAGTAAAAGTGTGTACACTCTGTACACCAAGGGGCTGTGCTCCTTAAAGTCCATTAAATATATACAAAGGGGTGTCATTTGTGGTACCGAAGGGGCACCCACTCCTGACACCAATAGGACACAACCCCACCAAGTTCATTGAAGTCCAATAATACTGACTACAAGCTATGGACAACAAAGGGTCATGTCTGTCCACCCCATTTAGTCCTCCAATATAATATTGTAAATTTAAAGAAAAGCAAAAAATCCCTGCTGCCTCTCTGGAACATCTTGGTCTTAGTCTTCATGGACTCATGGGAAAGACTTTTTGACTTGAAGGCAGGACTCTTACTCAATGAATGATGAGGAAAGGTGGGTCTTTAAGTCAAAAAGTCTCTCCCATTAGTCTTTAGGTTTCGTCTTTATGTGCACGCTGATAATTCCAGAAATAACTAACAATATTTAGCAAAAAATCATTTGATTTGCATGCTTTGAGCAAGTGACTGGATAACAGACATATAGATTATGCAACACAAGTAATGTGAGATTTTTTTTCTCTTTTTTTCCTTGAACATTTTTTGCATTGTTTGCCATTTAGAGAACTGGTCACTATTGACTTCTGTTATGTCATAAACTTCTGTTTCTCTATTTTGAATGAAAACATGAGATAAAATTTTTTTCTCCGTGGTCACTACAGAGTTCAGTACATACGGTAAGTAAAATATTAAAAAAATATATTATTTTTGTGTGTATTCCTTTAAAGCACTTCTAGAAAATTCTATGAGGTAGTTCTTTCCAAATGAGTTGACAGTCATCAACCATACTTCCCAAAAACATCTTCAGTTCCTTGTTTAGTCTTTTTCCTTGTGTAAGTTACCCTGATGTTAAACTTAAGTGTTTGCAAATCTTTATGCAGAAGTATTTCCAGAACTAAAAGATAAATTGTGGACCATGATCCAAGATTATACTTTTAAGAAAGCCATGCAACTTCTGTAGGTAGTTTCTTAAGTGGAATAAAATGTGTGGCTTTAGAAAACCTGTCTAAGAATTAACTTTCTCTCACTCTCAGTCCACTCAGATGAAATTGGTCTCTGCTATATATGTTTTTTCACACAAGGCTGCCTTCAAGTCTTGGCCCACTCAGTCAGCTCATCTTAATTGGGACATAATTTTTAAGAGAATCTCTTTTGTCAGGGTTTCTACATCAACTACATGTCTCGGTAGTTTGTTTCAGATTCCCAAACCTTTTGCATAAAGAAGTACTTTCTGGCTTCAGTCCTAAATGCACTCCTCCAAATGTAAAATTCTCAGTTAAGCTGAAAGATTTCTACTGGATCTATTTTATCAGTGTCTTTAAGAATTTTCAAAGACCTGGATTAGGTCCCCAAGCATCCTCCTCTGCTTGAGGCTAAACAGGTTTAATTCTCTGAGTCTGCCAGAGTACAACATGTCCTGGGATGCATGTATTTGGTGCTCTCTGTACAGTTTCAACTGCTGCTATGTCTTTCTTGTAACAAGGTGACCAGAATTGCACATACAGTAGTACTCCAGATGTGGTCTGAGCATAATATCCCTTGATTTATATTCAACAGATTTAATGGCATAACCTAACATTTTATTTTCCTTTTTAATCACTTATGCACATTACTTAGATAATAAAAATGTTGTGTCAACATAAACCCCTCAATTCTTTTCAGAGGGTGCTTTGTGTTGGACAGTGGTTTCCATCTTGTATTTGTAATTAACATTTTTTTTTTGCCCAATGTATAACTTTACACCTTTCTACATTAAGCTGCATTTTCCAGTTTCCTTGACTCGGTTGTGCTATTTGGGGCTGTGCGGTTGGGTGGGAGATGGTGAGAACGGATGGACACTGTGGGATGGGTGTTTTTTATACTGTAGACATTTTTATTGTTATGTTTAATTTATTGTTACTTGCATTTTCATATTCACTTAATAAAACTTTTATTAAGAAAATTAAAATCCATCTTCAATTACTGAAATTGTTGTATAACCATCTATGGAAGGAGGGTCTGTGATAAAATCCATAGAGAGTTCATTCCTTGGTTTAACTGGAGAGGAATCTGTTGCAGTAACCCCCACATTCATATAGAGACTCTGTAAATTCCTTCTCATCTCAAAGGTTCACTATTGGATTGAGAACTGGGAACTGTAGGACACTGCAGTAACCTGAAGTCGAGCTCATGATCATGTGGAACCAGCTTGTGGCTGTATAGGGATGCATATGGCTAGCAAAACAAAGTTTAGGTACCTGTGGTGCTCAAATTACAGGAACACATTCCTCTCCCCATTATTCTTCAACAACCAGCCTGTACCTTGAACACAAGACTAGACAGGTCAATGGATTCACATATTTCATGGCAAGTTCTAACCAATCCTTTTGCATGTTACAGTAGAAGCTGAGATTTGTTAGATGCAATGATATGCTTCAGGCTTTCAATTGTCCAGACTCTAATGTAATAAAATTCCAACAGGGCAGCTGTTTCCAAGATGATGAAACCACCACATCTGGAATCAACAATCATACAACACTCAGACTTGCCTAGATCATTTGTCTTCTACATTTTAATATTTGGTCGAACAACAAATAAACATCCTGACCTTCTCTGTGGCTTATATACATGGAGCTGCTGCCACATTATTGGCTATTTTGAAGAGGAGGTTATTTGTATTAATGAGCAAATGATCTCTAAAAGCAGTCCAGGGAATGAATGTAAATATTTAAATGAATGTTCATTTTGGTTATTGGTTTTGTAAAGTCAGAAAAGGTATTAATTTAAAGTATTAGAGAAATGTAATAATTAAAAGTTTTTGTAAAGGAATATGCAAAAAGCAACAGTAGTTTATTTTTACCAAATATTTTCTTATCTTACATTGCAAATAGAACTGCCAGGTTATGCTTCTGACCCTGAACTAGATTAAGCAGGATTGATAAGAGATTATTAAATATTTTTGGTTATGCAAGACATTACATGGGTAATAGTTCTAAAAAAAATATGCTTCTTAACCTATGTGTTGGTAACGAAGATTTCATGCAATGCCTTGGTTTAGATATTTTGCACACTTATTTTTCTTTTATTTGTACTGAAGGGCAATGTAAAGGAGTGTCCTGATCATGTAGAGAATGGCACCTTAAACCTATATAGTTCATGTTTCTGGCATGTAAACATGTCTGTGTATGCTGCTTAAGACTAAAAAGTGAGTTATTTTCCCACAGCTAGTAATGCATGTATTTCATAATTGTGACATAAATTTGTCTTTGAAATTGTTGCTCACATTTGTGTTCACTTTGATTACCACAAATTATCTATAATTATTTTCATCATGTCTAAGACTTTGTTGCAGATCGTCTTTGGTTTTGATCCATTTTGTATACATGATATCAGTCAGCAGTTATCACCCTTAAATCACTGCACTGTATATTTTTTCCACAGGTACACTGTGTGCAGCAATTTGATGAACTCTTTATGTCAACCACACACTATATTTCTGATAATAAAACTTTTACTCCAAGGTGCTTTTATAAATTCTGTAACAGGCTGGGATTTAGCTGCTGTAAATAAATGCCTTGCAGCCTGTGAGGCTAAAGAGAAATACACCCACTTTGTGTAACAATGTAGCAGTTTTGTTTCTTAGCTGGCAGGTACAGTATGTACTTTCAGCAGTTTGTATACATTTGGTCTCAGATATAATAAAAAGAAGAATAATTAAGAAAAGGGGTGGCACGGTGGCGCAGTGGGTAGCGCTGCTGCCTCGCAGTTGGGAGACCTGGGGACCTGGGTTCGATTCCCGGGTCCTCCCTGCGTGGAGTTTGCATGTTCTCCCCGTGTCTGCGTGGGTTTCCTCCGGGCGCTCCGGTTTCCTCCCACAGTCCAAAGACATGCAGGTTAGGTGGATTGGCGACTCTAAATTGGCCCTAGTGTGTGCTTGGTGGGTGGGTGTGTTTGTGTGTGTCCTGCGGTGGGTTGGCACCCTGCCCTGGATTGGTTCCTGCCTTGTGCCCTGTGTTGGCTGGGATTGGCTCCAGCAGACCCCCGTGACCCTGTGTTTGGATTCAGCGGGTTGGAAAATGGATGGATGGATGGATAATTAAGAAAAGATTTAGAAGAAAAGCTGTATTACCTCCCTCCCTAACATTTAATTATTTGTTGTTTTGTGAACAATCTAGGCCTGCTGCATCATCTGTGGTGGCTTTGGCATTTGGCCGATACATTGTTGAACCTTTCTTCAGCCCCTGTCCAGCACCAGAAGTACTTGTTAAAATGGTCAGCATAATTGGAATCTGTAAGTAGTCATTTCATTTTAATATTATCTTTTCTTCTTTCCTGCTTTAATCAAAATATCAGTCATACACACACTGAAAAGTCAAAGAGTTGGTGCTCAGTCCAGACACCCCAGTCCTGAACAGAAAAGAAACTAAAGAAAATGATTAAAGTAGTCCTTGTGGTCATAGTTGTTCCAGAGTGCAGTTTATCTTGAAAAAGTAATGTAATACTTCAGAGTCAGTCCTCTGTTCTTGTCCACGGTAGGTCCCAGATGACATTTCACTGGCACATCATATAGTTTAGAAATAACCTCTCTTTGTTTGTGCTCAACCAATCATGCTGGTAACTTAACACCTTATTGACCTTCCTAATAGTTTCTGTACAATATCTAGACAATGACAAGTCTCCACCAACTCTTAAGTCTTTCTCATAACGTGTAGTAATCTGCTCCAACATTTTTATTTCTTATATGAAATACTTTACATTTATTTACAATAAATTCCATCTGAACATATCTGACTAAATCTGAAATTTGTACAGATCATTCCATAAAGATTCTTTGGACTCTAGGGGGTCTGACATTTCAGTGCTGTTTCATTAGCAAATGTAATCATCTCGTTAGTTAAATTTTTATGTACATTGAATAATTTATATAAATTCAAAAGTGATTTGGCCCCATCATTGCTTCCAAACAGACATCATTTTGAACATTTCATAATTTAGAAACATATCCTCTCACAATAATATTTGCATTCTGTGCCATTATTCAAACTAATTTACACACTGTGCCATGAACTCAAACTTGGTTTTTTTTTTACTCCTATCCTCATGTGGTATCTTATCAAAACATTTTGTAAAATCAAAGTAATTAATATATGTGTCCCTTTAGCCAAATTATTGGTATGTCCAAACTATTAAATGAGAAGTACACAGGATTTACAATGATTTTAGACTGATACAAAATAGAGCTTTCAAGGGACAACACTTAGGAATAGTCAGAAAACAGGCTAAAATACTAAAATTTAAAACAACAACCATAAATTAAAGTCAAAATGGCAAATAATAGATCCTGACACTAAACTAATATCGTTCCCTCTCATTAAGTTATTTGTGTGTTGTGGGGGTAAGATCTAAAGCTATGACACCGGGCAACGCACGCTGCCATCATGGTTTTGCCAGGGCTCTGTCACTTTTCATTTCCTTTTTTTGTTTTATTTTATTGTCTTTGGAGTATTCTTTGGTAATTTATATTTTTGGATATATTTTTGTTTTCTTCCTTTTTGTATTTTAATATTTCATAATTACTATTATCTTGTTTATTTGGTATTTTTATTATTGTCTTATATTGGTTTGATTATTGAATGTCTTTGTTGATTGTATGAAAACTAAATGAGGGTAGACCCCCTAACACAGCAGCTGCGTGAACTACCTTCAGACTTTGTAAAGCTGTTCTGAAACACAATGGAAAAAATGGCGGACCAAATAGGCAGAAAAAGAAAAGACTGGGAGAAAGATGTTTAACAAGAAAATAAAAGTTGATACAAGAAATTAAGAATAATCTAGCATCAAATCCAAAATATAACCTGAAACCCACAGTCAAAGAACAGACCTTCAATTTCTAACGAGCTAAAACTTCACATGTGCAATTAGTTCTATTGTTTGTTCCCACAATCTCGGACAACCTGAAAGTTTTCAATATTGGCCTTTGTACAGTTTAACTCATGATATATCATGTCACACACCTCCTGTCGTTTCACATGGTAACGTGTTAGTAATTGCTAACAAAATTAAGAACAAAACATCAATGCCTTTGGAATCCAAAATTTCACCACTGGATGATTTTCCCAGACAACTATATCCATAAAAATAAATACAAAAATTGGATTCAAGGTCTTAACAAACCCCAGGTATAGTGAGAAGAATCATACTTGAAAGGTTTGCCAGATCACAACTGGAAAGATCAAAAAGTGTACAGGCAAACAAAACAAAAGTGCAAAATTTAGAAATCAGTCAAAATTGTAACAAAGCCTAGAACTTGGCCTACCTGACAAATAAACTAGTTACATTAATATTTTTTAGAGTTTATCCAAATGAGAGATAATGTTATCATAGAACCTCTGTGCAATGAGAGAGGTTCATGGCATTGTATTTTTTTTTTTAATTATAATAATTCAGGACGTAGGCTCCATGTGGGCGCAGGTGCACTGCTCTGTGGTTGATTGAGGTCCTTGTCTGATTGCCCATTCACATGTAGACATAAGCTAGTCAATCAAGTGCTACGTTTGTACCTTGGAGTCAGTGACTGCAGCACCTGTGTCCACACTGTTTTAGTTTTACTTCAATGCTGATGCATTAGTTAACTTTTGCTTGTGTTCTTTTGCTTTTTTTGGACTTCTGTGTTTCTGTGAATGCCTATTTTTTAATTTTATTTCTTTTGTTTTTTTTTTTGATATTTGACTTGTAGACTTGTTTTTGTTAGTTTTTTGGGTTGTCTCCTGTAGGCAGACTTTTTTGACTTGTCCATCTTTTGTTTTGTTTTTTGAAATTTTTACTAATAAAATCTTTACTTATAAAGGACACTTTTTAAAATTTTGACTAGGGGTTTGTGAGCTTGGCCTTGTTTTTGTGTTTGAGCAGGGCATAAGCCTGTTCTTGAGATTCAAGCTTACGTTAATATTTCTAGGTGTCCTTGAAGCCTTGAGGCATAGTTTTTGAGATTAAGCCTTTTGAGAGCGTTTGCATATAATATGAGAAACACATACTGTAGTAGCCATTTCTGTCTGTCTATGCTATTGAAAGAACTCAACCTTCATGGACCAATTTAATTGAAATAATGGCACAATTAATCTTCAAAGAAATTTGTCAAGGCAGTTTTGCTCAGAGACCTCAAACAGATTGCATTGTACAAAGTCTTGAAATTTTAAAATCTTTGATTGTAGAGAAAAGCCAAACAAAATGACACCTTTTATTGGCTAACTAAAAAGATTACAATATGCAAGCTTTTGAGGCAACTCAGGCCCCTTCATTTTGTAATCTTTTTAGTTAGCCAATTAAAGGTGTCATTTTGCTTGGCTTTTCTCTACATTCATAATGGCTAACACGGTACCACACCCTAGTACTACAAAATCTCTGATTGAATGAAAGGCATTGGCGAATCTGTGAACACATCAGTCTTAAAGCAGAAAAAATATTCTGTGTGACTTCAGCTTCAAATTAACTTATTGTTTTAGTTTCATCGTGAGAGAGGTTACATCAACTTGGATATTTTGTGTATTTTTCTCTTTTACTCATCTGCCAGCCACTCAGCTCTCTAATACAACATAAGAGAAAAGGCACCTGCAAAAGCAGCTCATTCAGCAGCACCCTATTCCTGCTGCGTTAGCTAATTTAACCGTAAAAGTACACACACACACACACACACACACAACAAAAGTCACTTCTTTTGAAATGAATGGAGGGGGAAAGCAATTATTTAAGAATATTGTATATAAAACTGGATTGACTGGACTAATATAACTTGCAGATTTTTATAAAAAAAACACAATATCAACCAGCAGCTAAGCAGTGTTGAAACTAATTAACTACACGGGAAAGGTACGGTGCCCCTAAAGTAACATAAACAATAAGATGGCATTCGAAAGGGAACTGTAGCTGATTTGCTGCTGGGCATGCTGCAAGGGTCATATTGTGATATACAATTTCTATGGTGCACAGAAATGCTGATTATGTTACAAATACCAAGAACAGGGCAAGATTATGATCTGCATCATGCTGAAAGAGGTACTTAGTTGCGAAACGTTCAAGAGAGTATGCGTTATGGTTTATCTGTACCTAAAGAGCTTATTTTGCGTCAGTTTTATTTTCAGACTAGAATTAAAATCTTTGAGATAATTTGATACTTTTGGCATTCCCATTATACAACAAATCAGCTCCTTTCCTAATTATTTGTTATGATAATTTAAATGAATTTCTGGGCTTTAACTAATATTAACATCAAGATGGGGAGCTTATTTTAGTTTTTTCCCTCCTTTTATATGATAATATTGACACTGACCTTGTGCTAGTTAGTATTGGTCATTTTGTATTGATAGATTTTTTTTATTTTGGTAATTATTGAGTACTGCTCTACTGAATATACTTTAAGAATGTGATACTGTATTTAAGAAAATTGAACAACATTTAGTCATTGACCCTCCACTACCAATCAGTGCAATTTTTTACATAACTTAAATTGATATCTGCTGTGTATTAAAGCTACTGAGTCACCACAAGTCTATTTGGACTATGTTTTAAACTAGGGGGGCTCTGCCCCCTGCTCGCTTTGCTCACCCAACCCCTGAGCGGGCGCTATTCACTAGCCACTTCGCGGCTCTGTCGCTCTCGTATGTGGAAGCAGATGTACAATTTGTTATTTGTTATTTTCATGGGAATTCTTACATATGCATAATAGAACTAACTATTTACATTACAGCGAGTAATTAACCATATTAAAAAACAGTAAAAAACATAATAAATTGAAAGAAAATTATGTTTCATGTTGTGTTAGAGGTATTTGTTGTGTTATACGTTTTTGTTCTGTTTGGCTTTGAAATTAACATGCAAATACTTTTTAAACTTACGCTTTTACTGTAGAACTTCAGTAAAAACAATATTGGGAATTAACTTTTCTTCAATATCGCATTGAATTTTGATTCCGTGTTTGGACTTACATCGTGACAACGCAACGTATAACTGCCCGTGAGTGAATATCGTTTCTTTCTCTCTAATAAATGAACTGACTTTTTCAAATGTTTGTCTCTGTTATTTGTTAATTGTCATAGCAAAAGCTATTGTAACGGGACACTGTAAACGTTTTAATACAAATGGCATATCAAGATCTCCTTTGGTGTCTAATGTTATCCACGGAATATGTACTACATTACCTTTCTTGTCGCCTGTTAAAATTTTACATGTTAGAATTATTCAACCAATTTTCAATACAACTAATCTTGTTCAATTGCATAGCCCATCACTCATACATAAATTACGCAATAATATTACGATACATTTTTCTTTCAACAGTAATTTGACCGGTGGAACACCGGATGGTGTTAACGGTTGTAGATATTCTACAGGATATTGTAAGTTGATGTTTTCATCTTCCACACCATCACCACCAACTTTTTCAGCATAGTCTATTGATACGCATTTAACCAATTTGTCATGTAACCAATCGACAATTTTCACATTAATTCATTTGATTTCATCGTTTCTCGGTGCTAGGATTACCCGTGTACTCATTTCTTCTGTTGATAACCCTTTGGGATAAAATCTTCAATAAGATTTGGACATAATAAGTCTTCTTTTCTTGGGAACTTAAAGTAAGGAAAACGTAAAAATTTATAAGAGCTGAGAACACAGGACCTGTGTCTGACAAAAGCATTCACATGAATGAAACGTGAGAGGGCCGTGGCCGTGAACCGGAAATGGTTGAGAGGACGGCGGGACCCCCGCTACCAACTTGAAAAAATCTCTTGGCAATAGTCTTGTCTCAATATTTTCTTTTATAATAGAGAGACTATATAACAGGAGCTAATATAACCAAAATGACATTTTAACATAGTCTAGTAGTACATGTA
The DNA here is from genome assembly GCF_900747795.2 of Erpetoichthys calabaricus. NCBI lineage: Eukaryota > Metazoa > Chordata > Cladistia > Polypteriformes > Polypteridae > Erpetoichthys > Erpetoichthys calabaricus. The sequence goes on from NC_041394.2 coordinate 116,304,588, forward strand.
ATTGCAATTTATTATAACTGTTATTCTGAATATGACTCATTTTTACAAAAATATTTAATAAAGAAATATGTGTGACAGACTCTTGAGTGAAGTAATTAAAAAATGTGAAAACCTTCAAATTTCATATCATTTAACTTAGACGCTGAATACTGTTCAGTGTTTTTCAATGTGTATATTTTCTAATTTGTTTATTTTTGTGGTGCCCAGCAATCTCAGAAGTTTATAATGGATGACATCATATGACACATCTCGTTTAAGTCACGTGTCACAGCCACATAACTGGCAATAGATGTGGTAATCAACAATTCTTTATTGCCATTGAAAATATTAGAGAAAATGACAGTAAACATAAGGCACATTTTTATTTAAAATGGTGATGCACTGATGTAACCCAAGCACAAAAAATAATCCACAAAATAACAATATCCCAATAGTAAAACCATAGTAAAAATATTCTCACATGTATTCAAGACAGTGATTAGTTTGCTTCTGTACTACTTTGATGATGAGAGAAAAGTGTTTTAATGAGAAAAAAACAGAAGATAAGACATAGACAAATTCGTGACAATTCATTAACACCCTGCTGGATACAGTTTCTTTCCCCTATCATTTTATTTCTTACATTTATTTAACCACTTTTGTCTTTCTTCATCTTTGCCTAGCGGTTGTTATGGCTGTGAACTGCTGGAGTGTCAACTGGGCAACACGATTAAATATACTCCTTACCACCATCAAGATGGCCGCCTTGGTTTTAATTATTGTGCCAGGAATGATCAAGCTTGCTTCAGGTAAAATATATGTATTGCTTACTGTTTTTAGCTCTCGTGATCTACAGTTTTTGTTCAGCTAGCATGTACTGCTTCTTAAGCAGACACTAGAAGCTTGAAGTGAGTGATGCATTGTACCAAGAAGTGGAGAATGGGAATATCTAGGTGCAACAAATACATTTTTGGGACCAGTGGTAAGCAGATACTCAGGACATCTAGGCAGTCAATCTTGGTCATATACATTTTGTGCATTTTTTTGTGCTCAGGGTATCTGCAAGTTAGAGAGAAAATTGAATTAAAAGATATAACCAAGAAAAAATAACATTTTAGTAAACAAAACTGAAGACATGTAAACAAGATTTATACTTAAAAAAACAGATCAAATTAGTCAGATACCAGAAAAGCTACAAATAAGCAGGACCAATTTGTGTGACATAAATCGTATATTTAAGGGCAGAAAAGCAACTTGTAACCAGTAAGCTAAGAACTAAATATCAGAATAATGCTGAACTTTTTTTTAAATCCAAGCTTGGACAATGCTTACCTTTAAATTGTCTTGGTAATGATATCACACGTCACACACTCCCAGTTGTCCAACTTAGTAGAGGAATAGCAAACACCAATAAAAATGGTGGAGATCACAAGGAAAATAAGAAGGTGTTCTGAAGGAAGGTAATTTGTTTATAACACAGCCAAAAACACCTAAAAACAAAACATAATTTTCCACTAGATTTCTTGGCATCAGAAACCCCAAAAACAATACTGAAATAATTTTTAACGAGTCCAAAGAACAGTTGACAGCCCATCAAATGTGCTGGGTTTCTGTCTGTGAAATTTATTAAAACAGGAGCATAAACATTATCTGTGCAAACCCAAGAACAGACATCAGGACTGTTGCCCTTACGAGTGCACCAATTACCCAGTTCACGCACCATGATGTTGTCACTCCAATACTCCAACACTCCATGTTGTTGATGTCACTCCAATATGTCCAGGGTCACATATTCCTCACTGCCTTCAAGTTCAAATCAAACAGGAATAAATTAAGGCTTGTAAGATTTAATCGTGAGATGTGAGATGTTGGAGAAATTCTGCAATGAGCAGCAAGGGCCAGGTGGCAGGAAACTTTGTAAATGACTTAAGCACCAGTTTAACTTGGCATCAAAGTTTAACAATCATACTTAAACAATTAACCATAATAGGTTTTTACTGCCCATATCAGCGCTCTTTGAATACAACATGCTTTTAATTAAATCAGCCTTTAACAATGAAAAAAGCAGAATTTTGTTTTGTCTGTGTGTCCAACTATAGAAGCTAATTCCCACCACTCAGAAAAAAAAGAAAATATTGCGTTAGTCTGCAAAAGAATTGCATTATTGTTGAAGAGCAACCAGCGCTGCCAGTAACATTGGTGCTGTGATAACATTTGGCTCCCTGTGACCCTGAACTGTGTGGATTAAATGTTCCCCTCAGTACATTCAGGAATATATGTATACTTATAATGTTTGTTCTGTTCTTGTCAGTTGATTGCACACTATGCACATCCTTAATCTATCTCTAACTAACAGTCACAGGACTTCTGGAGCACAAGCATGCACAATGATACCTAACACACCAGGCAATAACTTTTGTGAAATAATGCAATAATTATTGTGAAATAATTCAACATTTTTGCAAAATAACAATTTTTTTTGAGTGGCAGGAATAAGCTTGTGTTTCCTACACTGCTACAGTTGCAGGATTATTATTATTATTACAAGCTTCAAGCAAAGACTTTATTTCGATCTTGCTGCTATTACAGATTGCCTAAATGTTCTCTATAAACTGAAAAAAACTCTAATGAGGCCTATAATTTCATTTAAAAATATTTAAAACCCCCTCTGTCTCACATACAGTATGGTAGAGCAGGCGTCTCAAACAAGTTTCAGTTTTTAATACTTCATTCTAATGTAAAAATTACCTGAATCTCTGCTGCTGAATCTTTCAATACTAAAAATCAGTGTCTGAACTCAAGCAACATATATTGTCAATTTTAGGCTTTTGAATATGGAAAAACAGAATTTTTAGTTATTTTGTTCTAGTCTTTAATTTTTTTCCCCCCATCAATGTTTATCAAATCTCAGTAAACACGGAGGCTAAGGCTAAAAGCTATGTTTCACTGTGCTGCTGATTAGTAGATTGTTATGCAGGATACTTAGAGTTCTGGCTCAGTCGCCCATATGGACTCTGCTGTAAGAGCCCAAAATGTTTTCCAACTTGCCTCTCCAATTAAGTTGCCAGTGTTGTCAGACAAAAAACTATTAAATTATTCCAAGAGTCTCTTAATTATTGCATCTTGGAGACTGTTATCGTGAAGTGTGCCTGTCGCATTCATCTGTGCACATTTCAAATTCGCTCGAGTGTTCCAGTTAAGCCTTCTCCTTCTGTACTTCCCTGGGTTTACTAATAGATGACTTCACTTGATTCATGCAAAGCGTTGGTATCTGTGACAGGAAAGGTATAATTGGCAGTGTTTTCTTCGAGCTTGCAAGATCATTTGTAACGTGACTGTTTACGGGTAAAACCTGAATTACCATCTCATGTTTCCGTCTTTCACTCCAAATTGAACACTCTCAAAATATGTATTGCTTTCTAGTGTCAGAAATTCAATGATGGCATTGTACCTGATTTTTGTGCTTCACATTATATGTATTGACTTGGTTTTGAAGCAACATTTGTACACTATAAATCACAAAAAGTATGAACTTGCAATTGACATATATAAGTAAACAGGAGCTAATCTTTGGACACTTAAAATATCAACACTGTAAAATGACTCTTTCAGTTAAGTCTCAGAACTTTTTTATTAGTCACCACTTTCAAAATTTCTGAAAGACTTTCCTACTTTAGAGAAATGTGTACTTTAACTAATCATGTAGTAACTGTGGTTCAGCCTCCATTTACAAAGGATGAAATATATGGACAGTATGCTGCAATATGATTTCACTGATCTCTCCGCCTTCCAGTCTACTGCTAGAATGTTTGATCATATTTATATTTTTACCTTTGCAGGGCACACTGAAAATTTCCACAAAGCTTTTGACACCAGTTCCTTGACAGTGGGCAAGTTACCGTTGGCTTTTTATGCAGGATTATATGCCTATGCAGGATGGTAGGTGTCTTTTCTCTAGCCCTGTATTTATTTCTTTTTCTTGCATAATCCCTGCTGGTAAATTCTTTCTTGAATATGTACAGTAGGCTTGGCACAAATAGCTTTAAGATACCTTGTGAAAAATCAGCCAATATACATCATCTTGTATAAAGTTATGTGCAGGATTTAATAGATAGATAGATAGATAGATAGATAGATAGATAGATAGATAGATAGATAGATAGATAGATAGATAGATAGATAGATAGATAGATAGAACTTGTTTTGATTCCAAAGGGACATTTAGTTATTATTTTAGCAAGATTAAATCACTCTGTTGGTATCACTGGTTCAACCTTGGCTTGGTTTACCTCATATTTATTTGGTAAGAGTTTCTCCATCTCTTTGGGAGAGTATAGTTCTGCTTCTGCTTCTTTGACTTGTGGGGTGTCCCAAGAATCTCATCTTGGATCTGTTTTGTTTTCACTGTACTGGTATATGCTTCTTCTAACTCATATTTCCAATTATTTTAATGATATCTCGTACCATTTTTATGCCAACAATATTCAGCTTTATTGTTCTTTTAAGCTGAAACAACTACACCGGTTGTCTCCTTCGGTCAGCTATCTGAAGGTGGTCAATAATTGTCTACTTGCCAATTAGTTAAATACTTAGAAAACTAAACTTTTAATCTTTACCTCTCCTGATCTGCACCTGGCACCTACTCAAAACCATTCTACTATCTCCATCTCTTCTCATGCATTCCTACATAATTTAAGTGTCAAATATGATCAATCTCTGAGTTTTGATGCACATGTCAAGTGTCTCAGTCACTATTGTTTTTTATTTCATTTATAAAACTTACCCAAGTTGAGTTCTGTTGTTACCAGGGTGAAGATGGAAATGCTTATCCATGCTTTCATCCCATCATGTCTGGATTATTGCAATTTCCTCTTTACCTGTCTAAAGTAAAGATAGTTTGTCTTGTCTTCAGACTGTCCAAAATGCAGCTGTCATGCTTTTAACATGTTCACACAACTGGACACACATCTCCCCAATTTTACATTCTCTCTATATTGGATCCCAGTGGAATTTAGGATCCAATTCAAAATTCTGGTACTTACAGAGCTCTGCATGATCAAACTCCCCAATATATCATGAACCTTCTTCAACACTACACCTCAGGCCGTGCTCTGAGATCTGCCGAGTTAAATCTCTTTTTGGTTCCTTGTACCTGATTAAGGACACGTGGGGATCATGCATTTCAAGCCATTGCTCCAAGATTATAGAAAAGTCTTCCACTGATGTTGAGATCAGCAGAATCTACTGAAATGTTTAAGTGTCAACTCAAGACACATTTGTTAAAACAGACATTTGGCTTGTGTGATGATTTATGGGTGTTTTTCATATTGTCCTTGTTTTGTATTTTGCTTTGATTTTTAATTTTAATCTGTTTTATCGTTCAGTGCTTTGTGACTTTTGTCTGATAGGTGCTTTATAAATAAATATTACTTACTTTTCCTTTACTTACTTTCCTTAATGGTATAGCATACTAAAAGGAATTGTGGTTGACCTGCACTACTCTATCTTTCCTGACAGGCACCTTAGATCTGAAGGCAGTCTTGTTTATTTCAACAGGTATGTCCTGAATTATGTCACAGAAGAAATCATCGATTCCAAAAGGTATTGAGGTTTTGTCTCTTTTAAGCAAAGCTGGTCTTAGGTAGAGGTTGCAATGAGGATATGAATAATAGTACATAACAAATCATGTTCTGTCAGTGAATACTGTCTTGCTAGTTTTGATCCTTCCCTGTTTCAAGTTTACTTTGATCTTTATTTCCTGGTCCATTCACTTTTTTCCTATCAGTTCTGTCTCTGTGATTACCAAGACAGTACAAGTACAAGGTGGTTTCCTTCATGGCATTCATTACTGCCAGTATGGACAGATGTACTGGAGTGTGAAATTACATTGAAGCATGAACTAGTTATAATTAAGACAAGCATTTAATTTACTCAAGCGCTCAAGCAAGTATAGTATTTAAATTTTCAATGTTATTAAGTTGTTCAGTCTGCTTTTTTCTGTTTGTTGTTCTCTACTCTGTCATGGTCCTGCCCTTCATTTTGTTTTGTATTTTTTATTTGCATTTTTCCCTTTCCTTTAATTGCTTTCCTTTAGTTGTCTCTTAATTTTAAGTTTGTGAATCACATTTTTGCCACGTTATTTTTCCTCTGTATTCAGTCAATTATATCGCTAATTCTTTTTGATCATGGAGGTTCAAATTCATTCATTAACCAACAGTCCCAGTTCAGAGGAGTCTAATTACAGTAACAGGGGACTTTAAAAAGCATTTCAAAGTGGCTTCAAAGCAACACTAGCTTGTTTGCTGTGCTGATGCTCTCCCTTTCCTTGACTCTTACTGTTGTGGCTTAGGTTTTGGTGATGTTCTGACCACTTTGATTTTTGTCGCATTTTAACCTTTTTCTTTTATATTCTCTGCTATTGATTGTGAATTTTAAATTAGGTCCACATTAAGGAATTTATTTCATTTTTTGTTTGGCTGTTTTTAAGATAGGCCAACAGAGTAAAACTTTAAGCTAGTAAAAATAAGTAAATAGATAAATTAAAAGATGAATAAAGATAAATGGAGTAAAAGAGGGGAGAGAACCTGCTTCCTCAATTTAAATGCTTATTCTAAAATGTTATTGATTAGATCCTCCCAGGTTTTGTAAAAAAATTTGTACAGATCCTCTAAGTGCAAATTTGTTTTTTTTCAGTTTCAAATTGTATATACTGTAACATCAGTTGAGCAAGATAAGTCTACGTGCTAATAGTGAAGTAAAGGCAATTACAGTTTGTTTGTCCTTCTCTACTTTAAGCCCATCTGGAAGTACCCCAAACACAGCTGTTAATGGGTTAGGAGGGATTGTGACTCCAAGGCTGTCTGAAAGGCATTGAAGATTTTGGTCCAGAATGATGTTAATTTGGTGTAGACCCAAAAAAATATGGCCCAATGAGGCTGGAACTTGATTGCAACGTTCGCAGATTGGATCTTGCTCTGGAAACATTTTGGATAATTTTAAAAGAGAGAGATGTGCTCTCAATTTTAAGATGAATAATTGTATGTTTTGCGCATATGGAGATCAAGTGAATTCTGTGCATTGCTACCTTCCTTTCCTTTTCTGAGATGGTTAATTACTTTTTAATCAAATATTTAAGGGAATACTCCACCCAATTCTATGTTTTTGTGCAGAATGAGAGAAAGTCGTTTATGAAATAATGGGGTCTAACGGTCACCATTACTGGACAAAAGCAAATCATATGAAAAACATCCATGAAATAAGAAAAAAAGAATTTGATATTACTCTGTCACATAATTCATATGTCCTTTTATCCATTCAAAACATGCAAAAGGTATCCATTTTCTGCTGAACTATAATTAACAATTTTTTTTTTATATAAAAAGCACCATGATTTGTAAATGAATTTGTGCAATGAATTCCTGACAATTCTGTACTTCTGAAATGAAGACAGGACTATCGACCAATTAATGAAGGGAGAGATGGGTCTTCAATACATATGCTTGTTTGTGGGTGTGTGCATGTTCCATCCTTAGACACAAGAGTGATTTTTGTAAATAAGATTCATTTAAAAATATTTTTATAAAAACTTAAAATGTACATTTAGAACGCTGTGCTCAAACAAGTGGATGACGTTCTATGTGGATTAAGCAATAACGGTAACTTGAGATTTTTTTATGGATGGTTTGATTTTGTTTGCTGTTTACCTGCATTGATCACATACCGTGATCATTGAATTATAAACTTACCCCCTTTCTGAATGAAAATGTGATAGTTTAATATTTTTTGGTCTTCACTATAAAGCACATTTGGTAAGTAACATTTAAACAAAATATCATTTTTCTGTATATGATCTGGGTTTTAGACCATTTTTTCCCTCCTTGTCCTGGTGAATCATTACACACCAACTGCAACCAGCATTTACTGTGACTAGGTTTTTTTTTTTTTTTTTTTTTTTTAGAAACATCCCATTGTCAATCATATTATCTATGGTAACAGTGACAATTGCTTATCTTCTGACGAACATTTCTTATTACACGGTGATGACATCTCAAGATGTTCTGGAATCCAATGCTGTGGCTGTGGTTTGTGAATTCACTTGTAATCAACATGAAAAGATAAATATTACAATGACTTTAAAATTACTTTCTGGTGGCACAATGATTAGCACTGCTACATCACAACCTCAGGAGACCGGATGTGAACCCCAGCATGACCACTGCCTGGCTCTAACAAGAAGGTTCCTCCCTGTTTTTGTGTGGTTTTGCCATCTGGTCCTCTCACATTTCAGATTAAGTGGTCATTCTAAACCAGCCTGGTAGAACTGAGTGTGGGTGTGCTCATAAGTGTGCTATGTGGAGGAGAAACAACCTGGCCAGTGCCAGCTGCTGTTTTCCATACAGTGTTGCCAGAATGAACTCTAGCGTCCCCAGCCTAGAAATTAAATGAGACAGGGCCAGTTAATAGATGGATGGATACACTTATAGAATAACTTTACTACATGACTACAGTAAACCTCTGTAATGGTTAAACATTTGAATGAAGGAAAATGAAAATAAAGTCTAGATATTTAATTATTACTAGCTGTTACCCAATAATTTGCTGTTTAGAACAAGTAGTAATCATTAGATTATGTTGCATTGCACCACTAATGGTGCTAAAAATGCTAATGGTCCTGCTGCCATGCCATTACTTTGTGGGCAAGAATCGAATGGATGCGAGAATGTCAAAAATGGATGAACTATGGTCATATGTGGATCATGAGGTAATTTCATGCAAACAGTTTCTCAACTTCTTCTAACAAAACACTTAACAAATTTATAAAAAAAATGGATTTTTGCAGAAAGTTTCAAAATGCTTTTTTCAGACTGATATCGGAAATCTGTTATTCTACAGCCAGGATTTGTTCCCTGGCTTAATGTTTGTTTCCCTTTTTTTGTGCCATTTTTGTTTACCTTAAATTATTTGTTTTTTGTAATTACATATAGTTTGTTAATATTGTTTTGACTATTGATTATGCATTTGTGCTATTTTTTTTTTGTGTTCCTTTTGTTTTGTGTTGAACCCCAAGAGACAGGCCAATTTTGACGTCACCGCTGAAGGACCACTCTCAGCCTTTATCTTCTGCAGCTGAGAGCTGGTCCTACAGTGGTTCATAGTCACTTGGACTGTGAGTATTGATTTTTCTGGCTTCTTTAATTATTGCTTTTTGTTCTTGGATTTTTTCTCTTGTTTTATGGATTTGGACTTGTTCTCCTTGGATTGTCTTTTGGGAAAATTCTTTTGGCTTATTTTGCCATTTTTATTCTTTTTTTTGTTTATAAAAATAACTTCTTATTTTATAAAGATTCTTTGTGGACTTGATTGTCAAGTCAACGGTTTTTAATGGTTTTCCTTTCACTTAAGATGCATTTTGATACATTAAAAGTTATTTGATCTTTAAAAACCTGTTCTTTGTCGGGCTTCTGGACTGGCCTGAAGCTTGCTGGTGGAGTTGGCAGGTCAGGCTGCCTTGGATGAAGTTTTTCCATGCAGGCTAAGTAGAGCCCTGGCCTGTTTTATGGGTGTTTTTCTAAGTCTCACAGCATTTTTCTATTTTAAGCGCTGCTCCAACACAACAATAACTTTTCAGCAGTATATTTCCAATACTTAGATCCCAGTTGATTTCAATAATAGTCTGAATACTTCCCATTGATTTTTTGTCAGTGATAATTGCATTAGCCATATCACAAGGCCATACTTTTCTTATTATACATTCTGACATCCCATCTGCCTATAGTTTAGAAGTTAACCACACATGTTCTCAAAACCTCTTACTTTGAGTTTTAATGGTCAAGGTACAATTGCAAAATTCAAAAAGCCTCAGCTGATTGATGTTTATCTGCTTTAGATGCCTTCACACCATTTTCAGACATCATCATGTTGGATGTTAATGTTCAGATGTTATCTGGTGACCAACAAATGGGTGATACTAAAATAATATACCAACATCTTTACTATTCATACAGCATGATACAGTCATTAAAGATGTTTTAATTGCTAACACTTTGTAGACCTTTTCAGAACATTATTGTTGATCAGAATCTTTAACTAATCAAACCAACCCAGCCTAACCAGATGTTTGCCCAAAAGGGAGTTGATGTATCATTTAGATCATTTTCATGAGCTCATGGATGCTTTACAAGGTAATTGGCTTAAAATTTCCTTTGTAGATGTGTTGTTTCACAACTATTAAAATACAAATGTTTATTGATCATGTGGATCTTTAAAATAAACTTTATTAGAGACAGAATCCATGAAAAGCTTCAAACCAATAGGGTGACAAGTTACTGATTTGATAATTTAAAGACAAAGTGTAAAATGTTTTACTATGGGAAACAAATCCTCCTACAGTGAAACAATATTGAATGCTCCTTAAAAAATTAAGGTGTGGTGACAGTTCAGAATGTGCAGAAAACATTAATCCAATTGTAGAAAACATTTTAAAACATTAAATAATATTTCAATTAATGTTTCCAAATGGTTATAAGCAGATTTTTTAAAATATTTTATAGTATAAAAAATATTCCAATAATTTCATTTTTTATTCCAGAGCTGTACTTTGCCTGTTTTCCAATGTGTAGGTCATTCTCTATATTATGGTCATATGCAGGAATGATAATTTTGTGATAAAATTTGGAGTACCAACCGAGTCATCCCATTTAATTCAACAAAAAGTTAAAAAAAAAACAAATGTTTCCTGGCGTTAGACATCTTGCCCTCGAACTTACAAATAAACAAAAAAAGATTCAGCTTTAGCCATAGGATCAGGGTCTGTTTGCTCAGGAGCTCTCCATCCAGTTGGTCGCTCTTGCCAAAAAAAACACCTCCTTCAAGGAAACCGGGGTTCTTATGGTCGGGGAACTGGTGGGGTGAGACTAAGTGCCCTCACTGGGTGGTTTCTTGGTGCTGCATGGAGAGAAGGAGAAGGCATTCTTAGCGACAGCACCTCCTTTCCTCCTGGCGGATTATTACATACCTTGATAGAGCCCATTAGGAGATCCTATGACACACAACAATGATAATATATAAAATGCAAAGTTGACTGACTCTCTCACTCACTCATTAAAAGAAACTACTATTTCCTATTTAATTAAAAGCTGATATTTGGCAGGATGGTACATCTAGGGCAGCAGGTATCCATTAAGAAAGGACATTTTCATATTTCAAAAATTAGGAGTAAAAACAACCCATACAAAAGAAAAATGAAACATCCCATAATCCTAAAAATGCTTTGACTAATTTGCTTCTCCATTGCTCCAACATATCCACTACACACATATGTTGATTCCCTTTACAGTAAATAATGTTCTGACAATTAGGTGAACTAATTGGCAAGCAGCATTTGTTTAACCGATAAAATAACTAAATGATCTGCTGACAATCTCTGGAGAACAGAACACATGATTTCACATGATGAAAAGATTGCTTCCTGGCTACAGTGCCATTGTGCCTGAAGTTCCCTGGGTCCAAGTTAAAGAAAAGCGTTGCACCATCCCCAGGTGAGTTGGAGTCAGGAGACGAGGAGTACAACGATCACTTGGGAAGAGTTGAGGAGAGAGAAAGATTGCACTGAGAATTGTGAAGATCATGAGAAAGAAACCTGTACAGGTATTTCTGTGGTAATAAAACAAGTCTTTTGAATCTGAGAATAAGTATTGTCAGTTGTATTTGGGGTTTGGGGCTCTAAAATGTCCTCTAGCAGCCACAATAGAGACAGAGGTTGAGGTCAAAAGTGGTCTGATGAATTTGTCAGAAGCTCACCTTTGTTTATGACTAAGTTTCCATTCTTCACAATTCATTTGCACTGGTAATTCATTGTAAACCAGAAACAATTCACACTTCAGTGCTTCTACAAGAGAGTCTTTGCAACTTTTATTTAATTTTCAGGCTTCATATTAATTTTTATCCAATCATTCATCAAGGAGATAATATGAGAAGTAAGTTTTACAATAGAGTAAAAAAACAAAACGTCAGAAAATGGTGCAAATTTGATCAGAAGGTATTGCATTAATTTGTGCTGTTTACAAACAGCCCAATACACAATAGCATCTCTTTGTGCCAAAGGATGTCTTCATGTTAGGGAGGTTGCCTTGTGCCTATTACATTTCCTAGTTTTCCTTATTCATCAAAATAACAATTTATGGATTATTATAAGTTTGTGTAATTAAGTTCAACTCTTTTAAACAATGCAGAAGGTAATTTTTTTTGCTTAGATTTATGACAGATGTATACATTTCAGAGTTTGACAGGCTATCCTGCTTGAAGAAATTAGTTCAAACAATGAAAAAAAGAGAAGACAGAGGCAGGCAGTCATAAATAAGGGTGACTGGCAATTTTTGAAGGATGGCAGGATGAGGTGATTGAAACTGAGAGGTATGAGGTTAACAAGTGAGTACAATAAACTGAATGATCTGCTCTGTCTCACCATTGACATTGAGATCTAGTGGCTAATAATGCTGCTGTAGTAAAATATGCATCATTTTTTAAAATTAAAATCATCCATCCACCCATTATCTGCATATTCCTTGTCCAGCTCAAGGTCACAGTGGGGTCTTCGCTTATCCTGGCAACACTGGATCCAAGACAGAAATCAACCCTTATTATATCAGGCTTTCAAAGGTCACAAACTTGCTGAATTTATGACACTTAACCCAAAAATGTATCTCACTGAGATGTCTGAGGAAAAATAGAGTGCCAGCAGAAGAACCCACTCTAACATTAACAGAACATGTAAACTTCAACAGGCTGGTTTTGAACCTAGGACTCTAGAGATATGGAACACTTGCACCATAGTATTTAACAAATTTCCATTGTTTTAGTTTTTTCTTTTTGTAATCTTTTTCAGACCTTTGCTGACAGAGCACTCCAAGGGTTCTCCTCTGTCATTCCAATCCTTGTTGCTGTGTCCTGTTTTGGATCTCTGACGGGAGGCTGCTTTACTACTCCCCGGTAAAAATATTAGTTTTCTAACCATTTTTACTAGGTGGGGAGGAGTGTAACCTAAGGATGCCAGTTTGATGTTTAAATCTATGGTAGCTTTTATGGAATGGCACTACTAAGTATGCAGCAGGTATCCCCTATAGTCTAGTGGATCCTATTTTTATCTAGATAGTTCAGATTCAGATTCAGGTATAGAAAATAGTCATATTGACTTTAAAGCCTTTGTTTCATTTAATCCCCTGCAGTCAATGTGCATGTGGAATGTGCACTTTCTGTCCCATGTCTGTGTGAAGTTATCTCCTAGTATTCTGGTTTTCATCCTCAAGTCATGCATGTTAAGTTAATTACAGATTATAAATTAGGTTCATGTTAGTTTGTTCATGAGTGAGACTTATGATGGAAAGTTGCTCTATCAGGTATTGGATTCCCAACTTTTAACTTATGTGGTCAAGACTGCCACCTTCCCATGACTATAAAATGAAGTAAAATGGTTTCAGAATTGTTTAACTTTTGAAAAGTATCTGGGCATATACTGGTGCAACAGCAATTAACCATTAGGCAACCAAACAAGCTTGATTAACTCAATTGTGAATTTGAGTCATCAATATGGGAAATATGTATATGGGGCCTGTAAAAGACCCATAAACCCAGTCAAGACCTTACCTGACCTGCCCAGAAGAGACTCATGTAAACTCAGCCAGCCCCCAAATACTACCTGCTGAACCACAGCAGGCCACAAAAATTGGGAGCTATCTTTAAAAGAGACTGGAAAAAGACAGAGGTTGGGAGCATGCGCTGCTAGTGCGTTGCCACACCCACCACATGACGAATCACCTGGATTGTGACCCGAGTGCAGTGGGTGAGTCTTAAAAAGTTCCAAATATATAGGAAGATCTCACAGTTTTTCAAAATGTCTCACAACTGAGAGAAAAACTGTCAAACTCTGACTTATATTGAGGCAAGGTTTCACAATAACCTTTATAAATAAAGATGTATTAACAAGAATAGATAATAAAGCGTCCTGCGGTGGGTTGGCACCCTGCCCGAGATTGGTTCCTGCCTTGTGCCCTGTGTTGGCTGGGATTGGCTCCAGCAGACCCCTGTGACCCTGTGTTCAGATTCAGCGGGTTGGAAAATGGATGGATGGATGGATAATAAAGCAAAAATGGTTAGCAGTGTAAAAAAGGCAGAATAATTTGCCTAAAAAGGCAATCCACATCAACCAAGTGCTAATACATTATCCAGTAACAGAAATTATAAAACAAAAGCACAATCCAAATACCAGAAAGAAAAAAATAAATGCATTACTCACACAAACTCCAAAACAACTTTAATGTTCTGCTAATGATTCTTTCTTTCCTGACTTAATATAAAGCCAGGAGGAGAACCCAACAGCAACTCCACCTCCTGTGTATCCAATCACAAAGTACACGGAATGATCACACATTTATAGTTATAGGCTCTTCTTCTTCTTTTGGCTGCTCCCATAGGGGTTTTTCCATATCTTCCTGTCTTCTGCATCTTGCTCTGTCATTTATAGTTATAGGATACAATTACTAAATCATAGATAAACCTAAGAAAAATTATATAAAACTTTGAAAAAATAATAATTAAGAAATAACATAAAACAATAATAAAACATTAAATGCACAAGAATTCAGAGTGGTACATAAAAGACATGTCTTAAATCATATGAACAGCAGTTAATATATGAGTACACAATGCTAAAGTGATGAGTGATGTTGCCAGTTTCTCATCTCTTTTTGTGTTAAGTACTTCATACAATTCCAGAGTTTGGAGGCTTTTAGAGTTCATGGCTTTATACTGGTTTATTTTATAAAATAGGCCAAATCAAACATATATATTTAGATATTTAGAGTATTTTATTTTATTGTATTCATGTTATCCCTACTGTTTATGTTTCTGATTTTTTTGGCCACTCAATAATTATAGTTTTGTTTAAAATATTATTCAAAATTCATGATGCCTTTTTCTTGTAAACCTTTTTCATACATTCATTTCTACTTTTCACTTATTTATGTAGGATGCTGTTTTCTGGTGCCAGAGAAGGACAGTGGCCTGTTCTCTTTTCTATGATTCACATTCGAAATCAAACTCCTCTGCCTGTGATGCTTCTAATGGTAACCAATAACTTAATTATAAAGTTGGTGGCCATTTCCACTGACCAAAGGCTTCATCTGCTCACTTATTACAGAAAATGCAATATACAGTATAATCAACCTGCTCTTTGCTACAACAGATACCTCTATTTCATTATTGCAGTATCTCACTGAAAGTAGCCTTGCTTCACTGAGTTAAGATTTTTCTTTGTGGCTACAAAACTAATTTTAACTCTAAGTCAAAAATTAATTTTTCCTGAAGATCTCATCAAAAATTGCAATTACATTCTATTTTCTTATTCGTGCACTGTATTATGTCATACACTATGTGCTGTATCTAGGATTAATGGTCTCACTCATGTCCTCACAGTACCCCACGGTGGTCTTCATGATCTTGGCCGGTGAACTCTTTGGACTGCTAAATTTTTACAGCTTTTCCCGATGGCTGTTTATGGGCCTGAATACTATAGGCCTCATCGTCCATCGATATCGGAATCCAGATCTCCCACGGCCTTTTAAGGTTCTTTTTATTATTTTGTTGTCTTCTTATTATTTCATTTTACATGATTTTATTATTTTTTCTATTACTTACTGTATGCAGTTTTGTTTATTCGGCCTATAAAATGCTTTACAAGCAGAATATGAATACTTTAAATGTTAAATACTCTTTTTCCCAAAAGTAAGGTTAAGGCCAAGTGCATTTCTTTGATTATAGTAAGAAATTTTATTTTCACCATTTTCACACTGGTAGATTTTAATCTATTAATATGCAGACATGGCACATGTGGTAGAAATTGACATCTTAATTAAAGAAAGAAATATCCTCTATCGGGACAAATTTGATAAAATTACCTTTGTCCGTAAGCAGGCAGGAGAAAAACTGTCCATTGCGTCCTTTATTCATTCTTACAGCAAATGCTGAAGAGGGAGCACTCATCACAGCAGTCTGTTACAGCATGGTCAGAATGATCAAAAAGTGCAGGTAGAGGGTTATACAGTATTTATAGACTATATATTATAGATTTATTGAATTTACATAGCAGTGTTGAGTTAATACTTACGTCTCATACTCTAATTGGTTAAAAGACATGAGGTGCTTTAGCAAAGAGCACAATCAGCCTAAAATAAAAGTCTTAATATCTTTTGAATTCAGCTCTTATTCTGTTATGAAAACTACACACATGCCAAACTAGCAAATTTTACTAGATGCATGAAAGAAAATCACATCATCAGTTTCTTAACCATCCCCTTGAAACAATCTGCTGGTTTACTTGACCATTTCAGCAGTCGCTTGATTTGACATTTTAAAAAGAAATGTTTATATATTTCAATGTGTACTGCAAACCAAAACACTTCGCTACTTTTACCTCTGAATTTTCTGTCATATGCAATAATGTGGCAAATACTCTGACTGAGCTGTTATAGCAATAAAATTATTTAAAGAGGTGAGGAGTGTTTTATTGTTCATGCTTAAAATATTAAGTGTTTTTATCCTTAAGCAAAACTATTTAAATAAGTAAAACAATTTTAACACATTTTTATTATTTTACATTTTCTATTATTATTATATAGCAAAATTAATATTACAAATCCTCAAGATGAAGTCACCTTGGGAAACCTGCCATCATCATGAGGTCAAAATGGATTCCTTAAAAAAGTTTTATTTTAACAAGAAAAAAACTAATTTTTTTGACGACTAGACAAAAACTCACAAAATGAAACCTGTAGAAGTGTTCAGTGTAAAAAGTGATTATCTTAGCAAGTATTTATGTCTTATTTTAAGGGAATATCTCTCATATTATCCCACATGAAATTAAATATCATATCTAGCATTTTGTTTTCTAAAATTATTTTGCTTAATCCAAGATAACTGGTCTTGAGTTATCTGATTTAGATGTTAAGTCCAACTTCAAGAAAAAATTTGACTTAGAAAAGCACCACTATGACAGACAAGCCTGTTATCAGCTCTATTGAGAAGCATGCTGGGGTATATTTACTCGTTTCCAAAATATATAAATATCTATCTATGAACTTTTTGAACTTGCTTTATTGAATAGTTTGGCTGTGAGCTTCAGCCTGTCCCCTCAACACTGCAGCAAGGCAGGAACTAACCCATTAGACAGTGTAAGTGTGTCAGCTAATTATTAAATAATTTATGGTGTATGTATCTGCAACCAGACGTGTCTTCCTTCTGTTTAAAAATCTTCCTCCTTGACTTTGACTGGATATAAACTATATAAATACTCTTAAATACTCTTAAGTCAATTTAGGGTGTTGGAGGGCCGGATTTTGACAAGGCATCACCAGGCAGAAGGCGAGAACCATCAGTAAACAAGGTCCTCCAAGAGCAGGCTCATGCACGCTCACCCAATATTTCATTAGATGGAGAAAAAAAAAAACCAAGAAACAGCTGCACAGTTTAACCATATTCTTTTTAAATAACTTTTGTTGTTCACATTTATTTTCTTTCCATTCATTTTCTAGTCATTTTAGGAGTTCAGTGTGGCAAAGAACTCTGAATGAAGCATCGGTCCATTACTCAAACACACACACACACACAAACACTGACTTATACAGGACCAACTCGGGGTTATGAGTTGACTTACCATACACGAGAGCAAAACTGGAGCTCCCAGAGTAAATCCAAAACTAGCACACAGTGCTGCAGTCACATTTATTTTCATAGATAAATTAAGGTTTTCTTAAAGTGGTTCATTTTTGTTATACAAACTAGCTGCTAAAGGAGACTGATTCATTGATAGTTCAGCTGAAAAGTAAATGAACTGTAGTATTTTTTCAAGACAATACTAATCTCTCTCTCTCTCTCTCCTTACACAGGTACATCTATTCGTCCCTGCTGTTTTCACAGGTGTATGTTTTTTCATTGTGGGGATGTCACTCTACTCTGATCCACGCAACACAGGCATCGGTTTTTCCCTCACACTGACTGGTGTCCCGATTTATTTTCTTCTTGTTCATAAGCAGAGACTGCCTTTACGCTTCATCAGAGCTTATCGTAAGTAGCCAACGGGTCATATTCTAAGACAGAAAACTCTGGTGATGACTTCTGTATTTTGTAATTTCATTCACCTCCTGATACATCCATAAAAATCACAGTCTTTACCAAAATTATGCATCAGTCCTGCCTGAGGTTGCAACAGCTTAAAAACATGCTGTATAGTAGACAGTGGTACAGAATTATTGTCATGCTACTTTGAGTATAATGGTTGAATTCATTTGCCTTCTTATTGGGAGTGTTCTGTCTCCCTCTGGTCTAATTGAACTAGCTGAGAAATAACTTGGTTCCCAGCCTCCACCAGTAGAACACAGCAAACATGCACGCAGCTAAGGAGGCATTAATAAATTTTAATCTTTATGCATTATTCAAAATGCTAATGTCATAAACAAAAGCAAAATAAGGCATTTCAGTACACACCATACAACCTGGTAGTATTAAATGTTAAGTTTTTCAGAGTGGTTCATTTCTTGCATTGCTATCAGCAGTAAATCAAAGCATTCTTAAGTCGACTCTTCTCCTCCTTATTCCTTCTCTCTAATCCGCGCTTTCACTGAAATTATTAAGCTAATGTAGTTGTGATGTACTTATTTTGTTTCTACAACAAGTTTGTCTTTTAAAAACAATGTTTCCTGTGTCTGAAAAGTCCTCTCAGAACTCATATGCTACGCGCAGTTGGCTAAAGTGCAAAATGCTTGTGTAATTTAGAAACGGGTTAAAAGGAGTGGTCTTTTGCCACCATAAATTGCACTTTGTATTTCCTTTGCTATCACAGCCAAAAAATCCCACAGTTGCATTCCTAAAATTGTAGACTTACAATGCCAAAGAACGTTTTACACTTTCTAGTTAACTAATTATCAGAATGTTCAGAATTTTCACAAAATTCTTAATCAAATACAAAAGCATTTTGCAGTAGCCAAATACATAATAAGCTGTTTTAAAAGAAAAAGAATGAAGTACACATTATAGACATTACAAGAAAAAGTTTGCATAGTCCAGAAACGTTCTTCTCCTTCCTCCTAGAGTAAGTATATTATAAATAATGTAATAAGAAATGCTTAATGTATTGTCCATAACTCTTTTATTTGAAGAAAAGTGTGCTCAGAAATGCGCATATTACAACTATTAGACTAGTTTGTGAATATCGACAGGTAAAAGCCTTTGTTTTTACAGTTTTCACTTTAAGCAGTTCCTAATCAGACAGGACAATAAAGACATTTCAAGACAGCATACAGAAAAGCAGTACACTCTGGAGGAATGGCCTTTCACTTCTGTTGATGATAATACTTGTTGATTTTATTATTTTACAGACACCCTCACTAAGAAGCTTCAGATTCTCTTGGAAGTGGTGCCACAGGAGGTGCAGACTTACTAAATCTTGGGCTGATCAAAGCTTTACCTTCAGAAACTAATTTTGGCTCTACATAATACTTTATGTATGCCAAATATACAACATGATTTTATTTTAGTTGTAAAACAATGTGTTATGGGTTAAAGACCATCGATCACTGTAAAGAAATAAAACAAAAATTTATTTGATTAAGCTGTTTTTCTTATTGATGTTTGCCTCTGTTGTTTAAGGATAAGCACAATGCTCTACTTTTTTATTTAAAGGAAAACATTCACTGAAACCTTTACCTTCAAATTATTTCCAGTTACATCTGGCAAAGATCACCATCACCATATAACAGGCCACATATTCAAAGTAAATTTTTTTTACTTTATTGTTTTTATTAAAAGCAAGTAACATTCCATATAGTCAAGTCAAGCTTAACAAAACTAAATTCAAAAGAGAAGGAGAGGAAGGCCAACAGCCAGAGTAAAACTTTGAAAGTAGAAAAGAGAGAAGAGAATCCTTTTTTCTGATATAACTGCATATTCTAAAATGTTATTGATTAGATCCTGTCAAGTTTTTAAAAAGTTTTGAATAGATCCTCTAAGTGAGAATTTGATTTTTTCCAATTTTTTAATTTAATACATCAGTTACACACTGACTTAAAAGAGGTGAGTTAGGATTCTTCCAGTTGAGCATGATAAGTCTACGTATGTGCTAGTAGTGAGATAAAGACACAAATTACAGTTTGTTTGTCTTTCTCCACTTTAAGCCCATCAGGGAGTACACCAAACACAGCTGTTAATGGATTAGGAGTGATTATGATACCAAGGCTGTCTGATAGCCATTTAAAGTTTTGAATGATGTTAATTTGGTACACAACCAAAACATATGGCCCAATGAGGCTGGAACTCAATTGCACCATTTGCATGTTGGATCTTACCCTGGAAACATTTTGGACAATTTTAAATGAGATAGATATGCTTGATGAAAGATTTTAAGTTGAATAATTGAATACTTTGTGTATATGGAGCTAAAGTGAATTCTATGCATGGCTGCCTTCCACTCCTTTTCTGAAATGTTGAGTAAGAGATCTTTTTTCCACTGTACTCTGGGATCTTTAAAAGGATGGGACTTTAAAATATTTTTATAAATTGTATAGATGTTATCTGATTGTTCAAGGCTGACCAGTATTTCTTCTGGAATAGAACAAGGTGGGAGGTGAGGACAATTGGGCAGATTTCATTTAGCTAAGTTTCTAATTTGAAAGTAATGGAAAAGTGATGGGAAGTTAGATTTGAAGTGTAATTGTTTGTGGCATGCAAAGTCATGATCTACATACAGATCTCTAAATGATTTAATCCTGTACGTTTTCCAAACATTAAAAACTGTGTGAGTTTGAGAGGTGTTGATTGTGTAGAGGTGCAACAGATAATAATAACAGATAAACGGATAATAATAGTGTCGCACTTGCAAGATTTGATTGTAGGCAAAAAATAAAGGAGAAATAATCAATAAGTAAAGAAATAATCAATTCTTGAGTAACAGTGATGTACAGTGATCCCTCGCTATATCGCACTTCGCCTTTCGCGGCTTCACTCTATCGCGGATTTTATATGTAAGCATATTTAAATATATATCGCGAATTTTTTGCTGGTTCGTGGATTTCTGCGGACAATGGGTCTTTTAATTTCTGGTACATGCTTCCTCAGTTGGTTTGCCCAGTTGATTTCATACAAGGGACGCTATTGGCAGATGGCTGAGAAGCTACCCAACTTACTTTTCTTTCTCTCTCTCTTGCGCTATCTGTGATCCTGACGTAGGGGGTGTGAGCAGGGGGGCTGTTCGCACACCTAGATGATACGGACGCTCGTCTAAAAATGCTGAACGATTATCTTCACGTTGCTACCTTCTGTGTGCAGTTTTTAAGTATGCTGCACGGTGCTTCGCATACTTAAAAGCTCAAAGGGCACGTATTGATTTTTGACTTTGTTTTTCTCTCTCTCTCTCTCTCTGCTCCTGACGGAGGGGGTGTGAGCTGCCGCCTTCAACAGCTTTGTACCGGCGGTGCTTCGCATACTTAAGCCAAACAGCCCTATTGATTTGTTTGCTTTCCTTTCTGTTTCCTTTGAAGAGGAAGATATGTTTGCATTCTTTTAATTGTGAGACAGAACTGTCATCTCTGTCTTGTCATGGAGCACAGTTTAAACTTTTGAAAAAGAGACAAATGTTTGTTTGCAGTGTTTGAATAACTTTCCTGTCTCTCTACATCCTCCTGTGTTTCTGCGCAAATCTGTGACCCAAGCATGACAATATAAAAATAACCATATAAACATATGGTTTCTACTTCGCGGATTTTCTTATTTCGCGGGTGGCTCTGGAACGCAACCCCCGCGATGGAGGAGAGATTACTGTACTGGTTAGAACAGGGGTCCTCAATCACGGTCCTGGAGGGCCGCAGTGGCTACAGGTTTTTGTTCCAACCCGGTGGCTTAATTAGAAAGCAATTCTTGCCAATAATTTAATTTCATGGCTTGTTGGTGCTTTAACTCTGCCATGTCAGGCCATTCTCATTTCCTCGATTTTCTTCCCCTTTTTAAGGATATCATCCAAATGATTTGAAGGCTAAAATGGAGGAGTAATTCTCTGTCCTTCACTTTTTTCTCTTCACTTTCCGTCCAAATATTTAATTAAACCCAATAGTGCATGATAAATACACACAGGTGTAAATGGAGAAATGCTGGTCTCTTTTGTCATTTGCATGTTATTGCTAATTAGGAGCAATTAAAAACCAAGAATACAGCAGTTTAAGACTAAAATAAGCAATAAGGGTTCAAAATCTTAACGAGTGAGACAACTAAAGTGAAGCAGAAGTGTTACTTGAGCAATAAGGGCTTCTTATTAAGCAACTGGGTTAGAGCAAAAACCTGCAGCCACTGCGGCCCTCCAGGACCGTGATTGAGGACCCTTGGGTTAAAAGAAGAAATATGCTCTTAAGTTTGGATTTAGAAATCTCTAGGGGTCTGATATGTTATCACCAACACATAAAGCCCTTCGGGATCAGATACTACATCTGACACTACAAATGAAATTGTTCTGTGTATTAAGATTCCCACACCTGTAGTTTTCTTTGTATAGCTGGAGTGGAATATTTGGCCAGCCCAATCTCTTTGCAAGCAGAACTGATCCTTGCTTATTTAGCAAGTCTCCTGTAAAAATACTATCTTGGCGTTTAGACCTGTTAGGTGAGAGAATACTTTCTTTCTCTTTAACACTAGAATTACCAGAGCCTACGAAAAAACTCGTAAATCCGTCCCACCTTAAATCGCGTCTTAAATCCGTTTGCACCTCTCCGCCAGAGTCCTTTGTCATCTAAATGTGCTGATAAAGCTACTAGCAGCCAGCTATTCCATCCCCCCACCGACTTAGAATGAACTTCTCTCCTAGCTCAAGCCTTGCCTTGATTTGATTACCTGGGATTGAAGTGGAGTTTTACAGTGGAAATAATTCTAGCGTTATTTGGAATACACGCATTTCATGTGTGTTCCATTTCTATAGTTGGCTGTGCAAACACATTTTTAAAACAGAAACGTTTTTCATATTCTAATAGTAAATGACAAAATGTAGGCATAAACTATATAACGTATGAAGCCTGAAGTCCATATATCAAAGAAACACTTTCACAAAAGGTACAAATAAAAGAACACGTGTGCCTTCATTCAAAAAAAAAAAAAAAAAAAAAGCCGCGTTAGCATGCCACATTGACACTCTTATTACAACCGCTGCAGTGGTGTAATGGTATCAGCGCCTGACTGGGAATCAGAGGGTGGCGAGTTCGATTCCGCACAGCTCCACTTCGAGAAATTAACTGCTCTTATTCTTACAATTTTAGAATAAATTTGATTTCAGTCTGTAACAGGCGGTGTAACTTATGATACTGGTAAAGGTTAGCTTTTTTTTTTTTTTTTTTTTTTAATTCACTTTTCATTCTCGCAGTCACATTCAGAATCAATCCATACAACCCCATCTGACACAGCTGGTTTCACATAAATAAAAGTGCACCTTTATTCAAGACTATAACCGAAGAATAAAGAAAGCAAGTTACAGTTGGTGGTTGATACGACAGCTTGCGTGGTGCAATGTTAAGAACTGCTGATTTCCGATCCGTGCTATATAAAATCATCACATTCAAATATTAACAGTTCCCACACACCCAAGGTCCGCCATTCCTACATTTACAACATGTGTACTTGTTGCAGTGTACACACCTCTCTGTGCTATGGTTCCTATTACAGTGAATGAGCACCTGGCACTGTATTTTCTTCCCTGGGGGAAGCTGAGGTCTTAGAACGGAAGTTTGTTGACGCTGTATCATCTTTTCTTTTTCCATCGCCTTTTCCTGTAAGAAGCGACGACGAAGTTCCTCTGCAAGGTGAGCCATGAACACTCTTCTTTCCTCAGCGGACCCCGTGCATGCCTTATACAGTACGTGTGCGTTCATCGCTGCTAGGTCAAGGATGTTGTACCACACAGCAACCGGCCACCTGCGTGTTCCTGTGCGCACTGAACAAGCACGCGCCTTCTGGTCCATGATGTCAATGCCACGCTGCCTTTGTCCAGAAATGGCTCCATAAGCTTTATGACCACAGACTCGGAAAGTCTTTCTCCCGTGGGACGACTGGGATCTTTTCCTAAATAAGGAGTGGCATTGCACATGTACTTTGTCTCCAAATCTGCCGCAATCCAAAAAGGCAGAACCGTAACAACAGACAACTTCTTCACGTCACTTTCGCTGGCTAATAGACTGCTGCACCGCAATACAACTCTGCTTGGCACCATGAATAAAGTGCGACGGGAACTTCCACCTGCAGCTAAAGTCAGTTCAGTACACGAACAATTCTCCACGCTGGTGTTTAGATCTCCCAGTGCCATGCTGACAGTGTATGTGCCCAAAAAGATGAAGTCTGTCTGCATTCTCAGCACAATGCACCATGATGTGGAGATTGGGCAAGATAAAAAAAAAAAAAAAAAAACAAACACGGTCACAGACTACAACCACATGAAGGTATGCTAATGAAAAAAATATCAGTGTGACGAAGTATTCTGGTGCTCTTCTGGTGATAAAATGATTTCTTCAAAATGTCACATATATTTGTCTTTCTTTTTTCCCCAGCGTGGCGTTGACATCATGGACCAGAAGGCGCGTGCTTGTTCAGTGCGCACAGGAACACGCAGGTGGCTGGTTGCTGTGTTGTACAACATCCTTGACCTAGCAGCAATGAACGCACACGTACTGTATAAGGCATGCACGGGGTCCGCTGAGGAAAGAAGAGTGTTCATGGCTCACCTTGCAGAGGAACTTCGTCGTCGCTTCTTACAGGAAAAGGCGATGGAAAAAGAAAAGATGATACAGTGTCAACAAACTTCCATTCTAAGACCTCAGCTTCCCCCAGGGAAGAAAGTACAGTGCCAGGTGCTCATTCACTGTAATAGGAACCATAGCACAGAGAGGTGTGTACACTGCAACAAGTACACATGTTGTAAATGTAGCAATGGCGGACCTTGGGTGTGTGGGAACTGTTAATATTTGAATGTGATGATTTTATATAGCACGGATCGGAAATCAGCAGTTCTTAACATTGCACCACGCAAGCTGTCGTATCAACCACCAACTGTAACTTGCTTTCTTTATTCTTCGGTTATAGTCTTGAATAAAAGTGCACTTTTATTTATGTGAAACCAGCTGTGTCAGATGGGGTTGTATGGATTGATTCTGAATGTGACTGCGAGAATGAAAAGTGAATTAAAAAAAAAAAAAAAAAAAAAGCTAACCTTTACCAGTATCATAAGTTACACCGCCTGTTACAGACTGAAATCAAATTTATATTGTTATTCTAATATTGTAAGAATAAGAGCAGTTAATTTCTCGAAGTGGAGCCGTGCGGAATCGAACTCACCACCCTCTGATTCCCAGTCAGGCGCTGATACCATTACGCCACTGCGGCGGTTATAATAAGAGTGTCAATGTGGCATGCTAACGCGGCTTTTTTTTTTTTTTTTTTTGAATGAAGGCACATGTGTTCTTTTATTTGTACCTTTTGTGAAAGTGTTTCTTTGATATATGGACTTCAGGCTTCATACGTTATATAGTTTATGCCTACATTTTGTCATTTACTATTAGAATATGAAAAACGTTTCTGTTTTAAAAATGTGTTTGCACAGCCAACTATAGAAATGGAACACACATGAAATGCGTGTATTCCAAATAACGCTAGAATTATTTCCACTGTAAAACTCCACTTCAATCCCAGGTAATCAAATCAAGGCAAGGCTTGAGCTAGGAGAGAAGTTCATTCTAAGTCGGTGGGGGGATGGAATAGCTGG
This sequence comes from Erpetoichthys calabaricus, assembly GCF_900747795.2. Classification (NCBI taxonomy): domain Eukaryota; kingdom Metazoa; phylum Chordata; class Cladistia; order Polypteriformes; family Polypteridae; genus Erpetoichthys; species Erpetoichthys calabaricus. The sequence continues at coordinate 116,330,398 of NC_041394.2, forward strand.
CTGCTAGTAGCTTTATCAGCACATTTAGATGACAAAGGACTCTGGCGGAGAGGTGCAAACGGATTTAAGACGCGATTTAAGGTGGGACGGATTTACGAGTTTTTTCGTAGGCTCTGGTAATTCTAGTGTTAATTCATGGTTGAGACCTTTGACACTTCAACTCACAAAGTTCACTGTTTGGACATTGAACATATGTTGACATTTTGTAGTCTTAAATTAAGGTAGTACATTATTATGTAATTAAGGTTTAACCTTAATTTCCAGTTTCCACTAGGGAATCCATTCCCGGACGGGTTTATCCATTCCCGGGAATTCGGGAATCCCGCATTTCATTCCCAGGAATCCCGGGCTCCCGGGCATCTCACATGTGAACGGTTTTAGAACAACCAACACTTATTTTTAATAAAACTACTGCAATATGTTGACACAAATAAAAGACTAACCTTATCTACAAGCAGTTCATGCTGTCATAGAAGTACATGTATCTTTAGTTGTGGTAATAAGAGCATAGAATGCACAACGTCCTCACAGGTGGTGCAGTGGTAGTGCTGCTGCTTTGCAGTAAGGAGAGTGTGGAAGATTGCGGGTTCGCTTCCCGGTTCCTCCCTGTGTGGATAGCGCTTTGAGTACTGAGAAAAGCGCTATATAAATGTCATGAATTATTATTAAAGTGTCCAGCGTGCGGTCGTCCATGCACGCTCTGCCTCCACTGAAGTAGGCAGCACAATCATCAGATACTGATACACTTGTTCTAAACAACGCCCGCGCTTGCTGTTGCGCTGAAACACCGCCATTTCAGCTTTTACTGATGCATCCAGTTTCTTGTCATCATTCTGTGATGGCATTTCTTGGCACAGATAATGCGGATGCAACAGACTGACGCATTGCAATTTCAAGTTGCTGTTCAAAGCTTTTGCCCAATGAAGTGCAAGCTGCAGCAATGGCGCCACCTTAATTATTTTCAACTATAACTCTGTTATTTCTTGATCGATTTTTACACTTTTACACGCTATATATGCGAGCTTGGCCGTTCCCGTTTTCCCGGGAATTACAGCAGTTTCATTCCCGGGAATGCGGGAATGAAAAATGTCCGGGGAATGGATGGATGTTAGGGAATGGATTCCCTAATTTCCACATATTCAAAATTTTTTTTTATTTACTAAGTCCTTTAGAGTATCAAACATGGCCAAAAAAAAGTTCAGTCTATTTTCTATTTATAGTTCATTGGATTGGTTTCAACCCTTAAAATATGAAAATTTAGCATTACTGCCTTATATAAGACACTAGGACATAAATTAATCAACAAAGTGACTGCCAATCCTTGACTTTTCAATCATCTTGAAGGTCTTGTAGTCTCCCTCGCAACACTTTATTAAATCTGTGTATCGGTTCTGGCTGGTGTCACCATCCTGAGACACCAGACTTATTAAGCTTTCCCCATGCACTGTTCTCCATATACTTTTCCAATCTCATGTATTGAAATATCAGACACATATGGAAAATCAGACACAAGTACAGTACATACAGCATATTGCTAAGCCCTAAAACTTCATGCATGGATTTAGTCAGGACTAAAAGGAACAAGGCAGACATTACATTTATTGTGCTACATTTTCATCTTTCATATTTGCCCTCTTAATACACTAATCTGTTACAGGATCCTTGACATAAATTATATAGACTAATGCAATGCAATGTATCCAACAAATTAATAAATATGAATCCATTGATTTATACTAGGTACATTATGATAGCTTTATTGAATATTTTACTGAGATATTTTGTTATCATTAGGTGGAGAACAGTAAATCAGTGGTTAGCCAATGATATATTTCCCAGCCAACAGCTAACGTAACAGAAACACAGCCTGTTATTTCCCTTTTGGTTGCAGAATAACCTAGCACACATTTTTAAATAAATTAGACCACTTAAAAAGCATGCCATATTCTTTTATTGAAAATCAACCCAATTTAATTATATTGGCAAACAAAAGAACAAATAAGTTTACCTAACTGTTCAATAATGTGATAGGTCTCCAATTATCTAATAACAGTATGTCCTTTCCATCACAACCTCCATTGTATATAGCCGATACAAATGCTACAAGATGATATATGAATACTTTATAGAATTCACTAATTAATCAATCATTTCTGCTATATTTAACTTTCTTAACTTTATCCTTTATTTCTTACTTGGTTAATTCTTTATTAAACATGTCTGTAAAGTCCTTACTGATATAAAAATCACCATGATTAACTAAGAAATCATTTATATCAGAATCTTCGATCTTAACACAGGTATATAACTTTTGATAAAAATTTGTTACAAAGGATATCATTTACTTGTGATTCTCATTATTAATTTTCAGTATCCTATTTGACAAAGTTTTTCCAGATTGTTAAAATGTGGTATTTTTCAATTCAACTTATATACTTAAAGACTTAACAAATACTCCTTTTGCTTTGTTTTCAAATATAGCATCTAAATCTATTTGTAAATTGACTATATTTTCAACCTCATGAGGTAATAAAAACTGCTTCATCACTAAAATCTGCAACCACTTTAACAATACTTTCCTCTTTCACCACATACTTGTTCCCAATTATTCTCAATTATCTGAAGATCTTCATGTATAAAACTCTTATTGACTAATAAAGTTTTGTTTGACTTGCAATAATTTATATTGCTTTTAATATTTGGGTATAGAGAGTAACTTTTACACACAATTAGCTAGAGCATACATTTTGAACCACTTTTGAAACTGTTTCAGTACATTGTGGACAATCTATGCTATTATTTTGGTACAATTAAAATCCTTCTTTTAAAATTATTTTTGCAGGGACAAACATTCCTGATACTTGTCTGATTTTAACTTCCATTTCCTCAGACAATTTTTTATTTCCAGATTTGTAATTAGAGTCATAAATATTCCCCAGTTTAAACTGCCTATGGTACATTTCTAATAATTAATATTAACTAATAGGCAAACCCTTGTGACTTTTGTGTTACACTGGAAAACCAGATCTTGTCTCCCAACTGAGATAAAGTGTATACTGAGCATAGAAATGAAACAGTAATAATCATAACTTCACGCTCCACATTGCAAACATTTCAGATATACTATTTGTTCAAATCACAACTGCATGAATTTATTTTCTGGCCACAAATGCTTAGTGTCTTTCAAAGAATGCCTCCTTTCCATCCTTTCTAGCTCTATCTATATGATATGCCGTATGTTATATCTAAATGCCATGTCCTGTGTCCAGAGGTCCTCACAAGTCACAATCTACTGATCTTAAGAAAATCAGCCAATACGATGGGTGACATCAATAGCTCCATCTTCCAACTTTGGATAAACTGAATGGCAGATTCTGAGAACTCTCTTCTTGACGTCTTCACTCTATTGCTCTGTTAAACTGTTCAAGCTTACCTATTTTCATTTTCTTTACATTTTTTTACAATTCTAACACATCATTTTGTATTTTTTAATCCTTCATACAAAAAGTTGATTGCTTTATTGTGACTTCCATGTTAAGGGATGAGATAACCGAACAAGTAAATATAAATTAACTTTATCTTCGTTAACTTGATTGGGGAGAAATGAGCACACATGAACACTCTTCTCCCATTGCACCAAAAAAAGGAAGAAAAAAAATCTATTGGTACCTCAGTAATTACTTAACAGGGAACATACCCATTTTTGGGGGAAAGTCAGGGCCATGGTGAGAAATATGAGGGGACAAAAGTATTACATGGGGTGAATTTTTCATGTGAATTACTTTTCTATGGAAACATTTTTCTGTATTTCTCAGAACCTTTTTACTCCAAATACTCAATGAATGCTTCATCCAGCAATACCTAACATACTACATGTTGAATCATCCACCTTTCATTTGTTCAGCCACTCATCTCGAAGCTTGTGTAATTCGTTTAGGATAGTAGTGGTTTGTGATTGACATGCTTGTCCTGCCCCAGCCTGTACACTTCATGTTCATTTTCCTAACTTTAGTAGCTCCATTCAGGCTTCTGCTAAGCAAATAAACACATCTAGGGCTGGTATTAGTTTGTGTCTTTCTGTCAAGTTGCCGGTTTGACTTTGTATGATAAAAATTGACTTTTTTCAGTACATTACCATTCTTAATGACAACTACCAAGGCATCAAGCTACAGGCAGAGACTCTGCAATAAATGGATTACAGAACCAGGGCTTATAGGTACTGTTTTAATTATTGAAAATGACTCACTAACAATTCAGTTATCAAATTTTTTAGCAATTTATAATAACTTTCATTAACAAATCATTAACAAATATTATTTAAAATTTAACAGATCATGAGCTCATGCACATTCAAATAATGATAAAAGTCATTAAATGATAATTAATATTAGGTAATGCATTTTGAAATATTTACAAATTATTTAACAACTGGCTTGTATAGCATTTTTTACAGTTTAATAGCACATTATTCATGTTGAGACATCGTTCATTAATGTCTACCTGATTAGTGACAAATATTTTTAAATATTAGTTACATGTTTTATTTAACATGTACAGTAAAAGATTGTGGTCCATGAGTTGTTCATGAGTCTGTAAAAGTGGTGATTTCATGTTTCAGCCAGCTTGTAATATTGAGAGAATTTTAGCAGGCTTTCACACTTCACATGTTGTCATATCATTTATTCATTAATTGTAGATTTTTTGTAGTACCCAATCTAAAGTTGAAACTATTTATATATTGTACAGACTTGCACATGTTTATACATAATTTCTTCAGTACGTGTGCAGTTTTTTTCAGTACCTAATTTAAAGTTGAAACTACAGTATTTATGTATTATATACAGTAGAAGTGTAAAGGGGTATTTGACATGACCAGGTTTGTATGCTGCTGAAACATATTTTAGTTTATGCTTGTAACAGAAATTTGAATCAAAATATTGGGTTTAATGCCTCAATCACAGGGGAATATCACAGCACATCCTAAAACACAATATATCTATTTCATCATAAATCAATAGCATTTTACAAGGGAAATTTTGAATTCTTAGTAATGTTAACCAAGACTTGGAGCTTTGTTATCTTAAAATGTTTTTTAAATCTGTATATTTTTAAATAATGCTCTTTATTTTTACAACAAAACAAACAAATATATCAAATTTCACAATATTCAAGTTTGTCTCCAGGGAACACATAACAGGCCTCTCGTCCAGTTTCAGTGTCACTGTTTATGAATTATTTTTCTACCTGAAAGTGTAACTAAAACATTAATTCCATTTTCAAAAATATTTTCCGCTCCTAATAAAACCATTTATGCAAGAATTGAACACTTGATAATACTGTGAATTTCCCATTGGGATTAATAAAGTATCTATCTATCTATCTATCTATCTATCTATCTATCTATCTATCTATCTATCTATCTACTGGCAGACTTTAAAGGAAGTATTAAAGTCTCAGACCAAACAATTTCAAGACAATATACTGTATATAATTGCTAACATTTTTCAAGAAGAAACAGCGAGACATTTTAATTCTATAAAACATGCATAGATAGTAATGCCTAAAACAAAAAACATCCTTTTCATCATAAATTAACAGAGTTTAGAGAGGGAATTAGAAAAAATGTTTTGAGTGTAAGGCATAATAATAATAATGATTACACCAAAAAGCTGTAAATGAGTTGCTTGAAAAAATTTAAATAAAACTATATTTCAAAATTATGTAAAAATGAACAACAAAATATTTGTTTATATCATACTAACCACAGTATTAGTGGTTTCAGTATACTATTCAAGATAGTCAGGAAACTTGTGAAAATAATATTTAAAAGTAGCATCAAAGTCTTCAACTAAACAATACTGGAACAACATACAGTATAGCCGACTGACATTTTATGAGAGAGAGCAGCAGCAGATCATTCTTGTATTTTTCAAGTTTTTCTTAGCTGTCTGGATCATTTATAGCTATTGAGCACCTTTTAGCAAAATCAAGCAGTTTTTTCTTCCTAGTGAAATCACTGGGTAGCTCTTCATATTTTGGAGGGTTTGCAATGGCCAGCTCAGCAATTGGTGCTGAGGACACAATTGTATTCAGTCGACTCTGTGTGCCTTGTACGCAGAAACAAATGGTTTTGTTTTCTTATAGTGCTTGAGAACTGCTCTGTACCTCCAAACAGCTTGATCAGGTCCTCTTGCTGTGGTAAAAAAATTTAAAAATAAATAAATGAAATTACTACCAACAAATTAGTAATGCTAACAAACAACACCAATAATTTTAAAACCTCTAACAAGTATTATATGAAAGTCACTTATTTATTAGTATAAGTTAAATTATCATTGCACACATTTAAAGCACCTTTGCTATATGCTATTGATGCAGAAGGGGAAAAAGCTTTGCCATTACCATTTTACAAAAACTTCTTTATGTCGTGAGATGTAGTCAAATAATACTATTGTCTTAGGATAGGCACGAAATGTGGTTTGACATTTGTTGATTATTTTCTCATGTCTCTATCTTAATCAATTGTTTATGTAATATTGGGCACAAAGTAGGATTGACTGCCAGAACAGTGGCAGCTGCTTGAAAATGGAAGATCAAGAAAATCATTTTAAATTAATAAAGTGGCTTCAGAAAAGGAAACTATTTAAAAGAAAAGTTAAATGCAGTATGTGAAAACGAAAAATGTCTGTGAAAAAGGATAGGGTAGCAGTAGACTACCATGTATGGTTAAGTGTTTTTTTTTATATATTTTATAACTAACTATAACTATATGATACATTATCTGCCTAATAGTACAAAGAATACACAACATGTGTTTTGCCCTTATTGTGGCTCATCAGGTGTATGCACTTTTGCATCCCCTTACAGGGACAGAACCTCTGACGTCAGCACTTGTGGTGAAGCCTCTGATGTTGCGCCAGAGTGGCTGGTTCGCTTATTTGATTGGGTGAAGATCGAAGTATTACATTCTTAGGTACACGTTGCAATCTGATTATTTGGGTGGTTACCTACCATGTAACGCTTGTGGTTGGTTGGCCAGTTGGCAGACATCCACCACGTCCTCTCAGTTGTGAGAAGCAGATCACAGATATGTGATAGAGTATCTGCCATATACCGAAGAGAAGGTCCGTGATACATATTTGTAGCTGGAAATCCACGAAGGGAGACAATGAATCACATATCTTAAAATAGATTTTTAATTCCTAAGCTTTTGGCTCCTACCATATAGGAGGGCCGAGGGAATTTGTTGTTAATGGTGAAAGTCACTTCAGACATAAGAGAAAGGCATTAATAGTTTTCAGAACCATCAAATGCAGAGAAAGTTCATCAGTAATGTTGAAAAATATAATTAATTTTCACCTTATGTGAAGTATTCTTATAGTTTTCAAAAAGTGTGACTTTATGTAATAGAAAGCATTGTGTAATCTTAAAAATATTAATAATTAGTGTATGTTGTAGTTATTTAGGCATTTCATTGCTATTAGGGTTTGTACTCTGCTTACAGTATAGTAGAGAATGGATTGCAGGTGGATGGAAAAGTAGAAAGCAGGCATTTGGCATGTTGGGGAGTGTAGGATGAAGAGGAAAAGGCAGGAAAATCATTTTTAAGGTTGGTTGAAAGAAGAGCAAAGTGACACCTTGTTCACCACGTGATGGTTGGCTAATGTGTAATAAGTGACAAGTGGTGTGTCTATAGAGGGTCTTTTCCCTACTTTTATTATAGACATTTCACTGTAAATTGCAGTGTGAACTTTGAAGACCCAAGAACTGGAGTGCAGACTCAGTACATTAGAGGGCATGTCACACATATAAGGACAAGATGTGAAGACTGAGGGGAAATAGATCAGAGGGTTTACTGGAAGACCACTTTACAGTCATTAAATGGAATAAATTGCTGACTAAAATATTGTAGAGAAAAGCCAAGCAAAATGACACCTTTTATTGGCTATCTAAAAAGATTACAATATGCAAGCTTTCGAGGCAACTCAGGCCCCATCTTCAGGCAAGATATCTACATTCATAATGGCTAACACGGTACAACACCCTAGTACTACAGACATGGCTAAAATATTATAATGGAACACTGGGCAGACTGTTTCATTACATTTGAAGGCAAAACAAATAAAGATTAAATGCATCAGTCTCTTAGTTCTAATTGTCTAGGGGTTAGTTTCTTAATTCTTATACTAACTCGTTCTGTACATTTTCTTGCTTTAAATTTATTTGGCCTGTTTTCATCAAAATTTGATCTAACATCAGGTGACTATTCATTATTTATTAATTAATTAATTTATTTTATTTTGCATTATGCATACCGTATGTGTACATATTTGTTTGTCAGAAGATAGATAGATAGATAGATAGATAGATAGATAGATAGATAGATAGATAGATAGATAGATAGATAGATAGATAGATAGATAGATAGATAGATACTTTATTAATCCCAAGGGGAAATTCACATACTCCAGCAGCAGCATACTGATAAAGAAACAATATTAAATTAAAGAGTGATAAAAAATGCAGGTAAAACAGACAATAACTTTGTATAATGTTAACGTTTACCCCCCCGGGTGGAATTGAAGAGTTGCATAGTGTGGGGGAGGAACGATCTTCTCAGTCTGTCAGTGGAGCAGGACATTGACAGCAGTCAATGCTGTTTCAACATAAACAATCTGCTACTAAATAGTAAAAAATGCTTTACTAGCTATTTGTTAAATAAATTGTAAACGTTTAAAAATATATTACCTAATATATGAATTATGGGCAGCACGATGGTGCAGTGGGTAGCACTGCTGCCTTGCACTTAGGAGACCCAGGTTTGCTTCCTGCGTCCTCCCTGCGTGGAGTTTGCATGTTCTCCCCGTGTCTGCGTGGGTTTCCTCTGGGTACTCTGGTTTCCTCCCACAGTCCAAAGACATGCAGGTTAGGTGCATTGGTGATCCGAAATTGTTCCGTGTGTGTGCCCTGGGGTGGGCTGGCACACTGCCTGGGGTTTGTTTCCTGCCTTGTGCACTGTGTTGGCTGGGATTGGCTCCAGCAGACCCCCGTGACCCTGTAGTTAGGATATAGCGGGTTGGATGATGGATGGAATATATGAATTATCATCTAATAACTATTTGAATGAACTCATGATCTGTTAAACATTAAATAATGTTTGTTAGTGATCTATTAATGAAAGTTATTATAAAGCATTACCAAAATATTAAAATGTGTACTTTACTTTAAATGTTTAAAGTCTAAATGTTCTTGATTGTCACTTTTCATCCTCTGCTAGAGGTTGATAGAGGGGCAGACCCATAGTAAAGGAGCAAAAATCAAAATAACATATTTGTAATCTCTGACCTTGAAATAGTCTAAAATAATCCCCCACATGAATGTGTTAGCAATTTGTCATTTTTAACCTAGGAGTACCAGTAAAGAGTCATATATTCCTGAACACCAGGAAAACCAAAGAGATCATTGTCGACGTCAGGAGGCACAGCACCGACTTAGCCCCCCTTTACATCAAGGACAAGTGTATGGAGAGGGTCCATACCTTCCAGTTTCTCGGCGTCCATATCTCCGCTGACATCTCCTGGACAGACAACATCACAGCAGTCATCAAGAAGGCTCAGCAGCGGTTACACTTCCTGAGGGTCCTCAGAAAGCATAACCTGGACTCCAACCTGCTACTGACCTTCTACCGCTCGTCCATCGAGAGCCTGCTGATGTACTGTATCACAGTATGGTACGGCAGTTGCACCATGGCAGACAGGGAGAGGATTCAGCGAGTAGTAAAGGCAGCACAGAAGATCATCGGCTGCCCTCTCCCCTCTCTGATGGACATTTACACCTCCCGCTGCCTCAACAGAGCAAAAAATATCAACAAGGACAGCTCCCATCTTGGCTCTGATCTGTTTGACATGCTGCCCTCAGGGAGGCGCTACAGGTGCATCACAACAAGGACAAACAGACTCAAGAACAGTTTTTTCCCAAAAGCCATAACCATTCTAAACTCACACATGCACTGACTACACAGTCTAACCCCCCGACCCCTGGACTTCCTTCTATCCATCAACTGTGCAATATCCAATATCTAAATAGTACTGATAATAACTGTGTAATATCTGTATACTGTACAATATCATTACTCTCAGGGTCCAACATCCACTACTTACTGCACATGATCATCATTATTGTGCAATATTTAAATTATGTGCAATAACCCAATAGGGCAATAGTTATTTATTCTTTCTAGTATTTAAATAATGTGCAATAACCCAAAAGTGTAATAGTTATTATTCTTTCCATATGTATATAGCGTCACAGAACTTTTTTTGCAACTTCTTTGCAACTTTTTGCACCATTTGTTTATTTGTTTATTTACTTGTTGTGTTCTACATATATGTCTGCACTGAAGGAGCTGCTTTTAATCTCATTGTACATGTGTATAGTGACAATAAAAAGACATTCTATTCTATTCTATATCAAACGTATAATTTTTGTGATCAGCAATTTCGAAACAGCATAAAACAATACTCAACATGCCTGTATTACTGATCCCTATTTTTTGAGTTTTGTGGAAAGTCAGGAGGTGCCGAAAAAAAAAAAACTGAAGTGATTCCAAAGCGTAATTCTTATGAACACAATAAAGCAACCATTGCTGATCAAATAAACCCTGCAGTTATTTTTTAACATAATTGGATTTAAAAGCAAGTTAGGCATAAATACAGCCCTATCTTTGACTGGTACTCCATCCAGACCTAACTTCTGCCTTGTGGCCAATGCTGTATACCATGACTTGTAATACGCAGGTTAAGAAAATGACTGAATGGACAATAAGATACACAACTTGGACAAATAATACACTTAGAATAGAATAGACCATGTTCTTGTCCATCAAATGACAATGAAGGAAGTAGGACAAAGAGGACAACCCAATATCAGCAGATTCTTTGTGTCCACCACAATCCGAAGATTCAGGCAAGAGAACAGGTAAAGTATAACTGTTTTTTTGTCATTGAAAGTTCACAGTACTACAGATGTTTCAATAGACTATGTGGAAAGTTCATCACTGTTTGTACTGTACCACATGAATATTTTTATAACTGCACATTCATTATTTGTAGAATTGCAAGACTGACACACAAGGGTGGAAGGACAGCTGTGTTCACTCAGCAGCAAGATGCTATTATAGTTAACAATACCATTAGACTGAGAGAAATATAGTAACTAGTTATTGAAGACAACACAAACTTTGAAGGAATTAATAGTGTCAACCTTTTGACCGTGTATTCCAAAGAAACAGGGGGTGCATGAAACAAGTGTATAGAGTACCCTTTGAGTGCAACTCAGGAAAGGTCAAAGAGCTGCAATTTCAGTATGTGCAAGTAAGTGTACATTCAGAGACATTTACAGTAGTTCAGATTGTTTATAATATACATAATATTACTGTATATATACTACTGTCAAGCTCAATGACATCACAGTATATACAATATATAAATCAAGAATGCATATAATGTACTTAACAACATTGGTTTGTCTTTCTGTAGCACTTACAAAACTATATCTGTTTCTACATATAGAGAATATTAGAAGTGTATTTAATGGACAGACCCCATGAATACATTTTTGTGGATGAAGCTGGGTTTAATCTCACAAACAGGAGAAGATGAGGCCAAAATATAATTGCCAGCAGGCCGTTGTTGAGGTTCCTGGCCAGCATGGTGACAATGCAACACTATATGCTGCCATAAGCAACCGTGGTGTTCTATACTATCATATTACGCTGGGGCCATATAACATCCAGTACCTTTTTACATTTCTTGGTGGTCGTTGATATGTCTTGTTTGGACTTGAGTAGCCTGATCATGAGCTGAACTACAGTAGCATCCTACCTATGTTATAGTTTGGAACATTGTCAGTTTTCATTGTGCTGATCAGATAAGAAAACGGTATAACATCAATGAGCAATTTATCAATGTGTACTTTCCACCGTACTCCCCTTTCTTCGACTTGATAGAGGAGTTTTTCTCTACTTCGCGGTGGAAGGTATATGACAGACAATCCTACACCAGGGTAAATCTCCTATAGGCCATGGAATTGGCCTATGGTGACATAGGTATGGAGTTGTGTCAAAGCTGGATTCAGCCCACGAGAGGGTTCTTCCCCCACTGTGTGCAAGGAGGAATATAGCATGTAACATTGATGAAGTGCTGTGGCATGTTCCAGCCCAGAGACGTGATGTAATAATAATAATAATTCTTTGCATTTATATAGCACTTTTCTCACTACTCAAAGAGCTCAGCACTTGCAGGTTAAGGGCCTTACTCAAGGGCCCAACAGAGCAGAGTCCCTATTGGCATTTACGGGATTCGAACCGGCAACCTTCCAATTGCCAGTGCAGATCCCTAGCCTCAGAGCCACAACTTTATTTTTTCTTTATGTACAGTAAATACTGAATCCACTGAGTGATGAAATCTTTTTTCTTTGTTTTTTGGAGATATAAATTGCATTTATTGTATTGTAAATAATGAGCATTTCTCATGGAGTTACTGCATATGCCCTGAACACAGTGTTTTCCATTTTTTTGATGTAGTGTGAAATGACTGCACAGTAGCATTTTTATTTTGACTGCTTTGTGTATGATCTGAAGACACTGTTTGGTTTTGAGCACAGGTAAAACTGTTTTGAGACGATTGATTTTGCAAGAAGAGTCAGAGGTTTTGTGAAAGTAGTTTGAGAATGGGGTTTGTGTTTACTGTTTTGAGAAAAAGATGCAAGATTTCAGAAACTGTGTTTTAGCAATTCAGAAAAACTGTAAAACTAAAATCAATTGGACTCAATCTAGAAAACAGACTAAATGTTGATTCACTACTAGGTGGCACACTTGGGTGAAGACTATTAGAACTGTCCAGTGATGTATTTGATGCATATTTTTGTAGTTTTACTACCAGATTTTTTACAGAATTCTAGCACCCATTTGAAGGCTAAAGTATCATATTATACTTTAAAACAACATGATATAGTCAATCAGCATTACTGAAAATTGATTTGGCTTTTAGCATGTGTACTGTTTGTTTTCAAAGTTATTAAAGTTGATTTTCTAAAGTTAAAAAGTTTTTTACTGTACAAACTTTAAGATGGCTGTAATTTCATATAATGGCAATATATATTAAATCAGTTCATATTCTGATTTTTGTTTCTATTCATTCTGTAGGGAGGCCACCTAATAAAAATTGCAGATTTCAATATGCACTTAGTTTTATGTAAAATGTATAGCTCAAATATTATTTACCTAATTTAGCAAAATAATATGATCACATAGACCCTGAAGAGCATATGTTTGAAGTCTACTATTCCAAGGAAAATTGGCAATTAAAATTAATTATGCAATTGTACTAGGGCAAAATTCACTATAAAGATCAGATTTGAGATTTCAGAGTCTCAAAAGTGGACTCTTCCTCCTAAAATTACCCTTATAGCTGAGAAGCTGTATGAAGCCAGATGTACATTATTTATATGGCACAGTACAGTATTTTGTTTTAATTTTTTTTTTACTAGTGAGTGTGTTGATCTGTAGAAAGGTCATGAAGAACTGCAAGAGGAAAGGGATCTTGTTACCAGTGATATTTCTTTAACAAAGTCATTGTTTGCAAAAAACAGCACCTCAAATCTCCCATAGGTATAATGGACTTATGATTATGCAGTCCATAGTAAGTCAGTCATGGTCAGAGATGATTTAACACATGTGAAAATTTTTTGCAACCAACAGACAATCCATATACAACTATTATACCATTCTAGTAAAGATTTAGTTTAATTACTTGGAAATTAGTGATCTTGCTTATGTCTAAGTAGACCCCTAAACTTTCTGAGTTATATATTCAGAATGGTCCGTTGGCCTCAAGCAAAATATGTTTCTATTGCTGTTAATGAGTCAGTCATATGAGAAGAACTCCTGCACACACTTACACACACTCTTCATCCCAGGCCAAAAAACTGTGCCTGCATGTTTTATGGTGTGGGAGGACAACAGAATACCTGGACACACAGGGAGTGTTTGGACTGAGAATCCAGTCTGGGTCCAGTGGAGCGGTGGTGTAGCAATGATTAAAATTGTACAACTGTGTGTTGTAGAATAAAAACAAAAAGTTATGCAAAAGCAAAGCATATTGGGTAGTCTGGTGTTCAGATTGGGGTGTTAGAAAGCCTGTTATGGTGTCTAAGCAACAAAATATGGCTCTAAAGGAAGGTAAGAAACAATTTGCAGAAGCAGCTATTTCTGTGAATAATAAAAATGTCCTGGTTGAATGTCCCTCCTGCCTTCACTTTTACAGCATGTCCAGTTCAAAAATGCTTAGGTACTTTTGAATTCTCACTGTGCTTTACACACCATGCTTCCCCTTACCAGTTCCTCTTATAATCCAGAAACAATCTTGGCTTTGACCTCCTGACATAGCTAAGTACATTTAGCACTCCACAAGTTGGCTTCTTCCCAGTATTGGCCTCATAATGAGTGACCCAGTTCTTTATCAATCTCTGTGATAAACAATAGCTGGTGAACTTGAGAGAGCTCCACATTTAACGCTGGGTCCATATAATTGCCACAAAAGATGCCTCATTAAAAAGGATCAGTTTTTCAATAACAAACCCAGCCACAGGGGATGCACAAACCAGTGTGTTTCTTTGTGCCAGGGAGGGTTACATCAGGAAGGGCATCCGGTGTAAAATTTTTCCAGATCAACATGCGGACAACAATATAGATTTCCATACCAGATCGGTTGAGTCTCAGGTTAACAACGACTGCCACCAGTAGTGTTAGCCAAAAGGGTGCTGGAGGAAATTAGGCTATTATTGGCCAAAAAAGGAGGGTGGGGGGACAGGGGGGTATGTGTCCAGAGGAAAGAGGAGAAGAGGAAGGTAAAGAGAGTGGAACTGAGGGTAGGAACTTTGAATGCTGGGAGTATGACTGGTAAGGGGAGAGAGAGAGTTAGCCGATATGATGGAGAGAAGGAAGGTTGATATATTGTGTGTGCAAGAGACTAAATGGAAGGGGAATAAGGCCAGGTGGATCAGAGGTGGATTCAAATTGTTCTATCATGGTGTGGATGGGAGGAGAAATGGAGTACAGGTTATTCTGAAGGGACAGTATGTCAAGAGTGTTTTGGAGGTGAAAAGAATGTCAGACAGATAAATGATTATGAAGCTGGAAATTGGAGGTGATGGATGGAAATTGGATGTTGTTAGTGCATATGCCCAGCAGGTTGGGTGTGCAATGGATGAGAAAGAAGATTTCTGGAGTGAGTTGGATGAAGTGATGAACAGTGTACTCAAGGGACAGAAAGTGGTGATTGGAGCAGATTTCAACTGACATGTTGGTAAAGGGAACAGAGGCGACGAGGAGGTGATGGGTAGGTATGGCGTCAATAAGAGGAATGCAGAAAGTCAGATGATAGTGGATTTTGCAAAAAGGATGGGCATGGCTTTGGTTAATACGTATTTTAAGAAGAGGGAGGAACATAGGGTGATGTACAAGAGTGGAGAAAGACGTACACAGGTAGATTACATCCTATGCAGAAGACTCAATCTGAAGGAGATTAAAGACTGCAAAGTGATGGCAGGGGAAAGTGTAGTTAGATATCATAGGATGGTGGTCTATAGAATGACGTTGGAGATCAAGTAGAGGAAGAGCCAAGGGTCAAAACAAGGAGGAAATAAGGACAGCTATGAAGAGGATGAAGAAATTATTATTTGAGGTACTCCCAGATGGGCTTAAGATGGAGAAGGACAAACAAACTGTAACTGCCTTTACTTCACTATTAGCATGTAGACTTATCTTGCTCAACTGGAAGAGTCCTAGCTCACCTCCTTTAAGTCAGTGGATAACTGATGTTATGTATTATTTGAAATTGAAAAAAATGAAATTCTCACTTTGAGGATCTTTGCAAAACTTTTTTAAAACCTGGCAAGATCTAATCAATAACATTTTAGAATAAGTATTTCAATTGAGGAAGTGGATTCCCTTCCCTTATTTATTTTAACTACTAGCAAAATACCCGCGCTTCGCAGCGGAGAAGTAGTGTGTTAAAGAGGTTATGTAAACATATATATATACATATACATATATATATACATATCTACATATACACATACTGTATCTACATATACATATATATACATACATATACACATCCACATATACATATATATATATATATATATATATATATATATATATATATATATATATATATATATACGTATACAAATTTACATATCTACATATATATATATATATATACATATGTACATATATATATATATACATATAAATATATACATTTCTACATATATATACACATATATATACATATGCACATATATATATAAATATAGACATACATATATACATACATACATACATTCACATATATATATATATATATATATATACATATCTACTACATATATATATATATATATATATATATATATATACAGTATATATATATATTCACGGCATTCGTAGTCTGAATCACAATCTGATTGTATGGGTGGTTACCTACCAGGTAACGCTTGTGGTTGGCCAGCAAGTCAGCTAACATCCGCCACGGTGCCTTCAGTTGTGAGAAGAAGATCATAGAATGGTTGAAAATAGTTTACTGTCAAATAATGCAAAGAGTACGCGACACGTGTTTCGCCCTAATTCTTGGCTCATCAGGCATACACACTCACTGCACTTGCTTACGGTAATCGAACCTCGGACGTCAGTGCTAGAGGCGAAGCCCCTAACATTGCGCCACGGCGTGTGGTTCGTTTATTTGACAGCATGTAGATTGGGGTAATTACATTCACGGCATTCGTAGTCTGAATCACAATCTAATTGTATGGGTGGTTACCTACCAGGTAACGCTTGTGGTTGGCCAGCAAGTCAGCTAACATCCGCCACAGTGCCCTCAGTTGTGAGAAGCAGATCATAGAATGGTTGAAAATAGTTTACTGTCAAATAATGCAAAGAGTACGCGACACGTGTTTCGCCCTAATTCTGGGCTCATCAGGCGTACACACTCACTGCATATAGCCAAATTCCTGCGCTTCGCAGCGGTGAAGTATTGCTTTTAAATTTTAATTAAGAAGAAAAGAAAACCTATTTAAATTAAGGGAAAATATACCAATAACAATTTGTTAAGGATCGTTTTTTTTGTGAAGCTGCCTTTACACAGCCTGTCCGCTGTTTTATAAACGAACACCATATAAGGCCGTCCTTTCTCCTTGCTTAGCGGTTCTGTATTGTTTTATTGTTTGTTTATTACGATTGTTATAGTTATTGTGTAGGTATTTAAGACTCACTTTTCTGTTCAGGTACCCATTTCCTTTATGTAATCCGCGGATTCTCCGCTATTTTTTGTTCGTTTATTACGATTATAGTTATTTATTGATTCCCTTTTTTAGCTGACTGCCTGCTCATATAAGGCGCTCTGCTGTTTTTTTGTGAAGCAGACTTTACACAGCTTCTCCGCTGTTTTATAAACGAATGCCATATAAGGCCATCCTTTTTCCTTGCTTCGCCAAGGAAGCAGCCTTTTTATTTAATCCACGGGTTCTCCGCTGTTTTATTATTCGTTTAGTACGATTGTTATAGTTCTCTTTGTATACCACGTTGTCAGTTCAGCACTCCGGTTGAAATATGACCAAGTCGTGCAAGCTTACTGTTGAGAATGCAACGTATAGTTGTGCAGGAGAAAAGCAATCTTGCCAAACTTAATTTAAACTTACGGTTTACACCGTGCTTTGTTTCCGCCTTAGCTGCACTTATAAATATGCTTGTATGCGTCACTCGCTCGCTTCTTATTGTTTCGCTGCCTTCTCAATTGTGTAATGAATGTTTTCTTCAGCGCTCTTTGGGGCTCTTCCTTGTTTTCTACGTACTGCGTTCACAGTCAGTTCACGTGATTACGTGGGAGGCGTGATGACACGATACGCAACTCCGCCTCCCATGGCCAGCGAGCTGCAGTCCATTACAGTATATGGACAAAAAAGAGGTTCCAGTTAGGACTGTTACGCTTTGAATTTCGAAATGAAACCTGCCTAACTTTTGTAAGTAAGCTGTAAGGAATGAGCCTGCCAAATTTCAGCCTTCCACCTACATGGGAAGTTGGAGAATTAGTGATGAGTGAGTGAGTGAGTGAGTGAGGGCTTTGCCTTTTATTAGTATAGATTTATTTATTTATTTATTTGTTTATGTATTTTGCGATAGACGGCTGCACAGTTGGGATGCCTGGGACGTGGAAGGACCGGGAGAGCGCCAATACCTCCCCCGGGACATGAGAGGGTAACCACCCTGGGGTGCAGGGGAGCCACAAGATTGGAGCTGGGAGGCTCCACCCAGTTGGGGCACGTGGACACCCCCAGGGGATGCCCAAATGTTCCAGGGAACATGGAATGCAGCACTTCCGCCACAACAGGAAGTGCTGTTAAGCCCAAAGGCAAATACACCCGGTGTGCTTCGTCAGGAAGCACCTGGAGCACATCCGGGTACTGGATAAAAGGGGCCGCCTCACTCCATTCCGAGAGCCGGAGTTGGGAGGTAGTGTGACGAAGCTTTGCCAAGAGAGGAGTGGAGGCGGCAGGATAAAGAAGATTGTAGCGGAGGACTGTGAGGGACTTGTGCATTGTGCTGTGTTGGAAGGTGAAAACAGCAATAAACGTGTGTTTTGGTCATAGCTGTCTTGGTGTCTGTTCATGGTTGAGGCCGGTCTTCACAATTTATTTACTTATTTTTCCTACTATTAAAGTTTTACTACCATGTTTCCCTGAAAATAAGGCAGAGTCTTATATTAATTTTTACTCCAAAAGATGCACTAGGGCTTATTGTCAGGGGATATCTTATATTTATTCATGTACAACAATATACATTTATCCAAATTACAGTCATGTCATCTTCTGGAATATTGTCATAACTCTCCACATTCAAACCCTGAATTCCAGCCTGAACTTTTAGGATCCTCCATGATCGATGTGCGTGCTTCAATGTTTGATGAATGGTTCGATGTGGTGAAGCAAAATGCCAACATACAAATTTATTCATGTTGCTTTTACCGTGTATTCAAGCGTTGCATATTTCCCAAAGTAATAACACAATATATTTTAAAAGTCTCACATACCATCTTATGTGCCGATTTTTTTTTGCACCTTCACAATACCATCAGAATTTACGGCAGGTAATTTGAGCCACAGAGAAAAAAAATAAGGACATAATGTCTATTTTGTGATTAAAGTGGAAATTTTGGCTTTAAACTTGAAATGTCCACTTTAACCTCGTAGTTTATCATTAAAGCAGACTGTCATAAACATCATCTTAAAACCGACCCAGTTGTTAATTACTACACACTTCTGGGGCTTCCTCCTGACTTGACAGCAGCGGCAAGCAGCATTGCTACACAGAACACATTAACTTTATAATATTCCAGCTCTCTGCACATTTAGAATTCTTAGATTTATACTTGATATCACTTTCATGATGAAATGCATTAAAATATGTTGTGATGTAAGATTTTGCATATAACTTGATAAATATTTTGTATGTCTTTATTTGTGATTTAGGCAAAGCAATGTAATTTAGTGTTATATTAGTGAGACATATTCATGTTTACCCTCTTTTAGGAATGGGTCTCTTTGAATTTTACGACAGAGTTGGGGGAGGATGTGCCTTAAACCAGTTTGGCGAGTGTTTCTCTGCTAAAGTCTTTCAACCCCCGCAAGAAAGCCATAAACACATATGGTCTTGGGGGTGGCAGGTTTTAAGATGTTCTATTTCCCTATTGGTCTGAGGTATGGCTGTTTGGAATTGGCTTGTCTCAGAAGCCTTTAAGTACTATGATGCCCTATTGGCTCTAGGGGTTGGACAGAACATCTATATATTTACTTGCTTAACCTCACACTCTCTCTCTTACTAACCTCTGATCATGAAGAAGCATATATCTCTTACCAAACTGATGAAGACCATCACACCATGAACTGAAGAAGACAATATATTACTCTACCAAGATAAAACAAATATGTATGTTACATTTTACAGATAAATCGTTAACTTTGTTTAAATAACGAATACTGCTAATAGTTACACATATGGGGTTGCACAGAGGCAGAGCAGTAGCGCTGCTGTCTCGCAAGGAGTCACGTCCCTTGTGATCCCTGCCTGGAGTTTGCATGTTTTCCTGGTGGGTTTCAACAGTGGGCTCAGTTTTCCTTCCAAAGACATGAAGGTTTGGGGATTTGGTGAAGCTACAATGACGCCAGTGTATGTGTGTGCTTATGTTCACCTTGCGATGAGCTGATGCCTCATCCAGAGATTTTGTTTCTGTCTTGTGCCGATGCTGCTGGAATGGGCGCATCCCCGAATTGATGGATGTAATTATTAAACATCCTTTTCAGAGATATTGTAGCAAGGTGTCCTCGGAAATTTAACTGATGTTTCGGGCACACGCGTCACATTGAAGTATAAACCTGGCCTTAGGCACCTTACTTTTCAGCTGACGATCTTGACTAGGGCTTATTTTTTAACAAACTGAAACTGAACCATTAGTTAAATCAAGCAATAGTGATAACAGCGTGAATGACCGAACTGTGTGATATACATGGTGAATTCAGTTGCGTTAAGGTTCACCACATGCAACTAGGTCAATGGCAAAAGTGAAAGTGACTGCAGTCAAATGGTCAGACAAGAAAAGTATTAATAGAATAGAATATAGAATAGAATAGAATGCCTTTTATTGTCACTATACACATGTACAATGAGATTAAAAGCAGCTCCTCAAGTGCAGACATATATGTAGAAAACAACATATAAATAAACAAATGGTGTATAAAGTTGCAAAAAAAAGTTCTCTGACGCTATATACATATGGAAAGAATAAATAACTATTGCACTATTGGGTTATTGCATATTA
Source organism: Erpetoichthys calabaricus (assembly GCF_900747795.2). Taxonomy (NCBI): domain Eukaryota; kingdom Metazoa; phylum Chordata; class Cladistia; order Polypteriformes; family Polypteridae; genus Erpetoichthys; species Erpetoichthys calabaricus. The sequence goes on from NC_041394.2 coordinate 116,351,334, forward strand.
TTTAAATATTGCACAATAATGATGATCATGTGCAGTGAGTAGTGGATGTTGGACCCTGAGAGTAATTATATTGTACAGTATACTGTAAGAAAGGAGCTATATTGCTCCCGACCCGACACAGATTGGACACAGGAGGCACGTGTAAAAACCAACAATCTTTTATTTTTCTTCAGCTGGAGGGGACGTCTTCCCCATTATCCCTCCAGCCACAACACAGTCCCAAGCACAAATAAACACAAAAGCACTATCCTCTCTCTCTTCTACCATCACTCCTCCACAAGCTTAGTCCTCCTCCTCCCGACTCTGGCCGCTAAGTGGTGGTTGCTGGCTCCCTTTTATCAGGCACCCGGAAGTGCTCCAGGTGGTTGATTGCTGTCATCTGGCTGCACTTCCGGGTGTGGCGAAACCAGTGCCCATAAGGGGCCAGCCGCTCCTGTTGCAGCACCCCCTGGCAGCGCCTGCAGAACCCCACAAAGCTGCACAGAGCTCCAACCCCCATGAAGCCCTGGGGGAGTCCGAGGCACCGCTGCAACCCAGGGATGCTGCCATCTAGCATCCAGGGGGAGATACTGGGCTTCCCACCCTTGTCCCCCTGGCAGATGTGGTGAAGGGGCGTCCCGGCCATCTGTCACAATACAGATATTGCACAGTTAATATCAATATCATTTAGATATTGGATTTTGCACAGTTGATGGATAGAAGGAAATCCAGGGGTTTGGGGGGTTAGACTGTGTAGTCAGTGCATGTGTGAGTTTAGAATGGTTATGGCTTTTGAGAAAAAACTGTTCTTGAGTCTGTTTGTCTTTGTTGTGATGCACCTGTAGGGCCTCCCTGAGGGCAACAAGTCAAACAGATCAGAGCCAGGGTGGGAGCCGTCCTTGATGATGTTTTTTCTCTGTTGAGGCAGAGGCTCATTCACAATGCAGCAACTGCCAATGATTGTGCCAGGGGAAATGTGGAAGTTACTAAGCCTTGCAGTGTAGTTGTCTACAAAAACACAGGGGGGCTGATTGCCCATACAGATCAGGCACTGACATTCTGCCGTCTCATGTGCAAGCAAAAGAAAAAATATTAGAAAAGTGTACAAAGGAACAAACTTCTACTGTTCCGATTGCAATGTGGGCTGTGAATTACTGACCGTTTCAGAGCATATCACATGGAGGAAATGTACTAAATCTGCACCAGTACAGCAGTGGACACCAGACATATTTCTTACTGTATTTATTTTGACATTTTAATATTTGCATGTTTCTGAGACACTTAATCACATTTTCTTTCATGGTTTTTGGTTCATTTTCCAGGGGTAAAGATAACGCTAAGGAGGCTACAAGATGTTTTAATATAACCTTTGTGTCTGTGGTATCTAAACAGAAATAAACAACACAAGTTCCAGTGGAGTGCATTCACAAATAAAGATAGTCAAGATGTCAGACTAAAAAGTCAGTGAGCAACGACAACAACCAATATTTTTAAACCACCTTGCAAGTGGCACAATTAACTGGTTTAACAGCTTTTCTCACACTGTTTTACATGACTATTAAGGACCCAATTTTACACAAAAAAAAAAATTATAAAACTTTTTTCATTACATCATTGTATAAAAGTAACCATATCTGCTTTGCAAGGTGGTGTAACATATGAAGATTTCTTTGATGCACACGAAGAAACATCTTTTGACAAGTCCAAATAAATTTATAACCCACAAAACATTTTCTGAAACCTTCTGATACGCATAACAAGAGTGATTCATTTCAGAGCGTCAGCTCTTCTGAGAGAGCAAAGGATTTTATTTACCTTTTGGGAGAAAGTTGCGAGTTTTCAAAACATTTTATTTCCAGATGCAACCAAGAACACAATGCAAAAAAGAAACTGAAAGCAGGAATAAAATTGAAAAAGATCAGATTAACCAGAAGCTAATTTCACTTGACCAATAATACAAGCTGAGAGGTACCTGACACCCCAGAGAAAGCAAATGTCTTTAGCTCCTCACGTAAAATACTGTTAACAGGAGGGGCATTGTCACTTCTTTTCCTCTATTATCTCTTTGTTTTTTTATTGTATATGTTTATTCATTTATAAATATTATGGTTTTAGTATTTTGACAAAAAACAACTCATTACCAAGACAACTGAGGCTGTTTTCTTAATTGAATCAGAAAGGTCTGAATTGCCAAACATGGTGGCTCAGTGCTTATTACTGCTACCTTGCAGGTCCTTTGTCTGTATTTTGTAAGAGGTATTCTGTTAAAAGTTCACATTTTCAACTCTGTATTTTCTTTGTATGAGTGATTTTAAGCAATCCAGGTTTGGTTCCTAATTTGTGAATACTGCAGTATAGGAATAGGCATTGGTTGTTTGACATTTGGTAATGAACAAAACAGAAATGAATGGATGAATGGATCATACCACAAAGAAGTTAAAACTATAGTAAATGGTTTGAAGATGCACTGTGTAATTCTAGTCAGTTCCATTTTTTTCTTTTCTTAATTGGTTTATTAATCTTTGAATTACAATGGATATCACTGAAAAGTTTTCAAAAGTCTGTTCAGTTAGTTTCACAATTTGTTTGATATCCTTTTCTCTGCATGTTTTTCACTTTCTTTAGAAAGCATGCAGCGTGTAAAGGGCCAAGTTTTTTTCAGAGAGAGAGGGAGGGGTGGATAAGTGACCAAAAATACAGTTAACACAGAGAGTAGCTGCCTTCAAGAAATGGCAAGCACAGACACTGTTTACTTGAAGAGAAAAGTCAACCTTCTGGGATCTGTGTGCCTTATTGTAGGCACAGTGGTAGGAAGTGGGATTTTCATTGCCCCAAAAGGTGTCCTGAGAAACTCCGGCAATGTTGGAATGTCTCTTGTCGTCTGGTTGGCCACAGGACTTCTCTCTACATTTGGTAAGTAAAGTAACACTTTGGTTTAGCAAGCCAGGGTTAAATTTCATGCATAAGCCATAAAATATTTCAATGGTATATACAGTAAATATTTTATGAGCATTTTGTAACCTGCTGAAATGAGCTATAAACCTTTTAATATCTGATTAAAGAACTTGGTGAATTGACAGTCTTATTTTATTTGTTTTTTGAGCAGCATGGTCTGCGGAGAGAGTGTCGACCTTGTCGAGTGGTTTACTGACCTTGGCTTTGACATTCATGTCCCTGGTGACTCTTCCTGTGAAGTCAGTAGACGGATTGAGAGAGCATGGGCGGTCATGAAGTCGCTGGAAAGGGCTGTATGGTGCTCCAAATATCTATGCAAAAGGACAAAGGTCCAAGTCTTTAGTGTCCTGTCTTGCTATATGGTTGCGAGACATGGACGCTATCCGGTGACCTGAGACGAAGATTGGACTCCTTTGGTACTGTGTCTCTCCGGAAAATCCTTGGGTACCATTGGTTTGACTTTGTGTCGAATGAGCGGTTGCTCATGGAGTCCCGAATGAGGCACATTTACCTGCATTGTGAGGGAGCGTCAGTTATGGCACTACGGCCATGCTTCCAAGGGTGATCCAGCTCGTAAGATCCTCATTTTTGGGGACCCCAGTGGCTGGACCAGGCCAAGAGGTTGCCCACGTAACACCTGACTGAGGCAGATAGAGGGTCATTTCCGGACAGTGGTACTGCACCGCTTGTCTGCCTGGGGGGGTTGCCAACTGGTATCCTGAGCTGTTTCGCCGTGTAGTGGGTGCAGCAATGCACTGTACCAGTGCACGCTCCCCAGCTTCACTTGACTTGACTTGACTTGATGGTTGTGAATTGTTTAGTATTGCTGCTTCACAGATCCAGCATCCTGAGTTTAAATTCTGTGCCTGATCATTGTCACTGTGGATATTTCATGTCTGCATGGGATTTCCTCCAGGTACGAGTGGTTTATCTCTCACATCTCCACACGGGTCTGTCAAGTTCAGTGTTGTGCGTGAACTAGTTCAAAAGAGTGTGTTCATTGAACAAGGTAATTTTTCTAAGAACGGTGAACTTAACGTAATGTATTTTCAAGTGAAGAACTTGAACGTGAGCTAGTTCAGTTTTATGTGACATTCTGGATCTGGTTTAGGTCCAGATTAAACGTTTTGCCTTACCCTGTAATGTAGGGGTGGCGCCAAATCCAAATACGGTATTCAGATGAGCACAAATAGTGGATTTTTACAAATATTTATTTTGTACGAATTTGTGTAAAAATAACGTAAAATCAAATTAGCACTGTCTGTGTCTGCTTGCTTGTGCTTAAGCTGCACCCCTGCTGACACAAGCACGCTGCGCAGCAACGCTTTTGCTTTTAGGAAAACGTTGAACTTCGCGAGGCCAGTTTATATTTTTCCCTGTTGGCCATGCAATATGTGACGCAAATTTTGACCGGCAGCGTAATAAGTTCACCTACAAGCTGGTTCCCCAGTCACTATTTGTGTCACACAGTTGGAAATAGAGCGGTAATTTATACTTGCATCTATTTAATTTCTATTTAGACCTCGAGGATATTAGCATATATGGTTATACGTGTTGCTGGGTATAACTCAATAAAGTGTATTTAAATAAAAAAAGTCTTCAGAATTAGTGTACTTTACTCAGGAACACTGTAATAGGCTAATAAAAGGCATGCAAAATTGAAAAAAGTAAACTCAAGGGTCATTTATTCTCACTCCTTAAAAAATAAAAAAAAGCTGAACTTGAATTAGTTCAAAATTGAAATGGTGAACTATGAATGTGAATGTATTCATTTTAATCTGTGCAAACTGAACTTTAGTTAGTTCTTGTGAGGTGTGAACTTGCACAACACTGGTTAGGTTAAGGGGCAATTCAAAGCTGGCCTAAATGTGCATGTGTGCTTTAGCCCTGTGATGGAGTGGAATCATATCAGGGCTGTTTCCCACCTTGTCCCAGTGCTGATGGGATAGGTTGTGGCACCAATTTACCCTGAATTAGATTACGTTGGTTTGAAAATGTTATTTTCTAGGTGTTTTTAGCACCTGATGGGGGTGTAAAACTTTTTGTTTGTTTGTTTTTTTGTAAAAAGGGCCATGAATAATCATACAAATTATTAACCTCTCTCATTCTCACATTTCAAGTACAAGTTTTTTCTTCTTTCTAGAACCATAAAATAAATCATTCATGCAAAAATATACAAAATAAAATTTTCCCATTTAATCCAAATCAGAGTTATGAGGAGATAGTGTACATTCCAGCAGCATCAGGAAACAACTCTGAACACGGCAGTAATCAATATCAGGGCCTAGTAGCACATCTATATATCTTCTTAAATGATACCTAGAAATGATCACATAGTATAATGCATGTTTTATACACAATACATTTACAAATATGTTTGTTACAATATACAGTATAAGGAGAAATATATGTCTGATTATATTACAAATATACATTTGAACCATGTATACTTTACATTGAGTAAGTTTGTTCTGTAATCCAGAATGGAATAAACAGCTTTAAAAACCTTGAATTGTTAGCCACTTCCATATGTAAAACCTGGAACATTAACAAGCTATCTAATCTTAGTTTATTCCTAAATCACTTAATGCAGATTTTGAGTCTCTGGGCACTGTAGCCTTGAAATAAAATCTGGCTGGGGCACAAGTCCAGTTTGTGTTGTTCAAAAATATAAATTGGGATAGTCAGGAGGACTGTTAAGTACAGTATAACACAAAAACTCAACTGTCAAACATGTAAATTATTATAAATTACAAATAGCAGTGAACAGGAATACATATGAATGAATGAAATATTATTGCCAAGCAATACAGTTATTAGGAAATTGTCTTGGTATTACAGCCATAAATACAACAGTAGTAAGATTTGTCTATAATTATCTTATAAACCCTATAAACCTATCAAACAGAAAGTACAATATACAATGTGTGACTTGATCACACCATTATATACAAGAGAAGGGAATGGTAATATAGTACACTTTGTACATTAAAGCCACAAAACAGTACAACAGCATATAGAATTACATTCATGACCAATGCTCTTTTTTTATTTTTTTTATTAATTTTATTGTAATCATTCCATACAAATAGATCAATTTTTACAAAAGATAGGATTGAAAACAAGTCATCCCCCAAAGAGAGAGAGAGAGCATGGCCTGCAGAGTAAAACTTAAGGCTTGTAGACATACCTAAATTGATGACTTTAATAGGGCAATAGAGATAAATCGGAGAAGAAAAAGAAATGTAGAGATAATTGCTGCCTCAGTGCATTACGAGCTTATTCTAAGATATTATTGATTAGATCCTGCCAGGTTTTGAAAAGATTCTATACAGATCCTCTAACTGAATATTTGATTTTTTCCAATTACAAATAGTATAAAACATCGGTTTCCCACTGTCTTATCAGAGGAGAGTTAGGATTCTTCCAGTTTAGCAAAATAAGTCTGTGTGCCAAAAGTATAGTGAATGCAATCACCGTTTGTTTGTCCTTCTCCACTTTAAACCCATCTGGAAGAACACCAAACACAGCTGTTAATGGGTTAGAAGGGATTGTGACACCAAGGCTGTCTGAAAGGCACTTAAAAATTTTGGTCCAGAATGATGTTAATTTGCTGCAGACCCAGGACATGTGACCCAGTGAGGCTGGGACTTGATTGCTGTGTTCGCAGGTTGGATCTTGCCCTGCAGGCCCGGTCTTAGGTATTATGGGGCCCTAGGCGAAAGGGGGGTCCAGAGCCCCCCTGGAAGCTCTGCGAAATGCGTGAAAATTAGACCAAGGAGTCGATCCGGGGCCCCCCAGACGGCGGGGCCCTAGGCGGTCGCCTACTTCGCCTATGTCTAAGGCCGGGCCTGTGCCCTGGAAACATTTTGGACAATTTTAGGTGAGACAGATGTGCTCGATATATAATTTTGAGTTGAATAATTGTATGCTTTGCACATATGGAGGTCGAGTGAAGTCTCTGCATTGCTATTTTCCACTCCTTTTCTGATATATTGATTAAGAGATCCTTTTTCCATTGTCCTCTTGGATCTTTAAAAGGGAGGGACTGCAAAATTTTGAGCACTATTTTTTCTGGCATGGAGGAGGGTGCAAGATGAGGAAAATCGGGCAGGTTCTGTTTAACAAAGTTCCTAATTTGAAGATAATGAAAGAAATGTGTGGCTGGAAAGTTACATTTGGAGTGTAATTATTCATAGGATGCAAAGATGTTGTCTATATAAAGATTTCTAAGCAATTTAATCCCAAATCTTTTCCAGATATTAAAAACTGCATATGTTTGCCAGGGTTGAAAGAGGTGGTTCTCTTGCAGAGGTGCCACAGATAAAAGATTCTACATCTTAAAATGCTTTCTACATTGGTTCCATATTCTGAGTGAGTGAAGCACAATTGGGTTATTAGTATATTGGCAATAACTTGCATTTATCGGGGCACAAAACAGGAAATATAAAGAAGTACTGCAGGATTTTACTTCCATTGCGGACCAAGCCAGTGTATGTTCATCTATTTGTATCCAGGTTTTTCATAGCTTGTATCTTTGCTGCCCAGTAATAAAACTGAAAGTTGGGTAGAGCCATGCCAGCTTCTGCCTTAGGTCTTTGTAGGGTCGCTCTTTGGATACGTGAGTGTTTTGAGTTCCAAATAAATGAGGTTATTGTTGAATCTAATTGCTTAAAAAATGATTTATTAATGTATATTGGAATGTTTTGAAATAAAAAATGTAGCATAGGAAGAATATTCATCTTAACAACATTAATTCTTCCAGCTAGAGTGAGATGAAGGGTTGACCATCTATGCAAGTCTTGCTTAATTTTTTCCATACAGATGGTGAAATTTTGTTGATATGTTGCTTTATGTTTACTTGTGATGTTTAACCCTAGGTATTTAAACTGATCTGCGATGATAAAAGGGAAGGTGTCCAAGCTAATATCATGTGCTTGAGAATTCACTGGAAAGAGCACACTTTTGTTCAAATTAATTCTGAGACCAGAGATCTTTTGAAATTCTGTAAGTGCTGTTAAGACTGCAGGCACAGAATTTTGTGGATCTGATATATACAGTACGATATCATCTGCATATAGAGAAATTTTCTGTTCCAGTCCTTCTCTGTAAATCCCCTTTATCTGATAAGAATTTCGACAGTGGACCGCCAGTGGTTCAATGGCAACTGCAAATAGCAGTGGTGACAAGGGGCAACCTTGTCTGGTACCACGTTCTAGTTTAAAGTAGTCTAAACAAATGTTGTTAATAAAAACTGAAGCTTCTGGATTGGTATATAGTAGTTTGATCGATGCACAAATGTTCGGGCCAAACCCAAATTTCTCTAATGTAGTGAAAAGGTATTTCCATTCAATCATGTCAAATGCTTTTTCTGCATAGAATGATAATAATATTTCTGGGGTGTTTGACTTTGTTGGTGAGTATATTATATTAAACAGGCGTCGAAGATTGGAAGATAAGTGTCGACCCCTGATAAATCCAGTTTGATCTTGTGATATTATCGAAGGCAGCACTTTCTCCATCCTTCTAGCTATGATTTTTGAGAGTATCTTAACATCATTATTCAGGAGTGAAATTGGTCTATATGATGCACATTGTGATAAGTTCTTATTTTGTTTAGGAAAGACAGTGATTAATGCTTGGTGAAAAGTTTGAGGTAGAATTTGATTGTCTCTAGCTTCTGTAAATGTTGCTAATAGGAGGGGAGCTAGCTGAGTGGAGAATTTCTTCTAAAATTCTGCAGGGTTGCCATCAGGACCTGCTGCTTTCCCGCCTTGAAGTGACTTTATAGCATCTAGTAATTCTGATGGCGCCAGAGGTTTATCCAGTTCCTCTGCACTAAAAGTACCTATTTGTGGCATCTGTAATGTATCCAGAAATGCATTAGATTGTGTGTTGTCTTCTTTAAACTCAGTGGAATATAAGGATTTATAGTAGTCTCTAAATGTGTGCATTATATTTTTATGCTCAAAGATTTTATCTCCGTTCATGTTGGTGATTGCTGGGATTGCATTGCGAACTGCTTGCTTGGGTGGATTTGTTGAGCTAAAATCTTATTAGCTTTCTCTATGTGTTCATAGTAATGATGCCTGGATATATAAATTAGTTGTTCAGTTTCTTTAGTTGTCAAGAGGTTGAGTTCTGAATGCAGAGCCTGCCTTTTCCTATGTAGAGCCTCGCTTGGAAGCCTGGAATGTTCTTCATCTACTCTAGTAATTTCGTTTTTTAGCTCTGATACGTTCTTGGTTACTAATTTATTCCTGTGGGAGAGATATGAAATAATCTGTCCTCTTAAGAAGGCCTTTAAAGTTTCCCAGAGTATTCCTGCAGAAACCTCTGAAGATGTATTTGTCTCTAGGAAAAAACTGATTTGTTTGGATATAAATTCAGTGAAGTTCTCGTCTGCTAATAGAAACGGGTTAAGGCGCCATCTGTGAGGTGAGTGTGTGGGGCGTAGTGACTTTAGCTCCAAGATCAGAGGTACATGGTCGGAAATAACAATAGCATCGTACTTGCAAGATTTAATCGTGGGCAAGAAATTATTATCTATAAAGAAATAATCAATTCTTGAGTAGCAATGATGTACTGGTGAGTAGAAAGAATATGTTCTTGAGTTTAGGTTTAGAAACCTCCAGGGGTCTGATAAGTGTTTGCAGTGTTAGATATCATCCCCCCTGTGACATCAGTCCTATCTAAGAGTGGATTTAAAACACAATTAAAGTCCCCAGCCATTATAATTTTTTTCACATTGGGAATGGATGCAAATACGTTTTGCATGAATTCCTTATCATCGACATTCGGTGCATAAACATTTATCAAAATCATTTTACAGTTAAATAAGTTGCCCATGACCATCACATATCTCCCTTCAGGATCAGATACTACATCTGATGCTACAAATGAGACTGTTCTATGGATTCCCACACCTCTAGTTTTCTTTGTAAAGCTAGAATGGAACATTTGGCCAGTCCAGTCCTTTTGCACCTGGAACCGATCCTTGCTTAGTAAGTGGGTCTCCTGTAAAAATACTATTTTAGCATTTAAACCTGTTAGGTGAGAGAATACTGTCTTTCTCTTTAATTTGTGGTTCAGGCCTTTAACATTCCAGCTCACAAAGTTAACTGTCCCATCATGGAGACATTGATTCTGAATTTTTGATGTCATTTTATAGTCTTAACTGGAAGTGAGACAGCTTTAACCTTAATTTCCTATTTCCCCACGGGTAATTGCCATGCAGCCTATTGTTACATTGGTAGTTATAATTATAAGGATTAAAAGGATAGATTAGATATAGCCTGCTCTCTTTCTCTCCCCCCCTTATCCCCCCCCCCCAATTTTGCCCCCCCACGTGAGCACGTCCAAAGCAAGACAAGCCCCCACTCAGCGGCATTTGAGGATTAGAAAGTAGACATATTTATTGCCAATATAGTCTAAATACTATATGCCTAAAATATAATCATTAACATACTATAAGCATAAGATAAAATCCTCAGGAATCTTAAAGTATTAAGATAATAAACCCAGGGAATGGTGTTAGAAAGTGGTCCAGGATATGCATAGTAAATCCTAATGCAATAATTACAATAACAGTAAACCAAGGGTATGATGTTAAACAGTCCCCTTTAGGGTAGTAAAAAGAAAAGAAAAAAAAAGGAAAAAAAAAATATTTCTTCCACACACGTCTATAACTGTAATTAACACATAAACAGAAAGCAACCAAGTAATGTAAAGAATGTATAATTATAATACCCGTATCATTACTAATGGATCAGACAGCAGGTGATATCTCCTTGCCATGCCATGACAGGATGCGACTCACTATTGTGTTGTGAATAGTCTCGGGATCAGCTTTCTTAATTCCTTTTCTGCTTCCTCCTTGCTGGAGAAGACGTAGTGTTGGCCTTGAACATCCACTTTCAGTTTGGCAGGATACAAGAGGCTGTATTTGATATTGGCTTGCCGTAACCGCTGTTTGATGTTGTAGAAGGCTGCACGTTTAGCAGCTGTTGCGGGAGAGAAATCAGGGAAGATATGAATGTGTGAATCTTCCAGAGCAGCAAGTTTGTCTCCAGGTTTTTTGCATTCGAAATTGGCAGCTGTTGCTTTTCCATCAGCGGTCGATGCTAGATTTTCAGCTATTTCAATTCGAATCGTGAATGACTGCTTAACATCCTCTAGCTGATCGGCAAGTGTGCTCAGTTTAGACACGTTTTCCTGAATATGCTCCTCAATTTTTTCCAGCATACATTTAAAGGCCATCTCAAAGCAAGTATATATGCGTTTCTCCGAGTCTTTATTATCCTGCCACAGCTCTTGCTGCAGCTTCTCACTTGCCTTCTTGCTTTTCTTTATCTCTTGCTTCAGCTCAGCGATCATTACCTTCAGTTCGGACAGATCATTTCTGCTTTCGTGCAGCGTAGGCGAAGCGGCAGGCTCTATTACAGCCGATTTACCTGGCTCGCGTAGAGTAGGTGAAAGCGCGGACTGCAAGGCCTTTTCCAGTTTCAAATGATCTTCCCCAATCGGCGAGCTATCGCGACCTGCGTCACTTGCACTTTCGCTCCCCATTTCGCTCTCAACTGGAGATGATGCAACGGACCATGGTCCTGAGGAGTCAGGGCTTTCGCCCATCTGTTCCAGGACAGTCTCTGAAAGGCCGTAACTTGGGCTTCTACTTGGACTTGCTGTTCTGGGCTTGGATGTAGCTTTAGTTTTCTTTTCCATTTCTTTCTGAGTCCCCTTCTTACCGACCATGTTTATATAGGATATCTCAGGATAATAAAGAAATAATATTAAAAAATAACACCGCTGCTAACGGAGCTCCGCTTCAGACGTCCATCTCTCGCAACGGACGAGACCAACTCCCATGACCAATGCTCTATGCACTATGATTGAATCATTAGAGGTGTCACACTACAAAACTGAAGATAACGTGCACATGCTGTGAATGACTGCAGCTTGCTCTGATTTTCTTAAAATTTTGCAATTGAAGACTACAATTGAAAATTGTTGGATATGTTGTGTAGTGTGACACCAGCTTAAGACAGAAGGTCTTCTCTTTCTATCACAACATATTTTAAACTCTTTTTAAACCAACCCAGGTCCTTCATGCTTGTCTCTTGAGAATAAATAATCAATAATCATTTCTTTAGTTTATAAAATATTTTGTGATTTGTTGTAGATCATATGTGATTACATCTTCCTGAAGAAGGGGCCTGAGTTGCCTCGAAAGCCAATAAAAGGTGTCATTTTGCTTGACTTGTCATTACGTCAATAATGGCTAATATGGTACAACACCCTAAACTTTCAGAATAATTAAATTAAATTGTTAAAACTGTTATAGTAGTTGCCGTGAAATTGTATTTTTTTTTACTTCCCTAATCTAAGGTGACTGAAAAATTGTTATTAATTTGCCCAATTTTTAACCTGTTTATGCAGTTCAAGATCATGTTGGCAATACATTTGTGACAGCATTTAACAATAAAAAACTAATAATTTACAGTGTAAATATGCGTCTGGACATATGATGAAAATAAACATTTCAAATCAGAAGAAACATTTTAGTCAGTCAAGATCACAACATATAGTTAATATATCCCCAGTTTAGGGTTTTGGGTTTATGCACCTGGTCTGTGTTTCTACTTCATGACTTGTTAGTTTATTTCAGATTGCTGAATATGGTTCCCTTACATTAGCAGTGATGTCTCTATGCTAAGTTAGGTACAGGAATTAAGAAGTCTAGTGGGCATTACATTTATCTCTTGGAAATGTGAGCCCGACGTCAGCATTGCTGCCTATACACCCTTAATGTGGTTTGGAAAAAAATTAGACACATTGGGCAGATGGTTGTAAAGAAAACCATTGGGGGGGGGGCATGGTCTGTTGCTGTGGTTTCCAAGGGTTGTCATGGAGAAAGGACACCAGGATACAGTTGAAAAAGGCCACAAAAGGCAAGCAGGAGAGGAAAGAGAAAAGGTTTTCAACATATACTGATATACAGCACAAAAAAACAGCAGACGTTGACTATCCATGACCAGAGAAAGGATTGCATTGCCTGCTTACGGAGGTGGCCACCTCAAAGACTTTGCTGGCTGACCCACTCTAAAGTAGAAGCGGATGGGACAGTCAGGAGAAATTAAATTGGGTGAGATAAAAGCAGTCCTTGCTTATCTGGGGTAGCACGTTTGGAGACTCTAGGGAAAAGAGATCAAGGAAAATGGACTAATATTATCATTTGTGTCTGCAAACTGTCTGGATTTTGGGTTTTTTTCTGGAGGGAAGGGTTTTCTTTCTTTTAAGTTATTTACATACTGTACTTGTGGGGATGTGGGAGAGGGAGGTGTGTTCAAGAATTTTGTTGTTGCCATTTATGTCTGTATAGTTTTTCATACAAGATTAATTTAATACAGTTATTTTCACCTTGTATGATTCTCATGGTTATTTTGCTTAGATTGTGTAAGTTATATTATTTATCATATCAGTATCACAGGAAGGGGTCAGACACCACCTTTAGTGGTGACATATAGCGATATCTGCTGGGAAAAGTCAAAGTGTTATAAACTCATAAGCAATCTTGAAGTCCTTAATGGGCCAGGTATCTTAGAAAGATTATGGGCAATATAAGGCAGCATGTTCACTTTTAAGTTCATAATCAAGCTTAAATCTGTCACGTGTACATCGTACTATGAGATTGCTATTTGCATAACTTCCACAGACTAAAGATGGCAGTACAATACCAACAACAGACAATGAATACAAAGCAGGGGGTATCTAAAAGAGATACTCATGTAGTGATCAATAATCTTTTGACATGGGAATAACAATTGTCACTTATTCTAATGGTGTGTTGGTTAATGGTCCATGTTCATGTTGACCAAGGTCTTTAATAATATTGTTTGTATCTCTAAGGCAGTGTGTGATATATGTGTCATGGACAGAATGGAGTTGAATCCCAATAATAACTAAGAGTCAGCTTCATGATCTTCTGTATTGTTTGTGTAGTTCTGAGCTCAACTGCTCTGGGATACCAAGGTGTTGAGCAGCCAGTGAGTATGGACTGCGGTGTACACCAGTGGGAATTGGTAAGTAGAGATGTGGACATGCAGGCTTTCCTTAGATACAAAATTTACTTGGGAGCAAAAAAATGTTGCTATATAGGTTCAAGTTAGGTAATGGGTTTAGGGGTGGCTCTGCCGAAAGTGAGCATTTAAAATCCATCAATCCCTCCATCCAAGAATCATGCTCTTGTTCATCCATAGCCAGCCATCTTAATGGTATTCCTCAATTTCTGTACAGGACACCTGCCATAGTTTTTTTCTTTTCAAGATGCACTCTCTCATGAATATAAATAGGTCAACACCCTTATAGTACTAGAGATCTTCATCACGGTAAACACCAAGTGAGTTGTAGGCAGGAATTGTGAGGTTGTGTGAGCAGGACTTGTGGGTGTTGCAAGCCTTGTCCTAACAAGCCAATTGCCATGGATTGTTGTGGCAGATCATGTTTAACTCCTTTTAACTTGTGTATTAAGCAGTTTATTAAGTCTGGGACCACCAGGACGCAGCATTTATGGAAGTCTCTAAATGTAGTCCCAAAGTAGTCAGTTTTTAAATATATTGATCTTGAATATCATTAGAGATGATAAAGAGCAGTGGACCCAGGATAGACCCTTGTGGAACACCATATAGAATATCATGTGTCTTTGAAGTATAATTACTACAACTAACAAAGAATTTTCTACCTGTCAAGTAAGACTCAAACCAATTTAAGACACTGCCAGAGAGGCCTACCCATTGACTAAGGTGATTCCTAAGAATATTGTGATCAATGGTATCAAATGCACTCAGAATGCACTCAGATCTAAGAGGATGAGAACAGATAAATGGCCTCTGTCTGCATTTACCTACAAGTAATTTACTATTTTAACCATTTTCAGTTTCTGTACGGTGATTTGTTCTAAAACCTGACTGAAACTTGTCAAAAACAGAATGTTTATTAAGGTGATCATTTAGCTGCATAATAACTGCCTTTTCTAGGATTTTACTCAAGAAAGGCAGGTTAGAAATGGGTCTAAAATTTTCAAAAGCAGAGGAGTCAAGATTATTTTTCCTGAGCAGGGGTTTAACAACAGGAGTCTTAAGACAGTCTGGGAAGACATCTATATCTAATGATGAATTTACTATGTCAAGAACAATATCAATTAGCACACCGGATACTTCTTTGAAAAAACTTGATAGTATTGGGTCAAGGATGCAGGTGGAGAGTCTCAGTTGAGAAATTATTTTATATAAACCCGGTAAATCTATCCAGGTGAAGAAATTTAATTTGTTTAAAATCGAGTACCGGGGTTTAAGAGGGTTAGTATTGGGGAGATGTACTATATTATTTCTAATATCATTAATTTTGTGATTAAAAAATATAGCAAAAGCCACACAAGTTTCACTGGAAGTTTTTTGGAGGCATTCCATTGAGAGACCTGGGTTTAGCAGACAATCAATTGTAGAGAATAAAACACTCGGATTACTTGAATTGTAATTTATAATTTTACAGAAATAGCAGCACCTCTCAAGATCAACTACTGTATGTTGTTGTATTCTGTTATTTTAGCCTTCAATATCTCATAGTGGATAATCAGTTTAGTTTTTCTCCATTTACGCTCAGCTCTCCGGCTTGTTTTCTTTAGATCAGACACTCTTTGGGTCTTCCATGGTGTAACAGTGCTGGAGGATTTTTTAACTGTCTTTTCAGGTGCGACTATGTCAGCGGCAGCTCTCACTTTAGTATTGAAATTTTGCACCTTACTATTTACATTATCCTCACTATTGTAGTAAGCACTACAAACGGACTGGTTGCTTAAAATGTTTATAAACTTTGAAGCTGCAAATGAATCAAAAAAGTGTTTTTTAACAATGTGCTTCTCATTAATTTTTTCTATCATTATTTCTATATTAAATAGTAAAAGAAAATGGTCTGATAAACCAATATCAATGATCTGCCTCACATCAATTTTTAGTCCTTTAGAAATGACTAAATCCAGCGTGTGCCCTGCTTTGTGTGTTGGCTGACTAACATGCTGACTCAAATCATGAATTCTTTTGCTTTTGGGTCACACTGATTATTGATATGAAAATTAAAGTTGCCAACTATTAGGAACATGTCATAGTTCGTAATTATAATTGACACTAAGTTTGAGAATTCCTCAAAGAAAGATGCATTGTATTTAGGAGGTCTATACACGGACAATATTAGAGAATGAGAGATTCCTTGAATAACAACCGCAAGATACTCAAAGGACATGAATGTACCAAAGCCGACAACTTTACACTTTAACCAGCTCGAGTAAATATTTGCTAAACCGCCGCCTTTCTTACCTTGGCGATCAGCATGAGTAAAGGTGTAATTCGGAGTTACAGATTCAATTAAAACAGCCACACCATCAGAGCTAAGCCACAGTTCACTTAATATAATAAAATTGATGTTCCTATCACTAATAAGATCGTTGATGAAAAACACCTTGTTGGTTAATGCTCTAATATTTAATAAGACCATATTTAAAGTCCTGGAAGAGCAGAACTGAATCATAGAAGCATTATAGGTATTCGAGATGGAAATTAAATTATTCATATTAACGCTGCTTTGTGCATATTTTTTATTTAATCTATAGTCTGTTTTTATAATTTTGATAATTGCTCATCTAGAGGTGAAATGATAGTTAAATGATTCACATTTATGCTGCGCTGTCTAGATTTTTTACATGATTTAAGGTTAGTTATTAGAGTATTGATGCAGTGCGCTTTTGAGGAAGATTTCACTACAGAATTATCATGTCTTAGTAAGTCATTATGGAAAGAGTTTGGAGTAAAAATACAGATTCAAGATAGATGAATTATCTAGAGATGAATCTATTAGGATGCAGACCATCCTGCTTGAAGAAACACGGCGACTCCTAGAAGAGGTTCTAGTTGTCCATGAACCCGATGTTTTGTCCCTCGAAGAAGCCTTTTAACCAGATTTTTAATGCCAGCAGATGATTGCAGTACTCATTCGCTCTTCTAACCAGAGTTAAGTGACCCGAGATGAAGATTCTTGTAGCCGGGGTCCTCTCCTTTGTGGCTTTAATAAGTGCTGTGAAGTCCGCCCTGAGTATCTCCTACTGTTGTTATCTCATGTTGTTTACCCTGGCATGTATTACAATGGATCCTACTGCCCTGTTCTTGTGCTTCTCGAAGACTATCGGCACTCTTCTCATAACATCTCGAACACGAGCACCGGGAAAACAAGAAGGCGCAGGGATAAAACTCACTTAGCTTGAAAGTGAGTGGCACAGCATGGAGTCGAGGTTACTGAAACACAATTTGCTGTTCCACTTCCACTTCGTGTCCTAGGAAAAAAAGAGAGAGAGTTTTATCAGTTTGTTCTACAACATCCCAGTGTTATTTAGGCTTAAATATTCCATCTGATATTATTCTGCATTATTACATACATAAATAAGTACTAAACACTGTTTATTCTGTTTAAACTTTTAATTAATAATTTAACTAATTACACGCCTCAGTACTCTTGTCAGTTTTTTTGTAACCTTAAAACTTTCATCTTGTTAACATTACCTGTTTTTTTTTGACAACATGTAATACTTACTGCTTAAAAATAATCTGAAACTTATTTAATCCAATTTAGCATTAATGGAATGGCTATACCATATCAAGACAAGGCACAGTCTGGATGACCCGGGCCATTTTGCTAGAACATCTTTTGGGATGTGACATGAAAAGAGCAAAGCAGAACCCATTTAAACTTCCACTAGGTGCAGAAATTAAGCCCAGGACCATGGATACCTAAAGGACAGAACTCACCACTACACCACTATGTTGTTCTTCTTGTTGTTTTCATATGTACTTGGTTAAAAAAGCTAGGAAAACGGAAAAGTTATATGTTGTAAGAAAGAGAAAGGGCAAATGAAAAAGGGTTAGGCAAGCCACAGTCGTATATTATTATTGAAAAGAAAAAAATAGAATTTCAAAAAAGTGCAACAAACTCCCAGACATGAGTTTCATGGTTGAACGAAGATGGCTAAACTTTTGATCTCATATGCTTCTAGCAGGAAGTCGGACACTGGAACTGACATCAGAGATGGTAGGGTCGTCAGTCTTCTGGTCTGAGGAGGGAGAAAGAGAGAAGGCATTGCCTTACTTAGTGCCAGGAGGACGGCTTGGACATGCTCTATGTGTTCCTCCCAGGTGCCAGAATAGAAGAAGATGTCATCTAGGTAGGTAGCACTATAGGAATTGTGGGGATGTAGCACACTGTCCTCCAGAAGTTGGAAAGTTGCCAGAGCCCTAAGTAATCCAAATGGTAGTACATGATATCGCCAGTGTCCAGTATGGGTCCTAAACACTGTCTTCTTCTTTGCGGAGTCCATTAAAGGAATCTGCCAATGTCCTTATGTCATGTCAAGCATGGTCAAGTATTGAGCCTTACCAAGTTGCTTGAGGAGTTTGTCCACTTGTGGCATGGGGTAATTATTGAATTGGGGGACTTGATTAATCATTGCAAAATTATCAACTTTTGTCTGGATTTGGGACCAAAAATGATCAGGCTAGACCAAAGATTAAAACTTTCCTAAGTCACATCAAGGTCTAACATTTGTTTGATCTCAAGTTCCACTTCTGCACACCTTTCTTCTGGGTGGGCTACACCCGGCTCAGTAATGATGTCATGCCAAATCAAGCTGGTCCTTCCAGACTGTTCATTCACCACTTCAGAGATAGAGAACATGGCTTACTTGAGTTCTTGTCATTAACTGGGTATCAAATCAGATCCAAAATTAAGCAATGCTTATAAAGCAAAGAAAGAACAGGGCTGGCCAGAGTTGGGATTGTGGTCCTGCTCCTTCCATGGTTTTAGCAGATTTATGTGGTAGACCTGCTCTATTGGATGATGGTTTGGTTGTTTGACCAAATAATTGACCAACCCTTTCCTCTCTTTAATTTCATATAGGCCTTGCCAATAAGCCAGTAATTTTGAGTGGGAAGTGGGAATAAGGACCATGACACCATCTCTGGGTTTGTTACTTACAAAGTCTAGTGCCACAGTCGTACCAACAGGCACAGGTTGCTTGTGCATGCTCCATATTTTCTTTTAGTATGGGCCTAATTTTTGCAAACCTATTGTGTTACTGTATGATATACTCTGAAGTGTTTGTAGAAGGGAGTGCCTCTTCTTCCCATCTTTCCTTTAATATATCAAATAGTCCCTGGGGTTGTTGTCCAAATAATGATTCAAAAGGTGAGAACCCTGCAGACGCTTGAGGGACTAACTGGTAAGCAAATAACATGAGGGGGAGTAACTGATCCCAATTACTCCCATCCATGGTTACCACCTTGCACAGCATTTGTTTGAATGTTTGATTAAACCACTTTACAAGACCATTGGTTTTAGGTCTTTAGATGTATTATTTTTTTATTTTGAGAAACTTCCCTGAATGTCTCCAAGTTAAAGGGTGTCCCCTGCACAGGAATACACTGAGCAGCATTTAAAGAACAAAACTCATCCTAAACTTTGCATTATCATCATCATTAAAATAAATTGCAAAATGGATAACAATGGAAACAAGTCTGTCAAGAGTTGCACAATTACTGCAAATACCGTATCTCAACCGCATTACCATTGCAAATAATATTTATGCAGTAGATGTTTCAGGACAAGGTATGGGCACAGCTTTATTACAAATAGAGCTTACAGTGCTTTCAGAAAGTATTCAAACAATTTCACTTTCTCCACATTTTGTTACATTACAGTCTTACCCTAAAATGTACTCAGTTTTTTATAAATCATACATTTACACACAATGAACCATAAACAAAAAGAAAAATTAGGTTTTTACATATTTTTTGTGAATATATTGAAAATAAAAAACTGAAATGCAACACATACATAAGTCCTTTGTTGAAATACCCTTGGCAGCGATTACATAACAGCCTCAAGTCTTCTTGGGTATGATATTATGAGCTGGGCAGACCTGGATTTGGGGATCTTCTCCAATTGTTCCAACCAGTAGCTGCTGAACTCTGTGAAGTTGGATAGGAAGCATTAGTGCACCTCTGTTTTCACTTCCCTACAGAAATATTTGATTTGAGAAATGTCCAGGCTCTGGCTCGGCCACTTACGGGCATTCACACAAGTCTGTGCACCTGACAGGTCATTGTCATGTTGTAAGATAAAATTTCGCCCCAACCCAAAGGTCTGAGTACTCTTAAAGAGTTCTTTTTTTGTCATAGATCTACCTCTGTACTTTGATCTGTTCCTCTTTTCCTTGATTCTAAAAAGCCTCTCAAGCAGACCCTAATACTAGTAAACAACACTACAGCATGATGTTGCTAACCACCAGGCTTCACCACTGGGACATTATTGGCCAGGTGATGAGTGATGTCTGGTTTCCTCCAAGATTGATGTGGTTTCCTCTACATGTAACAAGCCAAAGAGTTTAATCTTGGTTTCATGAGACCAGACCAGATTCCTTTAGGTGTTTTTCAGCAAACTCCAAGCAAGCTGTCGTGTGGCTTTTTACTACCCAATCCACCAAAATAGCTTGAGTGGTGGAGTGCTGCAGAAATGGTTATGCTTCTGACAGGTTCTTCCATTTTCACAGAGAATGTCAAAATGACCTTTAGGTTTTTGGGCACTTTCCTGACTAAAGTGCTTCTTTCCTCTTTGGCTAAGTTTGGCTGGACGGTCTGCTTGAGTACTTCCAAACTTGTTCCCTGTAAGAATGCTGGAAACTACTTTGTTGTTTAGGACTTTAAGAGCTGCAGAAATTTTCCAGTCCACAGCTCTGTGCCTTGACACAATCCTACCTCAGAGGTCTACATACAATTCCTTTGACTTAATAGCTTGGTTTATCCTCTGTCAACTGTGAAGCCTTATACATGCAGATGTGTTCCTTTACAAATCGTATCTAATCAACTGAAAGACCACAGGAGAAGCTTAATTAAGTTATAGAAAATCTCAAGGATGGTCAAATGAAATGGGTTGGACCTGATGTCATTTTCACAGGTCTTGGCAAGAGGTCTCAATACTGTATGTATGTTCATGTTATATTTAAGCTTTTTATTTTACATATATTTGAAAAAATGTGTAAAAAACATTCTTTGCTTTTTGACTATGGAGTATTGTGTGCCAATAGATGATTAAAAATTTGTTTAATCCATTTTAGAATGCAATATGTGAAAAGAGTGAAGCTGTTTGAATACCTTCTGAATGCAAAGTATGTTTTTACGTTCAGATTGGCCAGTGTTGTTTCCTATCAACTCTGCATCTCATAACATATACAGTATAAGAAGATTCTTTGACAAGAATAGATATGATAACACACCATGACATTCTCAGAAAGGATTAATGCAAATCAGCGTCAATCTCTACACCATGGGGTGCATAGCAGAAAAAAACATGGAGAAGAGGCCAGTCATTCACAGGTAGTTAAGAATTCTTCACACTTGAAATCTTAATGCTACATTAAAAAGGTACCAGTTTCCTATACACACATTGCAGTGAAGCACAGTTAATCTCTATTAAGTCACCATTTTTGCTGTTTCTCGGTCACAATTTATACAGAAGGTTTTGACTGTAAATTAAGGTACTGATAATAGACTACAGTGGATATGGTGAATCAATACCATCCCTACATTGAACTTGCTTAATCCTATTCATGATCATGGGATCTTGAGAACATCCTTGCAACACTAAACAAATGGCAACAATCAACAATAAATGGTGCATCCATACAAGCGAGAAAAAAAACAGATAAAACTTTTATAAAGATAAAAAATACTCACAAAACAGTAAACCCAAAACATCAGCAAGACTGGCTCAGTTTTAGCTTTGACTATCTGGAGGCATTAGCAAACAGAAGGATGCTGTTGACTAACCTGCTCGGTATTATCAACAATGGGTCACACCCTGTATAGGACACACCAGGGAACAAAAGACTAATTTTATCATGTTGCTTCAGGGGATCTTTGTTCTGTACTGGTATGACATTAAACTGCATCTGCCCTTGCAAGTAATCATCCAACTTGCAGGGAATACTTAGAGGTTGGTGGCAGGATTGGCACTCTAGCCACTGTAAACATTTCACCTTCACACAGCACTGAAATGACAGACAGGACCCCTTTCTGCTCTCCGTGGGAGTAGCTCTGCTGCAGCCACCAACAATATGGTTGCCAACCAGGATCCCAAGCTGTTTTTTTGTGTGGTAGGTGCAACAACGCATTGTACTAGTGCATGTTCCCCAACCTGACTTGCCTCGTGTGTGTCTTATAAACCATCAGACAACACTTTGGCCATTTTAATATACAGACATTTCCATAATTTATTAATAGTGCTCTAATGTTGTAGCTTTATTGAGCTCAATAAAATATCTAGATATCCATCTTAATAATGGATTGAAACCCTGAGAAACAAATTACTAAAATGCACTTTGGTTCTGCATTCACACAATACAGAAAAAAGAAAAAAAAGCAGCAATATTACCTAACCGATAGAACAATCAGAATTGATGGAGTTCCTTATACATTAAAAAAAAGAAGAAGGAGGATAAATCATAGACATGTATGAACTCTAAGACCACAGACTGGCCACTGGAACTAATCACCAGGAAGTCTTGAACATCCATAGTCCAGAAGTTTTGAGGTCATTGTGGGCTGGGAGAGGGGTGGATGCAGATATATACTTTGTTTTATGTTCTCACAAGAAGCAAGAATTTAAGATTACACAGACATCCTGAAAATATTATTTCTGGAAAATATTTGGGCTGTTGAGGTAGTGGCCTAATACATGTGTGCTAGCAACAAACAGAGAGCTTTCTGACAATCCAAATAAGTGTGCACATATTTGCTTAGGTCCCCAGAGGGACCAAAAGTGGTCTTATCACTCCTTTTCCTTATCTATTATTGTTCATTTGCAACCTTTGTAGTTTTACCAGTTTTTCAGTAAAAGAAACTCATTGCCTTGCTAATAAAGCAGTTGAATTACCGGAATCAGAGATGTTATGTCATATTATGCCTAATATGGTGGCATAGTGGCACTGTACTTATCTCTTCTTCCTTACAGGTTTAGGAATTTGGCATATTTTACCTTTATGTGGATGTTTTAACAGGTGTTCTGTTAGTCCTTCCCCATTTCTACTGTAAAGTTTTTAAGGCTACACTTAAGGTCTGGTTTGAGAAACTTTAAGCCCTCACTGGTTGTATCTGCTGCTGTCTGGATAGACTGTGGTTTCTTGTCATCCTGTAACAGAAAAGGCAGGCTTAGAAAATGAATGGATGAATTGACCGTGCTGTGTGAAAGTTAAGATGTTGAATGGGTCGTATATCTGAGTGAAGACACCCCAAGTAATTCACTTCAGATGTTAATTTCACATTTTCTGAGTCACTGTTAATTGGTGGATGTAATTGAAATTCATAACACTGAAAGAAACTGAAATGTTTTCAAAGGACAGGCTTCATAGAGGCATCCAGTTTTACAACTTTATTAATTTCCTTTTTCTAGTCTTTTTCTCATTTACTTTGGAAATCATATGTAGATGAATGGGGTTTTTATTCAACACCATACTCAGCATTAAACAGAGAGAGACAGGAGAGAGAGAAGGGCGAGAAAGTGGCCAAAAGCACCGTTAACACAGACCGTAGCTTCATTGCAGAAATGGCAAGTACAGAAACTGTTTACTTGGGGAAAAAAGTCAACCTTCTAGGATCATTGTGCATTATTGTAGGCTCAATGGTAGGAAGTGGGATTTTCATTGCTCCTAAAGGTGTCCTGAGAAACTCCGGCAATGTGGGCCTGTCTCTTATCATCTGGTTGGCTACAGGAATTTTCTCTACTTTTGGTAAGTAAAATAACACTCTTCTCCGGAAAGCTTGGGTTAAGGTTCATCAGCAGCCATAAAATATAGCAAATATGTATGGTTTTTGAAAACCATTTTATAATTATTATAGATGAGTTATGCAATTTTCTTTTGTATTCATCTAAGGAAAAATACTACTTGGATGGAAGAAACCAGAGGATAGAAGATTTTTTTGGCTTACAAAATGTCCTAGCAAGCACCACCATTTTCCATATTTGTTTCATAGGCATATTGATGTTGGCAACAATGTATATATCTATTAGGTGAATTTTTGATGAATGGACACAGGATGTCATCATGTCGCCATTATGAATGGTGACAGCACATTCAGACTAGCACCAAAGCTTTGGATCGGCTGGACTAAAAAGAGTATTTTTATGAGAATATAGGGAAAGAATAGCACATAAATTTAGGACATTTTAGCTGACTTTTGGCTTTTGTTTTTTACTTTGACACTATTTTTTTTTTTGTGTTGTTTATTTGGAACTTTGACCTTGGCTCAGTTCTTGACTATTGTTATTGGTATTCCATGTAGAAAGCCCTTCTGTTTCTGGTTGATATTAAAAAAAAGTTATCAGTACTAACAGGAATGGGCTAGCTTTTTGCCCCTGGTCACTCTTGTCTGAGGCTGTTGAATGGTAACATCTGCCATGTCACAGCCACATGATGGTGTAGTTGAGAATATATTGAAGGGGTTCAGTAAGAACTTACCTAAGTAAAATAAGTCACTGGCACTTTTATTCTTCAGTTGTCCAAAGCAACGATATCTTTATTGACACACACAGACCTTAGCTGCAATGTTCATGCGTGTGTGTTTTGCTCAGTTGCACACAAGCCATTTATACAATTTGCATTACCTTTAGCACTTCACATGTTTGGTTAGTATGTACCTCATGAATTCTTATTAGACTCTAAACAAACAACTCTCTTTTCAGATAAACATCACGTCCTTGAGAAGCCTGCAAGTCTATTTCGGACTGTACTTGTCAAACCCAAAGAAGCAGACACAAGCTAAAGTTTGCTTCATTTTCTTCTATTTAGAGAGAGAGAGAGAGGTTAGGAGCACGCACTAATACAGTGCATTGCTGCACCCACCACATGTTAAACCCACTCAGGATTCCAGATTAGGACCCGAGTGCAGCCATGCAATGGGTGACACTCCAGCACCACACTAGTTCAGATGGAATGGAACAGCGTGAGGTTTTTTATGGCGGCTGGAGTGCCAATTCTTCCACCACCCCCCAGGTGTTTTCCCTGCAGGTTGGAGGGCCTACATGCAGGGCTGGATGCAGATTAACGTCATACTATTTAGACTTAAACTAATTAATTAAGTAAAGAATTATAAGCGTGGGTGTTATATATAAAGATGATAACTATAAAGTAAAAATCAAATGCATGAAGTAAGTTCTTCTCCATTAGCTTGAGAATCTTATCTATTAATTATTATTACTATGCTAAGCACTGACAAATTAACAATGTACCTGCCAGGTCTGCTATTCCCAACAATAAGATTAAATGAGTAAATATACTCTTTTTCCTATGACTTATTTTATGATCACAAATAGCAAGTCGAATACTAGGCTTGTGACCGACTGCACCTGGACACAGGCCCTTGGCAGATCCCAGAATTTCCCAAACTGTGCGAGAAACTTTCAACCAGACCCCACAGTAGAAAGGAAAGTCTTAGTGTGAGCATTTTTAGTCTAACCTTTACAATAGCCACTTCAGTGAGCTCCCATTGAGTTTGTAAGTTTGTTTAGAGTTTAGTGTGTTTTTTCTGACTTTTGGCTTTGTGCTCCTGGATTTTTGAGTTTTGCTTTGCAGATTTGTTTTTGTCTTGATCTCAGTTTCAGAAATAATAATCTGACTACTATTTTAAGATTTATCCTTTGGATTTTTTTAAAGTACATGTTCTTAAGTCACTGTGAAAGGTCCTCACAGAAGGCGCAGTGGTAGTGCTGCTGCTTTGCAGTAAGGAGATTATGGGTTCGCTTCCTGGTTCCTCCCTGTGTGGACAGTGCTTTGAGTAGTGAATAAATGTAAAGAATTATTATTATTAATTATTAAAGGTGAAAGACAAGTAAAAAGTAGTAAATAATCCTATAGACTGTGGAAAGGTACTAGAAAAGTTAGAAACATAAACAACTTGTCAGATGATCCAAACAGGTGAGGCTAAAGGAGTTCCTTTGTTCTGTCATAGTAATATATAAATAAATGCAGACACATACTTACAAAATAATAGTACTTTTCTGGTTTTGAATTATGTTTCAATCTATTGCTTTTTGAATGAACATGTTCATATATTTGATTCTACTTCATCCTGATTTGCATTGCTTTCTGGGTGTGCACTGTCAGCCATGTTTTACAGAGTGATGTTTATTACCGCGTCCCACTGGCTGTGGAGGAGCTGGTCCTGCTGGCTGTACTGTTGGGCTCCAGCTTCTGTGAGCATGATGACCTATCACATACCTGACAAAGACTTACCACTTTCCACCTTAGCCCCAGTACTGATGTGAATATACATTTTCAGGTTTTAAAACAGGACATAAATGATCATACAAATTGTGTACTTCTTGGACTTTAATGTGCTACACTTCAAGTCTAACTTTTCTCCTCTCCCTACAGTGCTGTCAGGCTATTGGAGTCCCCTAGATCTATAAAAATAATTTAGTCTTAATGAAAAAAATATATTACAGAACATTCTCAAATACATTCTGTTCAATTCAGGATTGTGGATATTCCAGAAGTATACAATAAGGATATTGAAAATGGAGAACAGAGAAAGACAGGAGGGCAAGTGTCACAGCAAGAGTGCCATGAGACTGAGCGATGAAACTGAAGCATGGCTAAGCACGGTGACTTGGGTTTGGGCACTGTGTAATGAACTGTTAATTTAAGTCCCACCTTTTATACTATTTTTTTTATTTTTTTGCTTCCATGCATACCACATTTGTGTACTGCACAGGCTGAGGACTGCTGTTCTTGTGCATATCTGCACTGAATTGTGACTAGTTTTATGTAACAATTGAAAACCATTTCAGTTACCTAAATGTTTATATAAAAATTGGGCAATTTAAAGACAATCTTTAAAATCAGAATTAATTTTTTTAATAATGCAGCCTCGCTAGGTCCAAGGTCTCTGGTTTTAAAAATAAGGAAATATAATGCGCTATACCTTTTTAAAATTAATCACATAATTTAATTCTTTAACTTTAACAGCACGCCTTTAAACACATAATGGAATATGACTGCGTTTACAGATGTGCTTACACTTTGTGCTCTATAGGTTTTTGTAACTTAATAAAACTTAGACTAGATGGAGGGAGCAGGAGAGCTGGGAAAAATAGGAGTGAACTGAAAGTTCTGAATGATTACAGTGACTAAAGTAGGAAAGAAAGTACTGACATCATTAGTTATTGTTTTTAACAACATGTTTAATATCATATCAGAATGCTCTGAGTACAGTTTAAATGAATCAAGTGTAAACGTTCTCATATAAGACATGATAAGCTAAGTCTGTAGCTATCAACTAAAATGCATCTTTTAAGAAGGTACTGTATATACCAGCTTCAGGAATGAAGGAGTATTTGAATTGGTTATTTTTTATTTTTTTGTTTTCTGTAATCTGAGTTTAGAGTATTGACAGATTTAGGTTCTTATCGTTTTACTCTTTCACAATTTTATTCATTGTATTTGTATTAATAAAATACAATAATTAATCTAAAAGACAAGAATTAGATTGACTCAATAGACTAAATACAACTACTATAAAAGCATCTCATAAATAGCTTCAAAAACAATTACTAAGACAGAAGCCACACTGGTGCAAAGTGTTTCTGTGTTCTCCCAAAACTTAGTTTGAGTTTGATGTTGTCACAAGATACTGTATTTTACAGTTTTGGCAAGATCTGCTACCTGGTGTTTCATGGCTCATCACATAAGACTAAACATTTGATAATACTGTGTTTAGTTTAAAATATTGTTGTAAGAATTACCATAGATCATTTAAAAGAAACCACTATTGAAAAGTCTAAGGAGTAATAAAATCTAATATTGTTTAAAAAGATTTCTGCAGTGAAAATATATCTCCTTTTTGCTTCCCAAAATCTCAGAAAAAAGATATTGGTCATTATTAATCCGTCTGTTTTACTAACCTGATTATCATTCATTTTAGTATTGTGTGGGCTTTGGTCTTTGTTAAATATTGTTACAGATGTCATAAAAAATGTAAAAAATACACAGACAAAGAGAATGAGAGGAAACAATTCAGTCTATCAATCACCTTTGGTTAGTTAATAGTTTATATGCCCCAAAATCATATTCTACCAATGTGTTTTCTGCTTCAACAATATGACCTATTAATCTGTTTATATTTGTGATGTCCTTTATTTTATGCCTGGCTTCTAGGAGCGCTCTGCTATGCTGAGTTAGGCACAAGCATTAAGAAGTCTGGTGGGCATTACATTTATCTTTTGGAAACCTTGGGACCCATGCCAGCATTTCTTCGTCTCTGGGCACAATTTATTCTTATTCGGTAAGTTTCTGTGAGATGAGCATGCAGATAATATATTCTGTATTCTTTAGTCATGATGATTAAGGTTTGGTAAGTTTTAAATTTGAGAAAGACTGATAGACTGGCATCTTTGTTAACACAAAGATTTAGATTTTATCTGTGGAGATAAGATGCTGGCACTCAGTGTTGTCGATGGAGAGTGAATGGTCAATGCCTACCACCAGGTTTATTTCAGGGGTACAAAATAAAAAAGGAATACTCTATACTCTCATGAAAATTTAGAAAAAGATGGAATTCTTTATGTTGTGTTTCTGAACACCAGAAAATCAACCAGCAGGAGTATTTGCTGACATTAGCAAAGAGATTAGTAAAATAAAATGTGTTATTTGGTGTAGTCACACCTTGCATTATTTCTGTTAGAAAAGTGCTTGTGAGGATTCCTCAAACATGTTTTTTTCCATCTGGACATATGCTGAGGTATCCTTCAAAGCAAAACAGAACACTTTTATTTGTTCTGTGAGTATTACTCAATGTTAAGAATTATTTACCATTAGAATCTCAACTGGAACAGATACTTGAACCTCTCAGCCATTCTTCAGAATTGCCTTTGAAATACTCCAAAAATGTGACACGTCTAGAAGGTTCATTAACAGTTAAAAACAAAGAAAACTAAAACAACAAGCAAACATTTTACACCTAAATATTGATAAAAAATTTGCTCTAGGAATTCTGCTGTGTGATGGTTTTTGGATAGATAGATAGATAGATAGATAGATAGATAGATAGATAGATAGATAGATAGATAGATAGATAGATAGATAGATAGATAGATAGATAGATAGATAGATAGATAGATAGATAGATAGATAGATCTTTTTTTTTTTTTTAAATAAACTTTATTTAGCACAATAACAAAAACATGAACACAGCAGTAATATGCAGTTAATAGACATGTTGCATTACTCCACTACTATTGCCCTGTACACGCCTTCTACTCCACACATAATATTACAGAATTTCCATAATACATAAGTAATTCATCATTTGTTCATTATACCACTACTCCCTGTATATGCCTCCTAATCCACACATAAATATAAATAATTGTCCCTAATAAGTTGTACTCGTCTCCTACTCTGTACATCACACTCCATTATACACACAGTACTGTATTCCTCAGGACGTCTCCTGTGCTATGCTTACAACCATCCAGTATTTAAATATTGTGAAGGACATTTGAAGAAGTCACCACCCAGTCACCAACTTGTCCCTCTCAACAGAACACAAAACACCCCTAAGCCCCCATAAATCACAGAAGGTCTGCATGTCTCCAATGAGGTGGTGGTATGTGAATTCCAGTTTCAATCTGCACTTCACCAGCACTTTAAACATCAGGAGCACATCGGTGGTCTTTGAGGTTTTCTCTTTGTTCCTCCTGGTTTTGAGGATTGAGAGTTTTGCTTGGCCCAGAAGATAATTGCCCAGCACACACTTGTTTCTCTGTCTCAGAGTATACTTAACACCAAAAATAAAGCAAACAGGTGACAATGACAGTCCTATTCTATCAAAGAGTGTCTTGAGAAATGTAAAAAATGGTTCGAGCCTTTTGCAGTTAACAAAAAGGTGAAAGACAGTTTCTCGCTGTTGACAAAACGGACAACAGTCTGATGTTTCCGGTGAAATAATCGATAAGAAGGAGTTGGTGGCGAGAGCCCCATGAAGAATCCTCCATTGTAGGTCGCCAATTCTTTTTTGCAGTGGGTGTTTGTAAAAAGTTCTCCACGCTGGAGTTTCATTCACTCCAACATGCAGTTCTTGTCTCCACCGTGTGTCTGGCAAGTCTCTAAGAAATCTGTAGAAAGTCACCTTAACACACACCTGGTAGAACTCATTTTTTCCCATCGTGTCATACTGCTTGTCTATTAAGTTGCCAAATCTCAGAATGGAGCCCGGCTGGTCGGTGCAGTCTGTGACGTTGGGCTTGACTTGAATGACGAGCTCCTTCACATCTGAGTTGAAGATTGTATTGTCTGAAGAGACGCTCTGGCACAGTGACCCTGCGCCTAAGGTGACTAAGGCCTCCTTAAACTGGCACAGAAAGTGGTGTATGAGCCGTTCAGACCTCACGCCCAGGACCGATGTGAGGTGTGCTGCAGTGTGCCATGTGCCAGTGTGGTTATTAACAAGATGGCCAATCTTCAGAATTCCACTTTTAATAAGGACTGAGGTGAAATGATATGAGCAGAGCAGAGGAGATTTCAGCACATTATTCCAAATCAGAGGTTCCTCCAAAAAACAATGAAGATTACAGAAAACAAAACAAGATCTCCTAAACTTACTATGCCAAGTAATCAACATGGACTGATAAAATTTTGGCAGAAATGATAAAGTTAGTTTAGAAACATCTAAGAGGAGTAGCCGTTTGTCAAATTTTAACTCGTTCACTTTGTGTAAAAGTACAAACGCCAGGTCTCTCCAAAGCAGGCCGTCTGGACCATAGAACAGCCTCTGCAGCGTCTGGAGCCTGAAGGCCTCGATTTTACTCCTGACGTCAATCAGGCCCTGCCCTCCTTCTGCCACTGGTAGGTGCAGCACACCTCTCTGGACCCAGTGCAGACTGTCCCAAAAAAAGTCAAGGATGATCGTCTGTACAGATTTGATCAGAGCTACTGGTGGATCAGCACACCTGAGCTTGTGCCAAAACATGGAGGCAATCAAGTTATTCAGAATTAATACCCTGCCTCTACATGAAATGTCCCTCAGAAGCCACTTCCAACGGTTCAGCCTTGCTTGGATCAGATCTGTCCACCCCACCCAATTGTCTACAGCGGTGCCATCCGTGCCTAAATACACCCCCAGGTACCTAAAGACATTCTTGTTCCATTGGAGGGTCTCAGGAAGAGCCGGAGGAGATGCGAGTCCCCAGTCACCCACTAAGAAAGCATTGCTCTTCAGCCAATTGACTTTCGCTGACGTCAGTCTTTGAAAAACATCTAAGCAGTTGACTAAAGTGTCTACGTCAGATGAAGAAGAAACAAACACAGTCACATCGTCTGCGTAGGCAACGACCTTAAAACATGTAGTGGGGCAAACTGGGATGCTGAGACCAGAAAGACGACACCTGAGCTGCTCTAGGAGGGGCTCAATTGATAAAGAGTAGAGCATCCCTGAGAGGGGGCAGCCCTGGCGAATACCCCTGGTGACAGAGAAGGGGGCTGTCAGGGCACCATTAATCTTCAGAACGCCAAAGACATTTGTGTAAAGCATCTCAATATATTTGGAGAAGGAGGACACAAACCCAAAAGCTTGTAAGACTCTGAACAGATATTTGTGATCCACTCTGTCAAAAGCTTTTTCTTGATCCAAAGAGATCAATCCTGCCTTTAAACCAAAAAGCTGTGAAGTCGTAATTAGGTCTCGCACCAGAAATATATTATCAAAGATGGAGCGGTTTGGCACACAGTAGGTCTGATCTGACCTGATGACGCACCCCATTACCCTACGCAGGCGAGTAGCCAGAGCCCTGGACAGAATCTTGTAATCCGTACATAAAAGGCTAACAGGACGCCAGTTCTTGAGGTCAGACAGATCTCCTTTTTTAGGGAGCAGAGCGAGAACAGCCCTTCGACATGATAATGGCAGTTCATTGTTCATTATGCTCTCCCTGAAGACTGCTAATAAATCTGCACCTAATAAAGTCCAAAATGTTCTAAAAAATTCGACCGTCAGGCCATCTATGCCAGGCGACTTTCCCGTATTTAGTCCACTGAGGGCTGTAGTCAAGTCCTCCAAGCTGAGGGTTGTATCTAGAAGCTCTTTTTCTGTTTCGGGGATTTGTGGCAGGTTGTTTAGGAGACTCCTGGTCTCAGAAGAATCTTCTGTTGTTTCGGCACAGAACAGCTTTTTATAAAAATCCTGAGCTAGAGCCCTGATGGCCTCAGGCTCCTCGATGATGCGTCCATCCTCATTTTTCAGAGCGTGAATCACTTTACTCTGTGATCTTTTTTTCTCAAGTCCAAAAAAATATTGAGAAGGAGAATCCATTTCAGCCAAGTCCTGAATTCCTGAGCGCACAAGAGCACCATGCACCCGTCTGTCCAGTAAGTCCATGAGATCTTGTTTCTTTGTCTTTAAATTCTCAAAGACACCATCGTTGAATGAGCTTTCTAAAGACAAAGAGAGTTCTAAGATGTCTTCCTCCAACTCTGCCATTGCCTTCCTCATATTCTGAGTTACATTTTGTATGTATTGTTGACACAGCACTTTGATTTCAGTTTTTGAACAGTCCCACCACTGACGCAGAGATGAAAAAGAAGATGTTGTCAATCTCCACCTCTTCCAGAAGAATTCAAAAACTTCAATGAAGCGGACATCTTTCAGTAGACTGTTATTGAAGTGCCAGTATGACGGAAAAGAAGATTGAAATGGAAGAGAAACTTTGAGAAGGACAAGACTGTGATCAGAGAAGCCAGAAGGATGAATGGAGCAGTTCGCTATAAGATTGCTGTGGTGATTCAAACAATACACCCTGTCTAGTCGCGCCATGGAGATCGAGCCGGCCGAACCCTTCACCCACGTGTACTGGCGAATTCCTGGGTGTAATGCCCTCCAGACATCAAAAAAGTCAGCCTTACTGAGGACTGACTTCAAGTGAGCCGCGGAGCTGGGGTGAGGCTCCAGGCCATTTCTATCTAACATGGCATCATCGGTGCAGTTAAAATCCCCCCCCCAAATAGATAGATAGATAGATAGATAGATAGATAGATAGATAGATAGATAGATAGATAGATAGATAGATAGATAGATAGATAGATAGATAGTCAAGGAAGTAACTTAGCTTTCTGAAAACGTTCTATTAATAAAAAAAATTATTACGAAACAAAAACAACCCTCTCTCAAATACACATCACAATTACTAGAAAGAAAGACAGCTTCTGTTATGGCCAAATATAAAAAGAGCAGTCACAGTGAGGCATTATAATGGTGTACTGTAGGTATAAAGGATCCCCAATAGTGTAACCTCTACTGACTAATTCCTCAGGTAAAGGTACTTAATGTTAGTATGTCAGAGACAGGATGTGTAACATTTCACATAATGGCCATCAATTTTGTCTTTACATTCTCCTCCACTACTACCTTCAGGTGGTTCAGAGTGCATTCAATTAACTGAGCCTGCCTTCTTAATTAGCTTGTTGATTCAGTGGGCCTCTCTTTAAGTAATGCTACCAGCCGAACACATCACAGTATAGAAAATCTTACTGGCCATTACAGAGTTGTAGAACATGCAAAGGATGTCACTACCCACATTAAAGTAGTGCAGTCTCTAAGAAAAAAGCCTGCTCTCCCCTTTCTTATATAGTTCCTTTGTGTTGCGAGACCAGTCTAGCCTGTCATTGATGTGGATCCCCAAGTACTTGTAGCAGTGTACCACCTCCACATCTATAGTGGCCAGGCATAGAGGCTCTTCAGTGCAGTGGAAGACAATAACAAATTATAACCAATTTCTTGGTTTTGACAATGCTAAGCTGCCAGCAATATTTTCTGCACCAATAAAGTTTTCCACCTGACCCATATACTCTGTCTCAATACAGAGTTGTCATGTTGTCAATAGATAGATAGATAGATAGATAGATAGATAGATAGATAGATGCCTGACAGCTTTTACAATATCCAGGACATCATAGGATCATCCATCTGCAAATGTCTGAGCTTACCCCTTAACAGGGAAATCTAGATGGTATTGAAGACACTATAGAAATCAAAAACATGACAGCTTTGTCCAGACGACAATAGGCTTTGTGATGCAGATAGATGATTGCATTTTCCACTTCAATCTTTGTTAAATAAATAAAATACAGTGGGTACAAGTGGTCATTCACAAGAGGATTCAGGACCGTCCTCTCAAAAGACTTTATGATGCGTGATGTTGGAACTGGAAAAATACAGGATGTTTTTCACAGTAGCAGCACATTTTGGAGCCTTAGTGACAGACTGAATATGTGACAGAGGATATCACAGCCTCTTTTTCACTAGGTTTGAATGCTTTCTTTTTCCTCATTCAGGAGGCCTTTTAGCGCCTTAGTAATCCAGGGCTTGTTGCTTGGAGAGCAACGAACTGCCTTTGAGTTTATCACAGTGTCGAAACAAAAGTTAATATACACTGTGATGCAGTGACGTAGTTCCTTAATATTGTCGTCATTTGATACGCACATCATTTCCCAGTCTGTCATTTGGAAGCATTCATTCAGAGCAATTTCAGTCTCCAGGCTCCATTTCTATTCTGGTGGTTACAGGTGTCCAGCTAATACCAGGCATGTTGATGGGAATCAAGTTGTGGTCAGATGTGCCTAAAGGTACCAGTAATTTAAACTTAAAGGCACCTTTAACATTAGAATAGTGCAGGTCCAGCTTGTTATTTTGTTGAGTGGAAAATGACACAAACTGATTGAAATTTGTCATTGTTTCTGGTATGCATGGTAAGAATGATTTGTCATTGAAGTGTTGGTGACAGAGTAAATCATTTCTATTGCGGAGTCCCTGTTTGCAGAGGGAGGAATATAAACATGATTAAGGATGATCTAACACATCTGCTTGGACAAATAATGTAACAGCCAGAATTTCAATGTCTGAATTACAAACTGTAGTTTTATTTGCTTTTACACCATTGATGCCCAGTCTCCCACCAGTCTTATTTTCCACAAAGCACTGGTTCTTTTTCTGCTCAGATAATGTGAAATCTGTCCAACAGTAAAACAGTGCTGAACCCTTCACTATAAAGTTACAACCACATACTGTATTTGTAATAATAAAATTGTTAATTAAAAGTGCTTTTATAAATTCCACAGCTTACACAATTATAAAAGGTTTGCAACCTGTAAAGTGGAGAATACACCCACTTTGTGTAACAATACAGCAGTTGTGTTTCTTACCTGCCAGTTGCAGTATGAATGTTGAGCAATTTGTGGTCAGTTACTGTGCAAAGAAGAGGGATTTAGAAAAGATTTAGAAGAAAAACTGCATTGCCCTCCTCCCTAACTTTAAATCATTTGTTATCCTTTGAACAATCTAGGCCTGCTGCCTCATCTGTGGTGGCTTTGGCATTTGGCCGGTACATTGTTGAACCTTTCTTCAGCCCCTGCTCAGCACCCACATTACTTGTTAAAATGATCAGCATAATTGGAGTCTGTAAGTAGTCATTTGACTTTCCTATTATCTTTTCTTCATGCCTGCTTTAATCTAAATGTCAATGATATGTACACTGATCATGCATCTTTATGAAAAATGAATATGTCAAAACATATGCTATAATATGTTATTATTTTTATGTACATTTATGTTGTAAAAACACAAAGGACACACTCTATCTGCACACTCCATTTATTGTCCTGAACTCAAGAGAAATTTAAGAATACGATTAAGGCGGTTACACTTGCTCCAGAGAACTGTTTGTTTTAAAAAAAGTACTACATAAGAGTCAGAGCTCTGTCCCTGTCCCCAATAGGTCTCAGATGACAACTCACTAGTGCATCATGTAGCTTAACACTAGAATCTCTGAAGCCTGCAAATGTTTTCGTCGCCCCGGACCAACGTAATTTTCCTCGCAGCTCCTTATCACCATGCCAATTGCCCAGTGATAAGCACTAACCCATCCTCCATTCAGCCAGCTGAAGTCACCACACAGCAAAATTCTCACCGCTCAGGTCTGTGTGGATGTTTTGTATCTGGCAATGAGTTGTAGGGAATTATACAGGGCTATTCAAAATGAAAGAGCAGATTTCAAAAATGTATTTCAAACAAACTGTATAAGACAGAAACACATTCCACACATCACTGGATAGAGGAAAGTTCAAAGTTTGGTCCTATGGTCCTTGAGGTTGCATGCACTCAACATGAGCACCATGTGTAGCGCGACATACATCAAAACGGTAGATATATGCTTGCCCGTGAGGTGGATTTCCTAGGGCTCCATTCGAACACACCTCAGATACATTTTCATCTGACATGCATGGATGACCAGTGCAACCTTTTTCTACGAATTTTTTATGCCACTCGTAAATTTGTTTATCAAGAGGCGGCTGTTTGTTGAATGTCGGTGGAATTCACGTTGCACTTGAACAATGGACTCACACTTCGCAAATTACAGCATGCAAAATGATTTCTCTTGTGGTGTTGTCGCCATTTTACTATAAATGAGAAACAGCACTCTGTGGTATTCACTGGTACTTTTAGACGGGCTTTTAAACCTTGAACTTTCCTCTATCTAGTGATGTACAGAATGTGTTTCTGTCTAATACAGTTTGTTTGAAATAAATTTTTGAAATCTGCTCCTTCATTTTAAATAGCCCAGTATAAGTAGATATTTGAATACATGTGTGTTTTTCATAGTCATGCAGATTTGCTCAGGTGGTAGAGAGGTAGTGCTGCTGCTTTGCAGTGAAGTGATTTCTTGGTTCAAATTCTGGGTCTTCCCTGCATTTAACACTTTGTATAGTGAACTGCTGTTATTATCAGCGATTCAAGTGTTAAAAATAACCTCTGTTGGTTTGTACTCCATCATGCTCTTAACCTAATCTCACATTTAATGGAAAAACCTAGTAACTGTCATTGTTTTCAAAATTGAGTTTTGTTTTTAGTTTTTGGTCTTTCCTGATGTTATAAGGTAGTGGTGATGGCCAAAAATGTCTTCTTTCCGGTCATAGCACGATAGAAGAAGCTAGTATGTACACAGTATTTTACATACTGCAAGACAAAAACCTAGCAACTTCACTGACCAATGTTTACCAGGATTACGATCACATGATTTAAATGCTGCAACTGCGTTATTTAAATTTGTTGATTCGTGACAGATATTATAATATTTATATATTATAATATTTAGTAAATAAAAATGTGTTCATGGATTCTTGGTTGAAGTAAGTAAAACTAATTTGAAATGCTTCAAACATTCATATCAGGTAACTTAGTTACCATATACACCAAACTGTTATGTCATGCATACATTTTAAAACTTGTTTAGCTTTGTAGTGCTCAGCCACTAAAAGTGACTACATGATAACATCACATGGCGCACACCCTTTACGTCACCCATCACGCCAATGTGACTGGTAAAAGGTGAGGTATCTAATAACAATATTTGTTGCCCATCAAAATAATACAGAAAATGGCAATACACATGAGACAAAATTAAATTCAAAATGGTGATTCACTGACATCACCCAAATTACAAAAAAAAAAACACAAAATAATAATATTTTGATGGAAAAACCAAAGTAAAAAAGAATTCAGAATGTTCTGACATTCTCTCATGACAATGTTTGGTTTGCTTCTGTACTACATTGATGGTTATAGATAGTATTTTAATGAGTAAGGACTAGAAGACAAGACATAGTGAAATTCATTGCCCCCTGTTGGATATAGGATCTTTGCCCCTGCCATTTTATTTCTTACGTTTACTTAATCACTTTTATCTTTCTCCATCTTTACCTAGCATTTGCTGTGGCTGTGAATTGCTGGAGTGTCACCTTAACCACACGATTACAGATAGCACTTACCACTGTCAAGATGGGGGCCTTGGGATTAATTATTGTGCCAGGAATGATCAAGCTTGGTTCAGGTAAAATAAATGTATTGTTTGTTGTTTTTAGCTCCTGTGATCCACAATTTTGCACAATTAGCAGCATGCATTGATTGTTTATGCCACAATTCATAAATGTTGGCAGAAGCTTTAATTGACAACTCAACTTTCTGTGAATGCTGCCATTGGTACTAAGAAAGGCTGAATGAGAAGATGTAGCTAGGTGTACCAAATACATTTTTATTGGACCGATGAGCAAGCAGATAGTCAGGACATCTAGACAATCCAATCTTGGCCATAGACATAGAGAGAAAATGGATTCAGACTATGGATATATCAAATGGCAAGTCATAACCAAGCATAGAACATTTTAGTACACTAAGACCAAGAGATGTATCCAGAATCATTCTCAAAAATTGGAGTGAAGTAGTCAAGATTCTAAAAAGATACAGAGCCAAATGTTAAGTGAAAATCATACTTTAAAGTCAGAAGAAAAAAAGGTTGTAACCAGAAAGCTCAGAAATAAATATCAGAATAACACTGTCTTTTTGTTTTAAATCCAAGCTTGGTCAATGCAGACATTTAAGTTGTCATGGTAGTGACTTAACATGTTACACACTCCCAGTTGTCTAATCTAGTAGTGGCACAGAAACCATCAGCAAAAATGGTGGCAACCAAAAGGAAAATAAGAAAATGCCATGGGAGAAGGCAATTCTGTTATAACAGAGTCAAAAACATCTATAAACAAAAATGAAATTTACCACACTTGATTTGTTGGCCTCAGAATCCCTAAAAAACATATCAAAATAATATTTAGAGACCAAAGAATGGCTGAAAAAAATTAAAATCATGAACCAGATTATGGAGTCCTTCTGTGAAATTTATTAAAAAGGGATATGCATTAACTCAAAAATGGTCTTCATGGCTGTAGCCCCACCAATGAACCAAACACCAAATTCTCATGCCATGATGTTGTCAGTCCAATATCCTTTGGATCATATATTTCTGGTTCTCTTATATATATTTCTCTTCTGGTTCGTCCTGCTTCCACTTCAAAACCAGTCCCACCCACACGCAGCCGACACGGCATTTCTCGATTCCTATTCGTCCTCTTCCAAACCCTTCCCCACACTGCATTGGGACTCCAGACCAGTAGTGCAAACACTGTCATGCACTATACTGGCCTGCTGAGCGTAATACATCCAACAAGTACTCCAGGTGCTGCCACAACGGTAAAGTAGCTTTACCACCTTTGCGGGAGTTTCCTGTGTCTTTACAACAGCTTCTTACACACCAAACATCAGAAGCTAAAAATTATCGTGAACACATTCGAGAATACAACTCTTCTCTAGCATTTGTTTCCATTATTGAACAGATAACTCAACCTCTTGGCCATGGACCATCCTGTTTTAAAATACACGGGCAAATTTATCACCAAATCTCTCCAGTATACGCTAGCACTTCTACCTCTCCAGGATATGGACAGTTGTATGTTTTTGACACAGCGCAAGCTACTAAAGTACGCTTACAAAATAAAGCAAATTCTGCATGCAGTGAAAATTTACTTCTCCTGCTAGATTCCATGCTCAGAACCATCAACCCCTTCGCTAAATCATACAAACACATGCATGAAATCACTCAGTCCATTTCAACAGCATCTGTACAACTGGTTTTCAAGGAAAACCCTAGGCAGGATTTACGACGATACAATGCCCAGACATGTCGCCCGGATGTTGCAGCGATTTTCATTGGAGAAGATGGCGAACCGCCTGCCGAAAGGGACATTTGCATCTATCCCATAGGCAACTCCTGTAAACAGATTTCCACACTCAATATGAATTGCGATCCTATGGTTTACCCACTTTTATTCCCTTATGGAGACATTGGCTGGCACAAAGATTTACATGTTCCCGATAAAAGAACCGCCAAGCGAATAAGGCTTACTCAATGCTAATTTTACACGTGCAGATTAGCAGTGAGGAATACATTTAGTATTTTGCACACCAGCGGCAAACTATTCCAACAGTATGTCATAGATGCATATGTTAAAACAGAGGGCGCGCGTCTCAACTATCTCAGATTACATCAACAAGATCTGCGTGTGGAACAATACAAAGGACTATCGGACTCTTTGCAAGCAAACGCTGAAAATAACGTACAAGTAGGCAAAATGATCATATTACCGTTCACATTTCCAGGAAGTCCAAGATACATGCAACAAAACTATCAGGATGCCATGGCCATAATACGTAAATTCGGAAAGCCTGATTTATTTATCACTTTCACATGTGATCCTGCTTGGCTGGAAATTCTATATGCACTGTCAGATACCCAAAGACCAGAGCACAGACCTGATATTGTAGTACGAGTCTTTTGGATTAAGCTGCAGAAATTACTTAGAGACATTCTACAACAACATCTTTTTGGGGTTGTTATTACACCGCCGTATGCTACAGTGGGCGTCGGCTGGTAATTCTTAATCGTGAAATGCAAAACGTTGGAGAAATTCTAAAGTGAACAGGACGGGCCAGACAATAGGAGGCTCAACTCACTCTTTTGCAGATGACTTAAGAACCAGTTTAACTTGGCATCAAAACCTAACAATCATCTTTAAACCAATATCTGTAATTCCTGTTTACTGTCCATATCAGTATATTTTGTATTAAATCAATCTTTAACAATGGCAAAGACTGTTATGTTAACTCTGTCTTGCCTTGTCTGTGTATTCTACTATGGAAGCTTATTCCTACCATTCAAAAAACAAAAAACATTGCATTATTTCACAAAAATATTGTTGTTATTATGCAATATATAAGAATTGTTGCAGTCCTCTGATGCTGAATGTTTCAATATTAATGATCAGTGTCTGAACTCACGCAATACATGTTGACAATGATAGGGTTTTAAGAGAGATAAAATAGAATTATTGTTAATTACATTGTAGCCTATATTTGTTTTGTTCTCAATAATGTTTACTCTGTGCCCTTGGAGCCCAAGGCTAAAAGCTTTGTGCTGCTGGTTAGCAGATTGCTTTGCAGGAAAGTTCGAGTTATGGATCAATGCCCATATGGCATCTACTGTAAAAACCCAAAACATTTCCCCATTTGCCTCTTCCATTACGTCACTGTGTTTAGAATTCCTGAAAGATTTCTCTACTTTAGAGAAAGATGTGTTTTAAGTAATCATGTAGTAACAGTGGTTCAGCCTCCATTTGTAAAGGATGAAATATACATGTATGTATGCAACAGTTTGATTTCACTGATCTATCCACCTTCTTGTCTACTGCTAGAATATCTGATTATGTCAACCCTAATTTTTGTCTTTGTAGGACAAACTGAAAATTTTGACAGTGCTTTTGACACCAGTTCCTTGACATTAGACAAGCTGCCGTTGGCTTTTTATGCAGGATTATATGCTTATGCAGGATGGTAGGTGTCTTTATCTCAAAATTTGTTTCTGTTTTTTGCATAATTCCTGCTGGTAAATTTTTCTTGAATATGTTGACCTGACGCAAAGAGCTTTAAGATCCCTTGTGAAAAAAACAGCCGATCTACCTTATATTAAGTGATCACCTGGATTTAGATAGATAGATAGATAGATAGATAGATAGATAGATAGATAGATAGATAGATAGATAGATAGATAGGGCGGCACGGTGGCGCAGTGGGTAGCGCTGCTGCCTCGCAGTTGGGAGACCTGGGGACCTGGGTTCGATTCCCGGGTCCTCCCTGCGTGGAGTTTGCATGTTCTCCCCGTGTCTGCGTGGGTTTCCTCCGGGCGCTCCGGTTTCCTCCCAC
This sequence comes from Erpetoichthys calabaricus, assembly GCF_900747795.2. Taxonomy (NCBI): domain Eukaryota; kingdom Metazoa; phylum Chordata; class Cladistia; order Polypteriformes; family Polypteridae; genus Erpetoichthys; species Erpetoichthys calabaricus. The sequence goes on from NC_041394.2 coordinate 116,393,051, forward strand.
GATCCAAAGACATGCAGGTTAGGTGGATTGGCGATTCTAAATTGGCCCTAGTGTGTGCTTGGTGTGTGGGTGTGTTTGTGTGTGTCCTGAGGTGGGTTGGCACCCTGCCCGGGATTGGTTCCCTGCCTTGTGCCCTGTGTTGGCTGGGATTGGCTCCGGCAGACCCCCGTGACCCTGTTTGGATTCAGCGGGTTGGAAAATGGATGGATGGATAGATAGATAGATAGACTTAGTGATTGGCTTATTTTTCCCAGGCTGAAATTTAGGATTTTACAGAAGCAATATTCAGTTTTTCATTTTATTGTGCCAGAGGTGAACAAGTCAAAATAATACAGCAAGCAACTAATGAATTAATTCATTAGATAATTTCATCTTTACAGTGCCGATAAAAGCACTCATTTTCTTCATTAATTTCAGTCTTAATGGATCACCAATTCATAGAAAAAATAAATTAAAGTAAAATTTAATGATTTTCTGAACCCAAAAACTGTTCCAGCATAATTTTTACAAGGAGTAGGTACAATTGTAATACACTTTAAATCCAGGAATTTACATGAGGGCCAATGTTTGTGAGAAGTTTAATGTTGGCCTTCTGTCTTGGTGGCTTTTTTCCTGGTAGTCCATATTCTTCTTGTATTCCAAACATGTTCTTGTTAGATCTCTCGATTAAACAGATATGGTTCTTGTTCTGCATTTTATGCTGCCTTGACACTGCAATTAAAAAATAGGGTCAAGTGACCCTAGGTAGTGAATAAATGTGAATTAGTGTAATTCCTGGGATGCACACACTTTTTTCACTTTTATCAACATATACTCCCCCAAAAATTAATATTGTTATTATGTAATTGAACACTCTGACTGTGGCTGCAAATACTGTAAAAAAACAAAGTGTGTAACTTTTAGCAAAGAAATTCCTCCATAATAGATACCTGTGACTCTAATGTGACTGTTACATTGCTCTATGAAGACAGAACAATGCTCAGTTTGCATGCAACAACCCTTTACTTCCGTAGTCCCTTTTTAATCTTTATCCACACTTTTTCAAGTATACAAAGAAAGCATGAAACATGGCACTGTTGCAAAGCTATGCAGATATGACAGTGACCACCTTCTCTGAGTAATGCTCAAAAACAGGTGGCAGCAGCATTTTTTATCATATGATGTTATGGTGATTAAAGATGCTGCAATGGCTATTTATTATTTTAAAACTTCAGGGTTTTTCCAATTGTAATTCACACCAGTTTTCTCCTCTTTCCGTAAGGTAGTCTTTCTCCTGTCAGTACTATATCAATCCTCAATATTATCAACTTTTATCCACAAATTAGGATATGTGCCTATGTGTCTGTCTGTGTGTCTGTCCACTTACTATGTCTCAGTCATTCTAAAAGATGGATGCATTCCGTTTGTCTTTCCAATAGATCACACATCACAAATATTAACACTGCTTTTACAACAAACAAAACATTACAAATGGCATATCAGAGACATCTGTATTGTATTTGTCATTTAAACAGAAGGGGCACCACAAACATTTGGAGTAATGCATTTTGCTACTAAAAATATTTGTGATGCGCCATCTTTTAAAATGACAAATGTGATATATGTCATTACTACATGCATTACAATATACGGTCTAATAGTACACTTCAAATATTAACACACATATACTTCAAGTACACTTCAAATATTAACACACATATACCTGGGGCTTCCCGTCCAGGTAGAGAATCTTCCTCTCTCAGGTGGGGATGCCCATGCATCCACCTGGGACCTTGCATTTGTGTAAGGATGCTTCCCATCTACTGGTCGGTATGCCCGCCCATTCCATTTAGCACTGTATAGCGGGTCCGTGGCTCTGAACGAATGGCCAGTTTTTAAAATAATTCATTTGGCTGGATCGTTCTCTCCATGGGTGCAATCATGCAGCTGCAGGGAGTTGATGATGTAATTGGGGCGAGCTGCACCTGCACGTGAGGGTGCAATTGTTCTCAATTGATTAATCGGCTTCCTGCGGTGCGTGATTGAGATACTGCGCCCACGGAGCCGTATAAGACCGGCACAGGAGATTAGAAGAGAAACAGAAAAAAATGAAAGAGGCTTAGAGAGCAAGACCAGCATTGAGATGAAAGGGTGGATGAGCCAGCCAACTGAAAGAGAGGTCAGTGTGGTCAGGGGTCCCAGGTCAGAGTGAACGATCGGCGCTCGAGGGACGGATTGCTCCCATTGATTATTCAGAGGAGTGGGTTCGATCGAGGTGGAGTCCTCCCTAGGGATCCAAGGGCGAGAAGGAAGACCGGAGGACAGCCAATCCTGAGCAGTCTGGCAGCCAAGACAGGGTCAGTAGTGTGAGGACCACGGCAGCTGAAGTCTCTCCAGTTGAGCAAGCCTTGGGTGAGTTAGAGAGACTGGGAAGAAGCTGTGCATGGCTGGTGTAGCCCCAATATGGCTGTAGGTTTTTAATTCCCGTTTTTAGCCTGGTTTTAAGCTTTTGGATTTTTCACTGGTTTTTATGGATTATTCACTGGAATATTTTGGAGCACTGAACTTTAGTTGGACTCTGATTTGCTTGGTTTTTGTTTGTAATAAAAGTTGCACCTTTTTGCACCATCCCCTTGCTCAGTTTGATTTGTCCCCATCAGACCAGCTCATCCAGTTACATTACCGACGGTGTTGGGTTGGAGAGGCTCCCAAAAGGGAAGAGGGAGCATGGAGCAGGACCCACACGCATCACAAGCAATTACAATATATATGTATATATATATATGTTTGTGTGTGTGTGTACATAAACACACACACACAATAAACCAGTTAAAAGTCTAGACAAACCCAAACCCCCAGGATGGTGGCATTAGAGGTAGAGTTTCAAAGAAAAGGCCAATCTGAAGGAGGCAAATGAAAAGAAAATGTTAAAATTGGAAAAAGAACACAGATATTGGACAGAAAATAAGTGTACTGTGATCAGCATCCTGGAGTTATCTTTTCTGTGTTGCAGATGACACTGGTATTTGGTGTGCATTGATATGTATTTAAGGAAAAAGCCAACTGAAGACCTGTAAGGTCTTTTGCTTCTCAAACTACAAACTCTGATGTCCTTATCTTCTTGTGTAATTGTGTACATTGGCCTCACAGTTTTCCCCCTTCTCTAGAAGTAATAGACACATTTTTATGTGAAATCTTAGGTTTCTTGCCAATCTTTCACATGGAATATTATTCATTCAGCAAAAAATTTTTAGACTGACATGTTTCTTGGTAAAGCTGTTTCATTTTGGCCTTTTCTGAGCTTTGGGAATCCAAGTAGCTTCCAACCCATTGGACCAGAAAAAAAACATTTTAGTGGTGCTAAAGGTTGTTCCGATAACTAATTAGCATTTAAAATGACAAATTAATGATAAGCTAAGGGTGTTTATCATTCATACATTGAATGAGTGGCTGCTAGAAATGGGGCTTTGCAGTCATTTATGAATAATCAAAAAATTAGTAATTTCAAGCAGTTATAGCTATTAGAAGCACTTGTAATGTCTTGGCTAAATTTTAAACCAATTTAATGGTATCCTGATAAAAACAGGAATAAATTTCTATTAAAAATATGAAAATGTATGAGTCTGTTATGGGCGGCACGGTGGCGCAGTGGGTAGCGCTGCTGCCTCGCAGTTGGGAGACCTGGGGACCTGGGTTCGCTTCCCAGGTCCTCCCTGTGTGGAGTTTGCATGTTCTCCCCGTGTCTGTGTGGGTTTCCTCCGGGCGCTCCGGTTTCCTCCCACAGTCCAAAGACATGCTGGTTAGGTGGATTGGCGATTCTAAATTGGCCCTAGTGTGTGCTTGGTGTGTTTGTGTGTGTCCTGTGGTGGGTTGGCACCCTGCCTGGGATTGGTTCCTGCCTTGTGCCCTGTGTTGGCTGGGATTGGCTCCAGCAGACCCCCGTGACCCTGTGTTCGGATTCAGCGGGTTGGAAAATGGATGGATGGATGAGTCTGTTATGACTATTGTACACAAATGCAAACGATTACAGTAATAACACAAGCATTTTGAATTGAGCTTGAGCTGTGCTTTCCTTTCAATTCTCTTTCTCGTTGTCTGCTTTTAGCTCTGTTGTTCCAAAATACATATTATATATTTTTCCCAGTTGCTAACACATAGTTTCTACAATACTATACAATTTACAAAAACTATATACGCAAAGCCCAGAAACAAGAAACACTGTCTTAAAACCTTTAACGCACAGGGAAAAGCATTCCTAACACTGAAAAACACTACAGACTGTGCCCAAAAGCAAACATTCCAGTCAAAATCACACACTAACACAGCAAAAATGTAAGCCACAATGAGCACTAAATACACACTGTGTACCTATGAATTATTATTATTATTATTACCTATGAAGAACACTTTTGCTTCAAATAGAAATATGTTACAGAGAATGAGATAAGTCATGGAGTTTAAGTACAGGTAAGTTTTATTTTGCAAAGGGTTACCATAAATGAATCTTTTATTGGAAGAAAAATGCATTTGCTCACACTATATAAAATGAGTTTTGTGAAAAAAAGAAATCATACATGGATATTCTTTTGAAATAACAAAATCACACTGCAACCTGAACTCAGGCGATCTTCTGGCGATCATTAGGGTTTGACCAAATGTTATCATAAATATCACACTAGATGTTTTCCCTGGCCAAACAGTGGGGATAGTAATGCTTTGAGTGGCGGATCCATCCTTAACAAGCCTTAGGAGTGACATTATCACAGGACGCCTGTGTGGCTTTAAGAAAACAATCTCATTTATAAGGGTTTCGGTCATATACTTTCCATCTTCAATTTAAAAAATATTCTTCAGTGCGGTTGAGGAATGATAGCTTTGTGGAACTGTGGAACAGCACATATACAACAAGTTGAATGTACACATTGAATGTAATACTGTTGCTGAATACTTCATTGTCTTCCATGACATGTGTCTGAACTTCTGTGAATCTGATGGCATTTTTTGCCAGTACCATATTTTTAATTTTGTCTTCTTGTACTTGAGAAAAAGAGCACTCGTTCTACCACCATTTGGTCTTCTGTGAATTCTTCAGAGTGAAGAGAAAATTGTCTACTCTTTCTCTACATAGACAAGCCATAATTGAGAAAAATTATTATAAGTGTTATCTGTTTTCATTGTGCAACAATATAGCGGCTCAGATTGGTCTGGACTCACTGCCTAGCTTTTTGCATATAGTATTCAAGCCTTGGTTGATTACACTCTCTCCCAATATTGCTGTTATCTCTTATTAACTTCAGATATTATAACTTCATCCGTGGATCTTACAATTATTGATCACAGGTGCTCATGCAGCTAAACAGGTAGCCCGATAGAGGAGCAACAGAGGCAGAAGAGGTGGTGTACTGGTTTGATTCAGAAAGCGAGGAGTATGACAGCCACTGCCTGGAATATGTCTATCTCACTTGTGTTTCCTGGCAAACAAAGTTAACAATCTGCATCTGTTAATCCATACTAAAACAGACTTTTCTTTTTTATCTGCTCTATGCTTTACTTAAATATGGATGAATGATATATTCCTGACTCTGCTTTGGACTTACCTGATTTCACACTGTACTGAGTGGAACACGTTACAGAACTGTGCAACAAAACAAAGGGAGGATGAGTGTGTTTGTACATTAATCAAGATTGTTGTAATGATGTGACAGTTCTATATAAATCATGCTTTTCCTAACCTAGAATTGCTTATTATAAACTGTAAGCTGTTTTATTTTCCATGCGAGTTTTCCTTAGTAATTCTAGCCTGTGTTTACACCACCAGTGCTCATGAAGTGTAGTGGTAACTCGCTGATGTAATCACTGAGATTGAAAAACACAACTGAGACTTACAAATCATAATTTTGTGGTTTCTTTTTTTTTATTTTATTGATTTTATTTGAGGAAAATAACATTCTATACAATCAAGTCAAATTAACATGCCCACCCGAGAGAAAGGGAGGAGAGCCAACAGCAAGAGCAAGTCTTTAAAAACAACAAAGAAGGGGGAATATCCTTTTCCCAATATAAATTCTTCTTCTAAAATTGTATTAATTAGATCCTGCCATATTTTAAAAAATGTTTTGAACCGATCCTCTAAGTGCGAATTTAATTTTTCCAGTTTCAAATAGTATATAACATCATTTACCCACTGGCTTATAACAAGTGAGCTGGGATGCTTCCAGTTGAATAAGATTAAGTCTATGTACTAGTAGTGTTGAATCTTGGCCTGGAAACATTTTTAACAATTATTAACAAGATATATTTGTCTCAAAAAAAGATTTTAAGCTGAATAATTGAATACTTTGCACATATGTAGCTAGAGTATATTCTATGCATGGCTGCCTTTTATTCCTTTCCTGAGATATTAAGTGAAAAATCCTTTCCCCAACATACCCTGGGATCTTTTAAAGGAAGGAACTTTAAAATGTTTTTATATATTATTTAGTGATTTTATATATTATCGACTGATCAATATTTCTTCTGGAATAGAAGTGGGTGGTAAGTGAGGAAAATTGGGCAGGTTCCTTTAAGTAAAGTTTGTGATTTGAAAATAGTGGGAAAATTGTGTTAATGGGAAGTTTGTACCGTAATTGTTCATAAGATGCAAAAACATCATCTATATACAATTTTCTATGTGTTTTAATCCTAGACGTTTTCCAAACATTAAATACTGCGTAGGTTTAAGAGGGTAAAAAAGGGGGATTATCATGTAGAGGTGCAACAGATAAAAGCTTCTCAGCCTTAAAGTGCTTTCTGAATTTGTTCTATATTCTGAGTGATATATGGACAATTGGATTATTAGTATATACTGACGATAATTTGTATTTTTTTCTGGAGCACAAAGCAGGGCATATAATGAAGTACAGGAAGATTTTATTTCTTTTGTGGATCAGGCTTGTGCATATTCATCAATACGTGTCAATTTCCAGGCCTTTATAGTTTGTATATTTACCCCCCCCCCCCCCCAGAAATAAAATTGAATGTTACGTAGTACCATGCCCCCTTCTGGTTTAGGTCTGCTGTGTGGTTTCTTTTTTTTATATTTATTAATTTTTTTTAAGAAAAATAACATTCTATATAATCAAGTCAAACTTAACAAACCAGAATTCAACCCCCACCCGAGAAAAAGAGAGGAGAGCCAACAGCAAGAGCAGATCTTTAAAAAGGCACTTACCATCTTTGTAGAGGCACCTTTTGGATCTGTGGATATTTTGAATTCCATCAGAGATTGGTTATACCATTTGAGCAGATTTCAAACACAAATCCCATTGGTAAAACACACTTATCACCATACAGCCAATCTGAAAACATTCCTTTCTCTAATCAAACACAAGGTACAGTATCAAAACTTAAGTTCAGTTAGCACTAATTTCTGTACTGTAGCTGAAAACACTGCCAAATTGCTTCTCAGTTGATGCTAAACTACTGACTGCGTATAAATGAAGCTGTGTGCCTTTAGTATGGTTTTTTTTGAATGAACCTAAAATGGATAATAGACAAGGAGCCAGACGAGAATAAGGAAAAGGAAAGCAAGGAACTATAATATAAGATGACAGTCATGCTACTGTGGTTGACCATGTGCTTGTACATTGTCCAAATCTCAGTTGCTACACAGTTGCCTCCATAGTCCGTACCTTCAGAATTGAGAACAGGTAAAGCACTTTACTTTTATGGCATTTAACAGACTTACATTGAATAATTACAGGGATGGTCTCCCTGGAGCTGTAGAAAAATGTTTATATTGCCAGTACTGGATTGATCATAACCAAAAATTAAACTGTACTATGATCTTCCACTGTGCTTTTTGTACACATTGATTGCAGCTCCCAGAGATGCATTGTGTGTGCGTGTGTTTTGTGTGTGTAGAAGTGAAAGGTGACCTCATAGTGGGGACAGATAATGACTCCTGTCGAAGCACAAAAACAAGAAATAGTGAATGTGGTCGTGGCCAACAACATTATTCACTTATGGGAAATTCAGAACAGAGTCATAAAAGATCATTCCAGGGTATACATCAAATCACTATTTCTACTATTGTCTGCATAGTATGTTGTAACAACCTGAACATGAAGCAGGTATACAAAGTCCCTTTTGAAAGGAATTCAGACCAAATGAAGACCTATGCACCCTCATACAGTATGTAGTACCAAGTCATGATACAGTAAAAAGTACAACACTGATTAAGTGTACATGCAAAGTTCAAACTTTTTACTGTACATTGTGCTTATCTCTGTTCTTTTATTGTAGAGAATTTTTGAGCTTGATGCCAAGGACATGCCATATGATTACATTTTTGTTGAGGTGGCTGGATTTAACCTCACTAAAAGAAGAAGAAGCCGCTGCAACATTATTGGCAGCATACTATTGTGGAAATACCTGGGCAGTGGGGAGGCAATGTGACCATGTGTGCAGCCATAAGTGTATAAGAGTTTCTCCAACACCATGCCATTTGGGGCCTTTACAACACAGCACATCTGTTGAATTTCCTAGATCACCTTTTTCAGAGTGTTGAGCGACAACAACAAAATGAGGCTGGAAAGGCAGAGCTGTCACAATACATTGTGATTTGGAACAACGTCAGTTTTCACCGAGCTGCAGCCATAAGTAACTGGTTCACTGATTATCCCAGGTTTCCCACTTTGTTCTCACCAGCATTTCTCAACCACACAGAGAAGAATTCTTCTCAGTATGGTGGTGGAAGTTTTATGTCCAGAATCCTTATGACGCAGGGAATCCTTTGTGGCCCATAAGGGAACCCTGTGGGGATATCACTTTAGAATCCTTCCAAGCCTGGATGACACACATCCAAGTATATATCCCTTGATGCCTTAGAAACGCAAACATCTTGTATGAAGTGAATGAGGCTTTGTGGCCTGACCCAGCCCAAAGATATGATGCTGATGAACAAAGCCTGTAATGTACAGTGATTAGCAGACTTGCTAAAACATGAAATGTGTTTTTCTTTTGTTGCTCATGACTTTATACACTGTTGCATTTGGAGCAGTGCATTTGAGGAAAATTAAAACTTGAAACTTGGTCTTGCATGTGATGTATCTATACACGTTCAGTATTGTATGTTGAGTGCTATCAATGAAAATCTTGATAAGTGTGAAATATATGGTTCCTGGTTGTATCAAGTTTTTTAGAATAGTGTTCTGAATTGATCCTCTTTGTGTCTTGTGGTCGTTGTGTTTCTGACCATTTTTCCTTGCTTGTGTGTGTCATCTGAGTAAAATGTGTTTTAAGTGACAGAATGAATAATTTTGAGTTGACTGTTTGCTTTTGGGCTGGAAGTCTGGAATTTGCACAGATGAGTGAGATGTTACGTTATTGTGTTAAAATGTTTGAGGGAATGAGGGCACCGTGAAATGTACTTAAGCAACTGGGGAAAACTGTAAGAATGTATATCATGTCTTCTCCCATGTTTAACTTCATAATACTGACCATTCAATTATTCACCTTATTCCTGCTTACAAACAAAAACAATTGTGAAGTTTAGCAATGATAAGACTTGGTTCACACCAGAGCTGCACCAGAACAAAGAGTGTACTTTCAGAACTGGAAATCGTGAGGGATACAGGAAAGCCAAGTATATCTTGGAGAAAGGGATCAAAGTTGTGAAAAGAAAGTACTCAGATAAGCTTCAGAAACAATTGTCTACAAGCAGAGCAGGACTGACATTTACAATCAGCAGGAGCTTTCCCGGTGGTCTGCTGCCTGGCTTGGCCTGGCATTCAGAGCAACCAGTGAAATAAACTAATGTGTTTAAATGGGTAACTAGTGTTATTATACTGGAAAACGAGCAGGCTTTATTGCTCTGTAGTGAGCACAAATCCCTTCGGTTTAACGTTGGATGGTTTCTTTTCTGGTTTCTGGTTGGATGGTTTCTTGTTTTTGTTCAAGTCAAGTTTTGACTTCGCCTGCATCTCGCGCTCTGACAGTTAAACAGGAGCGCTATGATGAGAGGTGCATATGTCTGGTGCTTTTGTGATTAAAGTTATATATGAAGATTGTTTAAAAGTGTATAATATACTTTGAATTATATTTGGATGTTGTATACTGTAGGTTTTGGTATTTGTTACTATGTATTTATTTTGTTTTATTTTTGTTTTAAATTTTAATGAAATGTAGCGTTTGGTCACATTTTTAATGTTTTTTTTCCTTTTTCCCTTAGAGTGACTGAATAGGTGACACAAAATGTTTTATTTTATTTTTTTATTAATGAAACACATATGTGAGTGGAATGATTTGTGTTTTAAATGTACCTGTTGTTCTTTATTTCATGATAAGTTTGTTAATGAACATGCCTTGTTTTTACTTTATTTTAATATTTTTAAAGTGTGTCTCTCGCGCTCTGACAGTTAAACCTTAGCTCTATGATGAGAGAGTGACTGAATAGGCTACATGAAATCTTTCAGTTTTTTGTTTACTAAGTGAATTTAAGAGTGAAATGTATTTGTAAAAACTGAATCTATTCTGGGCGGCACGGTGGCGCAGTGGTAGCACTGCTGCCTCGCAGTAAGGCGACCTGGGTTTGCTTCCCGGGTCCTCCCTGTGTGGAGTCTGCATGTTCTCCCTGTGTCTGCGTGGGTTTCCTCTGGTTGCTCCGGTTTCCTCCCACACTCCAAAGACATGCAGGTTAGGTGCATTGGTGATCCTAAATTGTCCGTGGTGTGTGTGTGTGCCCTGCGGTGGGCTGGCGCCCTGCCTGAGGTTTGTTTCCTGCCTTGCGCCCTATGTTGGCCTGCATTGGCACCAACAGACCCCCGTGACCCTGTAGTTAGGATATAGTGGATTGGATAATGGATGGATGGATGGATGAATCTATTCTGTCTCCTCATTCATAGAAATTCCAAGACAAAATGGTGTTTGTTGCTTTTTTGAGTCTGTGCCTGTACAAGGAAACTGATGTATATTGTGTGGACTGGGTTAGACTTGGGATAACCGGCCTGAATAAGCTTCCCAGTCTGGCCCTGTCTACAAGTGACAGGACATCAGTCTGGAGAGGCCTTAAACAGGTCATTATCTACAAGAAAAAAACATCAGACAGTTCTGCTGATCCCAGTATGGCTAAACAGTTAAATCAGTTTCACGTTCACTTTGAAAGACAATGGGACATAAATCTACCTGATGGTCTCACTGTCACTACTCTACACTGCTCTTTTTCTCAGATTCCCCTGTTGTAATCACTGCAAAAGACATCTGCAACTTATTCAAAAAGCAAAATATTTAAAAAGCTGCAGGCCAGGGGCCTCATGTATGAACGGTACGTACGCACAAAGATGTTGCAAACGCCCGTTTCAATGCTCACATCGCAATGTATAAAAACAAATACACTGAAATTAACCGCATGTTGTTTATTAGTTTAAGGCATCTGATTGTAATTAACCTGTAACAATATAATGGTCCATGGAATGGCCAAACTATTCCAAATACCATAGCTGCTTTAGCGTTGTTACTCTCAAGTACTTATCCCACTGTATCTGAGTGTGGAATCACAGCTCTACAGCTGCTTAACGGAAAGAGAATTACCGGTATACAGCATCAAGCACATGCTGCCTCAGCCATGCGTACAGTCTATTGAACTGCTCTCATACGACAAACGCTTCAGAGCCAAAAACAGTTTCATGCCAAGAACTATAAACTCAATCAATCAGTCCATCAAGTGCTCCTTGTAGAACTATTTGTACTTATTTGTACAATTACCTCACTGTAAACTTGCGGTACAGTTATAATATTGCACAACTTGAGCCACTTTATAAAGCGCGTATTTACATATGATGATGATATCATTTTTAAGATGAAATGCAGCAAAATATGTTTATTACATTATACAGATAAAATGTTAATATCATTTAAATAATCTATATTGTTAATAATTAAACATGTGAGGACACGGTGTCACAGCACTAGCAAGGAGCTGGCGCCCCATTCAGGTATTGCTCCTGCCTAATGCTGTATTCTTGCTGGGGCTGGCGTGACACTGGATGGATAGACGGATAGAATAATTAAACATGTATTACGATAATATTTCAATGTTTCTTAAATATTCTGAAGAATCGGCATTCTAAGCTTACAGATGGCTTGACATCTATTACAGAACTGATTAGTGGTGACTGGGCACTTGGAGAAAGAAAAGGAAGGACAGGAATAGAGGGTTAGTATGTTTGAGAGAGGCAGTATTGCTGCAGTAAATTATTTCATCGAAGGTCACGCACAGCGCAACAAGCATCTTGCGGGAGGCAGGAACAATTTCTGGAGGGGGCAGCAGCTTGTCACTATCACTGCACCACCGTGTTCCCATGTTTAATAATATGTGTTATTTCCTGTCATCATGAAAATGATATCAAATATTCATCTCAGTATTTAAATTATTCAGAGAGCTGTAATATCATGAATGTAATGGATTCTGTGTCCTGTTGGAGGAAGAGAAAGCTCGTTTAAGAAGCACGTAGTGATTCACACACATAGAGCACATAGAAGAACACATACAATACAAAGCATTTAACATGCTACTTTAGTTACGATGGTATTTGAGAAACTAGTAAATTAAAGATTTTAAGATGAAGTTTATGATATTCCACTTTAATGACAAATTAAACTACGTGATTAAAGTGGAAGTTTCAAGATTAAAGTTCCGTGTTTTTTTCCCACTGTGTGCCTATTTTTATTATCTTTTCTTTGTACCCTAATAAGCTTCTATATGACTATCAGACGGTGGGCTACAATTCGACTTTTCACTGCGACTTTGATATCTGACAACTTCTTTTTTATTTCGGGCACTGTGCAACTTCGTGACCTTGAACTTTCAAGTTTCTCTGATACTCTATGCCACACAATCAACTTCCTTTTGTTGTTTTTACCACTGTTCAAACCAACAAATAGTACGTTTTTCCTTGCCTCCACTTAGTATTCACTGAAATTCTTCTATTTACCCCCGTGTTTTTGCCATTGTCTTTTCACAGAACGCTGAGCTTAAGGGCTATGTATATTGATTTGCATATTCAGATGCGTAATTCTTTTCGCTTTGACCGGAATTTATGTAGCAGAAGAACGTGGAAGTTGGTGTACGCACAGATTTATGCATCTGTTTTTTTTTTGAGTGTACGCACATTTCCACTTTTGTCCGTACGCCATGTTTTAGTGTGAATTCTATGCACGGCGTTATGCGTGAGGCCCCAGGATCTTATTTCCCCTTCCACACTCAGGCACAGCACAGACCAGTTGTCTACAGTATATGCAGACATTTTCAACGAATCTCTGGATCTGTGCACTGTTCGTACATGCTTCAAGGCCTCCACCATCATTCCAGCAGCTAAAAAAAAAATCAAAGGTCACAGTCCTAAAAGACTACATACCAGTAGCATTAACCTCTGTGGTAATGAGGACCTTTGAACACCTTATTCTAAATAACCTCAAGAATGCTACAAAAGACTTCCTGAACCCATTTCTATGGATGATCCAGTAAAGTTTGGTCTGAACTTTATTTACCAAAACCTTGATAAGCCAGGGGCATATGTGAGGATCGTGTTTGTGGACTTTAGATCTGCTTTCAATACAATCATCCCAGAGCCTCTGGATAAGAAACTCACCCCATTCAACCTGCCCAATTTAGCCTGCCATTGAATTCGAATTCAGACTTTCTTACAGATAGGAAAAAGTACATGCGGCTGGGCAAACAGATGTCTGATCCATTAACCCTTAGTACTGGAACACTGCAGGGATGTGTCCTTTCCCCAATATTCTCCTCACTTTATACAAATGACTCTCTGGTGATTTGTCTGTCAAACTTCTTAAATCTGCAGATGACATAATACTAAGACTCATTTTAAACAATGATGAGTCCATATACAGACAAGAGGTGGAAAATCTGACATTGTGGTACAGCTACAGTTTTTTTCCATGTGCAGTTATTCTAACTAATCAGGTCTGAGCTTCAACTCAGTATGTAGGAACACCTGCATACTAGACTGCCTAGACATTTTAATCCTACTATCTCATTATTTTTTGTTTTGCCATTGTATGCTGTATCATATTTAATCATTTTATGTTTTATCTTCTTATATTTTTCTTTTGCATTGTGTGTTGTCCTTGTATGTTGCACTAACACTATGAAGAGAAATTCCTAGTACACATTAGCATACGTGTCCAATATGTGTTCCTGACAATGCAAAGTATTGTACAACACACACAATTCCGCAAAAAATGTTTATTGTATGATAGTATTCATATACGTAAGTGCAATGAAAGTGAAAAGCAAGTGGGAAATTGCACAACAACACTGTAACAAAAAGATACAAAGGCAAACCTATGTACAACATGAAGAAAACACAATACAGTGATCCCTCGCTATATCGCGCTTCACCTTTCGCGGCTTCACTCTATCGCGGATTTTATATGTAAGCATATTTAAATATATATCGCGGATTTTTTGCTGGTTAGTGGATTTCTGAGGACAATGGGTCTTTTAATTTCTGGTACATGCTTCCTCAGTTGGTTTGCCCAGTTGATTTCATACAAGGGACACTATTGGCAGATGGCTGAGAAGCTACCCAACTTACTTTTCTCTCTCTCTCTCTTGCGCTGACTTTCTCTGATCCTGACGTAGGGGGTGTGAGCAGGGGGGCTGTTCGCACACCTAGACGATACGGACGCTCGTCTGAAAATGCTGAAAGATTATCTTCACGTTGCTACCTTCTGTGTGCAGCTGCTTCCTGAAGCAACATGCTGCACGGTGCTTCGCATACTTAAAAGCTCAAAGGGCACGTATTGATTTTTCACTGTTTGTTTTTCTCTGTCTCTCTCTCTCTCTCTCTCTCTCTCCCTGCTCCTGACGGAGGGGGTGTGAGCTGCCGCCTTCAACAGCTTTGTACCGGCGGTGCTTCGCATACTTAAAAGCCAAACAGCCCTATTGATTTGTTTGCTTTCCTCTCTGTTTCTGACAGGCTGTGCTCCTGACGCGCACTTCTTTGAAGAGGAAGATATGTTTGCATTCTTTTAATTGTGAGACAGAACTGTCATCTCTGTCTTGTCATGGAGCACAGTTTAAACTTTTGAAAACGAGACAAATGTTTGTTTGCTGTGTTTGAATAACGTTCCTGTCTCTCTACAACCTCCTGTGTTTCTGCGCAAATCTGTGACCCAAGCATGACAATATAAAAATAACCATATAAACATATGGTTTCTACTTCGCGGATTTTCTTATTTCGCGGGTGGCTCTGGAACGCAACCCCTGCGATGGAGGAGGGATTACTGTATAGACTAGAAAACAATGTACGAAACACAAATAAACACCAAGGCTAGTATTATTTGTTGAGCATCAACTCTCTCCTCTGTGTTAGGCCACAAGATCCTGTCAGTGTCATATCTTATGTTTTACCTTGCAAAGCACTGAGGGAAAAAACATCTTGCATGCCTCATCCACTTTTGACAATTGTCAACTGGGTTATGTTAACAAGCAGCACCCATTGCTCCCAGAAAGGATATTTGCTAATGAAGCTGAAAATCATGAATCTTTCACCACCACAGGTGGGCAGCAGACCACTCTCTCACTACACTGGAGTGGTGAAACCTGACACTGTTCCAAATTACCCCAGAATTTGGGAAGTCAGGCCTTGCCTCTTTTCTCCCTTTCTCAGGGATAAGAGCGCTGCATAGGTTACACATGGTTATGTGACTCCCATGCTTCCCTGGTGCGTTCACTGTGGATGCCCTGTGATGTTCCTGCCACATTTGCTGATTTTGTTCAGTCTGAATTCAGCCCTTTCCACATGCAAAATTATGTCTGAGGGGTCCCTTGATTCCATCTCTGTCACCCTGTGCAAAACACCTCAAAGCAGTTCACATACTATAAACTACAAATAGTGTAGAACAGCATTCCAAAAAACAAGGCAGTAACAGTTAACCTACTATAAGAATGGAAGGCATTATCCAAAACACATATATATATTCCTAAAATGTGTTTTACTTTAGTAAAAGTAGGATAATGTACCATAGTAGGGCACATTCAAAAGTAATTTTGTTTTGGAATTGAACACCTGCCTCCCCACTCATTCAGTGGTCAAGAGTTCTATCTTCAATTCTATTTTATGAAAAACTTAGTTTCTCTGAATTTTTCCATTAAAACATGAGATAATAAATTTTTCTCACTCATCACTACAAACATTTTGGTGCAAATAAGAAGTAAAAAAAATACTGTTTTTGTGTGTAGGATTCCCAAAATGATACAGCATACTAAAATGAATTATGGTTGACCTGCATACCTGGCATGCACCTTAGATCTGAAGACAGTCATTGATCTTACTATGACATGGTAACTGAATTCTATTTTACTTTAACAGGTATGTCTTGAATTATGTCACAGAAGAAGTCATTGATTCCAAAAGGTATTGAGATTTTTGTCTCTTATTTGCAAAAAAGATCTTAGGAAGAAGTTGTAATAAGGATATGAGTAATAGTACATAACAAACTGAGGACTGAGCGGAAACAATCTTTATGTCAGAGAGTAGAAAAAACAATTAATGGTGGTTTATTTATCAATAATGAATGATCATACCTAATTTTTAGTTGATCAGCATACTGATCAAATCAAAAAAATGACATGTGCTGGTCAGTTTACTCACTAAGCAAGATACAGTATTGTAGTTGGGACTGCTAAGAGAACTGAATATGAGGCAAATTAAACACATACAGTGCATCCGGAAAGTATTCACAGCGCATCAGTTTTTCCACATTTTGTTACAGCCTTATTCCAAAATGGATTAAATTCATTTTTTCCCTCAGAATTCTGTACACAACACCCCATAATGACAACGTGAAAAAAGTTTACTTGAGGTTTTTGCAAATTTATTAAAAATAAAAAAACTGAGAAAATCACATGTACATAAGTATTCACAGCCTTTGCTCAATACTTTGTTGATGCACCTTTGGCAGCAATTACAGCCTCAAGTCTTGTTGAATATGATGCCACAAGCTTGGCACACCTATCCTAGGCCAGTTTCGCCCAGTCCTCTTTGCAGCACCTCTCAAGCTCCATCAGGTTGGATGGGAAGCGTCGGTGCACAGCCATTTTAAGATCTCTCCAGAGATGTTCAATCGGATTCAAGTCTGGGCTCTGACTGGGCCACTCAAGGACATTCACAGAGTTGTCCTGAAGCCACTCCTTTGATATCTTGGCTGTGTGCTTAGGGTCGTTGTCCTGCTGAAAGATGAACCGTCGCCCCAGTCTGAGGTCAGGATGTCTCTGTACATTGCTGCAGTCATCTTTCCCTTTATCCTGACTAGTCTCTCAGTTCCTGCCGCTGAAAAACATCCCCACAGCATGATGCTGCCACCACCATGCTTCACTGTAGGAATGGTGCCAGGTTTCCTCCAAACGTGACGCATGGCATTCACACCAAAGAGGTCAATCTTTGTCTCATCAGACCAGAGAATTTTCTTTCTCGTGGTCTGAGAGTCCTTCAGGTGCCTTTTGGCAAACTCCAGGTGGGCTGCCATGTGCCTTTTACTAAGAAGTGGCTTCCGTCTGGCCACTCTACCATACAGGCCTGATTGGGGGATTGCTGCAGAGATGGTTGTCCTTCTGGAAGGTTCTCCTCGCTCCACAGAGGACCTCTGGAGCTCTGACAGAGTGACCATCGGGTTCTTGGTCACCTCCCTGACTAAGGCCCTTCTCCCCCGATCACTCAGTTTAGATGGCCGGCCAGCTGTAGGAAGAGTCCTGGTGGTTTCGAACTTCTTCCACTTACGGATGATGGAGACCACTGTGCTCATTGGGACCTTCAAAGCAGCAGAAATTTTTCTGTAACCTTCCCCAGATATGTGCCTTGAGACAATCCTGTCTCAGAGGTCTACAGACAATTCCTTTGACTTCATGCTTGGTTTGTGCTCTGACATGAACTGTCAACTGTGGGACCTTATATAGACAGGTGTGTGCCTTTCCAAATCATGTCCAATCAACTGAATTTACCACAGGTGAACTCCAAGTAAGCTGCAGAAACATCTCAAGGATGATCAGGGGAAACAGGATGCACCTGAGCTCAATTTCGAGCTTCACGGCAAAGGCTGTGAATACTTATGTACATGTGCTTTCTCAATTTTTTTATTTTTAATAAATTTGCAAAAACCTCAAGTAAACTTTTTTCACGTTGTCATTATGGGGTGTTATGTGTAGAAATCTGAGGAAAAAAATGAATTTAATCCATTTTGGAATAAGGCTGTAACATAACAAAATGTGGAAAACGAGATGCGCTGTGAATACTTTCCGGATGCACTGTTATGGAATGCAGTGGGTCTCACCCTAGGATTGTATGTTTGGTTTATTTCATTTTTGGTTCTTTTTTTCTGAGATGTCCTGATTTTGTTTAATTCCTATTAATTAAATATTTTCTTTTAGTGTCTTTTATTAATTTATTTATGCATTCAGTTAATTTTGCTTTGAAATGATTTATTACGCTTAAGGCTGCAGGGGAAAGACCCCCTAATTAGACTAAAAGAACTAGGCATCTTAATTAATCTTTTAGGTTTTAAA
The DNA here is from genome assembly GCF_900747795.2 of Erpetoichthys calabaricus. Classification (NCBI taxonomy): domain Eukaryota; kingdom Metazoa; phylum Chordata; class Cladistia; order Polypteriformes; family Polypteridae; genus Erpetoichthys; species Erpetoichthys calabaricus. The sequence goes on from NC_041394.2 coordinate 116,411,595, forward strand.
ACATTCGACAGTAAGTTCTTTTTGCCATTCACCCTGACAACACTCTGAGTTCAATGACAGTCTGCAAAACACCAACCCTGAAAGCCACTGAAATACCTTGATTGTTGTAGTGGCTCTAATGTGATGGCCTTTTCCAATTCCAATAAGCAGAATGCACCCTTACAAAACAAAACACTTCAGTCGCTCTGGTCCTGGAGGGCTGCAGTGGTTGCAGGTTTTCATTCTAGCCCTTTTCCTAATCAGTGACCAGTTTTCACTGCTAATTACCTTTCCTTTCCCTTCATTTTAATAGCCTTGTTTTTAAGGATTCAGTCCTCTGAATTTAATTGTTTCTTCATTAAATGGCAGCCAAACAGAAATGAGATGTGAAACAAGCCAATAGATGACCAGCTAAGTTGGTGCTTCAAACTCCAACCAATTTCACTCCACCTAATTTCTCATTTAGAAGCCTATTCTTGTTGTTAATTACACCCATTATTTAATTCCATGGCTTGTTGCTGCTGTCATTCTGCCACAGTAGACATTTCCAAAACTATTGATCCTCTTTTTCATAAGAACGCTGTCAACATGTTTTGGTAACTTAAGCAGATCAACATTTATGGAGATCTTTACCTTTTTTTACTTTCAAATATGCTCTGAAGAGTACAAGTTAGCTGGTCATGTGTCAGCTCGTTTTGTGTCTTGTGTCATTTTGTGATTATTTTTTGGCTACTAATTAAGGAAAAAAGAAACAATTCACGGGTCTGAGTCAAGTCAATTAAAGTGAATGCAAAAGAAATTAATTAGCAGCAACTGGTCACTAATTAATAAGATGATTAGAAAGAAAACCTGCAGCTGCTGCGGCCCTCCAGGACCGGAGTTGGACACCCCTTCTCTAATGTGTGAGGCTCTTCTCATACATTCTATACTTTTTTTTCATTTTTTAAGTATTATTACTGCTATTATTAATATTATTGACTGTCATTTTTTTTTAATTTGCCTTCACTGCCTCTGAGTTTGGGTTCCCAGAATACATGTGTAATACATGTAAAAACAATAACAATTTCAAAAATAACCTCTTAATTTCCTGTCAGTTTTTTTTTCTTTCTTCTGACTTAATCAAACCCAAGAGAAAGAAATTGATTAAAGCCTTGACCGTCTTTTTGCCACAAAACAGGCATGCACATTTGAGAAATGTGACAAAATCCATAATTGATCAAAGAAAATTATTATTAAATCAAGTGATGAAAGCTTTCATTAATGTTGTATGGGTTAAATTTTGTAGCGCTTAAATCAAATGACCCTTCGATGAAGAAGAGATCGCTCACACTCAGAAGCCTAATGTGTCTCATTTTTTGATGGTGCTGCCTCGATATGTGAAATCTGAACTCAGTTCACATAATAATAATAATAATAATAATAAATTTTATTTATATTGCACTTTATATTTTAGCAATCCCAAAGTGCTACAGAGTAAAAATAGAATAATAAAATAAAAAAAAGAACAGAAGAGTCTATAAAATACTTTAACAAAATGACTTTCTAAAAAGATGAGTTTTTAGGTTTCGCTTAAAGGCCTCAGTCGACTGTGGGGCTCTCAGGTAATCAGGGAGGGCATTCCACAGCCTCGGCGCCACCGATGAAAACGCCCTGTCACCCATGCTGCTGAGCTTAGTTCTGGGGACTTGAAGAGTGTTAGTGAGTACAGAGCGGAGGGAACGTAAGGAGTTATGGGGGGTAAGGAGTTCCTGTAGATAAAGAGGGGCATGTCCATAAATGCACTGATGGGTAAGAAGGGAGACCTTGTACTCTATTCTGAATGAAACAGGGAGCCAGTGAAGGGTTTTCAGGATTGGGGTGATGTGATCATACTTTCGCACCCTCATCAGGATCCTGGCAGCGCTGTTCTGAATATACTGGAGTCTCTGGATACTCTTGCCAGGAATCCCAATGAGGAGTGCATTACAGTAATCCAGCCTGGAACCTCTAGGGACAAACTTCAAAAGGAGAGTCACCTGACCAAAGAGAACTTGATTAAGTAGAATTTATTTGTAACCTAAGTTAAATCTGGTAAAGGTTTATCGAGAAGGATAACTGGGTTTGCTGGCATTTTGATTTTATGGAATGATCATGCAAGAAACTTCGCTCTCTGGTGTGGATTTGTTTTCACTTAAAATTCCCATCAAGAGAGCAACAAACAATTTGTGAAATGTAGCTCAAATATTTTCAACAATACATCTGCTATGCTTCTCCATTTGAGGTCTACACATCCTGCCATTTCAGAGGGAAATAGCAGTCCTCCTGTATCAGGTGTGATACCCGACATACAGTAGTGGGAATGTGGTGCCAGACTACACTTTGGATACCTTGTAGTTTATGGACCAAACAGGATGAGTCAGAGAGAGATGAGACACAGACCAAAATGTTGTGGAAAACAAAGGTGCAATTTATTAACAAAAGAAACTATATCCTGTGTCATGCGGCCATTTTCAGACTGTCCTTCAGCAATGACACACAATCAAAAATAAATGGGAAAAGACAACGACAGAAATAGTGAATATAGTGTTTACAGTGCATTTAAAATATAAAGAATAATTAGGAAACATGCAACAAAGGCAGTCTTTCTCTATCACAATCAGTTCAGCAAGATACTTGAGGAAAAACTGAAGAAATTTACAGTATATCCCCAAGCCAATTACTTATGTTATCAAAATCCTTCAACAGATGGACTCCTTCTTCTCACTCTGATGGTCAACTGGCGACCCCTGCTGGCGAGAAACTCTTTTTATATTGGCCTTAGGATCAGCCAGCCTCTCTCTATCCTCATCTACCCCGTTCACATAATCGAGGCAGACACAAGCACATTCACGCTATGCAAATTCAGAAAGTATGCATTTTTTGCCAAAATATTAACACTTACTTTTGGAAAAAGCAGTATACCTTGTAAACAGTACAATGTATTTTCACAGTTCCTTGCTTTTGAAATTGTGACAGGACTATTGACCAGTGAGTGAGGGGGGATATATAGCTTATTTGCATGTGTGTGCACATTCCTACCTCGGTCACAAGAGTGTTTTCAGAAAGTGGTTTATTTAAAATATTTCTGTAAAAAACTAAAAATACATGTCTGCAATGTTATGAGCAAACGATTGGATGACTTTGCATGTGGATTATGCAACACCAGTAACATGAGATTTTTTTAATGAATGTTTTTAAATTTTTTGCTGTTGTGCTACATTGGTCACCTACCTTCTTTATTAATGAAAATTTGACATTAAAAATTTTCTTGATTGTCACTATTAAGCTCATAAGGCAAGCTACATTTAAAAAATATCTACACATGATCTGGGTTTTAATAGTTTTTTCACTCCTTGTGCTGGTGAATCATTACACCATCTGCAATAAGTATTTATTGGGACTGGATTAATATAAGGTCAACTTTTGTTATTATTTTTTATTTTTTTTAGAAACATCCCTTTGTCAATCATATTATCCATGGTAACTGTGACAATTTCTTATCTTCTGACGAACATTTCCTATTACACTGTGATGACATCTCAAGATGTTCTGGAATCCAATGCTGTGGCTGTGGTTTGTGAATTCACTTTTAATAAATATGAACAGATAAATATTAGAATGATTTTAAAGGTCTGCCTGGTGGGACAGTGATTAGCATTGCTACATCACAAATTCAGTAGACAGGAGTAGTAGTCCTCTTACATTTCAGATTAAGTGGTCAGTCTAAACCAGCCTGGTACAACTGAGTGTGGGTGTGCTCATAAAAGTGCTCTGTGGAGGACTGGCATGTTGGCCAGAGTTAGTTGCTGTTTTCCACATAGTGCTGCCAGAATAAACTCTAGCATCCCACAACCCAGAAATTGAATGAGACAGGGCCTGGGAATGGATGGATGGATACATTTATAGGATAACCTAACTGCATGACTACTGTAAACCTACCCAAATGTTACACATTTGAATGAAGGAAATTTCAAATAAATAAAAACAAAGTTTTAATTAACAGTATCTGTAGCCCATACTGTGCAGTCTAGAACAGAACAGAACAGAACAGAATTTTGTATAGCTCTACTAATGGTGCTAATAATGCTAATGCCCTGGCATTACTTTTTGGTCAAGGAAGGTATGGGTGAGTGAACTATGGTCATATGTGAGTCATGAGGTGTATTCGAGGGAAACAATTTATTCAACTACTTTTAACAAAACAAAACAGATTCACGAAAAATAATTGATTTTTGCAGAATGTTGCAAAAAAAAATCTTTTCAAAGTAATAAAATATCTGTTATGTGATAGCCAAGGTTTATTCCCTGGCTTATGTTTGTTTTCCTTTTTTGTGTTTTCTTTGTTTATCTTATTTTTAAATATATTATTGTACTTGTGTGTTTTTGTTGATATTGGCCTTTTTATTTATTATTTAGTATCTATGTATTGTGCTGTGTTCTTTTCTGTTCCTTTTGTTTTGTGAGTGGAACCCAAAGAGACGGGCCCACTCTGATGTCACCGCTGAAGGACCACTTTCTGCCTCTTTTTTCTGAAAGCTTGGAGCAGGTCCTTCTGTGGTTCATTGTCACTTGGTGTGTGGTTTATTTATTGTGAGCATTAATTTTTCTAGCTTCTTGAATTACTGCTTTGTGTTCTTGTATTTGGTCTTGTTTTATGGATCTGGATTTGTTAGCCTTAGATTGTCTTTTAGGCAAATCCTTTTGCCTTATTTTGCCCGTTTTGCTCCTCAATTGTTTATATAATAAAATTCTTATTTTATAAGGATCCTGTGTAGACTTGATTCTCAAGCCAAAGGTTTTGTATGGTTTTCTTTTCACTTGATATGCATTTTGATACATTTTCAGCCAATTAAATGTATTTGAATTTTCAAAGCCTGCTCCCTATTTTTGGGAGCCCTGATTATGGAGTTGGCAAGTTAAGCCTGTCTTATGTGAAGTTTTTTCTTAGCAGGCTAGGAAAGTCAGAAAATTATGCAAATTATAGCAGAGGGCATGGTATTAATTTGTATTGTACACAAATAACTTGATACATAATAACATCTCTTCATGCTAGGGAAGTTGCCATGTGTCAATTACAATCTTCCTGGTTTCCTCATTCATCAAAATATTAATTTATAGATTATTATCTGTTTGTGAAATTAAATTCACAAACTAATTCACAAATCAGATTTGTGACAGATTTGTGCATTTCAAAGCTCTGCCAGGCTATGCTGCATGATGAAATTGGATCAAACAATGAAGAAAAGAGTAGATAGATGCTGACAGTCATAAATAAGGGTGACTGGCCGTTTCTGAAGGATGGCAGGATGAGGTGATTGGAACTGACAGCTATGAGGTAAGCAAGTGAGTACAATAAACCGAATGATCTGCTTTGTCTCATTATTGACATAGGGATCTAGTTGCTGTTAATGCTGCTGTACTCAAATATGCATCTTTTTTATAATTAAATTCATCCATCCACCCATTATCTTCACATTCCTTGTCCAGTTCAAGATCACATTGGGGTCTTTGCTTATCCTGGAAATTCAAGACAGAAATCAACCCTTATTATGCCAGGCTTTCAAAGGCTGGCTGAATTCTTGACAATTAACCTAAAATGTATCTCACTAAGAGTACCAGCAGAAGAACCCACTCTGACATTAGGAGAACATTCAAATTTCACACAGACAGTGACCAAGCTGGTTTTGGACCCAGAACTCTGGAGATATGGAACAGTTGCACCATAATATTTAGCAAGTTTCCATTGCTTCAGTTTTTTCTTTTTGTAATCTTTTTCAGACCTTTGCTGACAGAGCACTCCAAGGGTTCTCCTCTGTCATTCCAGTCCTTGTTGCCGTGTCCTGTTTGGGATCTCTGCTGGGAAGCTGCTTTACTACTCCCAGGTAAAAATATTAGTTTTCAAACCATTTTTACAAAGTGGGGAGGAGTGTAATTTTAAGATGCGAGTTTGATGTTTTATGAAATGGCACTGCTCATAAGAAGAGCTGAGAATAACTCTGCTTATAAAGAATATTTAACATATAATAATAGTAATTCTTTACATTTATGTAGAACTTTTCTCACTATTCAAAGAGCTTTTCAAAGTGAGTGGAGAGTCACTTTTACCACCATCAATGTGAAACATCTACCTTGGCGATGTGATGTCAGCCATTTTGCACCAGTTTGCTAACCACACATTAGCTGTTAGGTAGTGTAGGAGTAAGCAATAGACAGCCACGTAAGAGACAGCAGATGATTATTTGGCCAGAATGACTAGGCTCTGGTGGGCAATTTAGCCAGGACATCAGGATACACCCTACTCTTTCTGAGGTCCTTGGTTTTAAATCCGGTCCACTGGGTCACTGGGATCTGCATTCAGACCACAGGGTAAGCTCCCCCTCCTGACCTCGCCAACACTTCCAGCAGCAGCCCAAGCTTTTCCTGGTTGGTCTCCCATCCAAGTACTGGCCAGGCCCAGACATGCTTAGCTTCAGTTAGATTAACTGTTCTGAAGTGCATGTGATATGGAAGAGCATTGCCAAAGTATTTATATAAAATCAAACATTTTAGAGGTTCAAAGGGATAAGATAATTCCACAACTATCTACTGAAGTCATATGGTTTCTATGGCTCTGAATAGTATTTACTGAGTTATGAAAACGATAAATGGATTTTACACTGACAATGAGTGCACAGTTCTACAAATTTACCCTTAGTGGTCTATAAATGTGCTGGAGGTTTAAGAGGAAAAACTGCAGGGAAACAGTTTTAGTCTTATAAAGAAAAAACGTTAGTGAACATACATCTTGTTTAAGCAAGAAGTTATCTGCAAATAAGTGATGCGACTCCAAAGCCAAAATCACAACCCTATGGTTATTAAATGCTTGTTTAGAGAAGGTAACTAAAACTCAACTTGTGGAGAGGAGTCCCTCTTTCACTTTGTCTTTTAGGGTGGAGACACCTTCTCTCTATCATACTTCTTCCCAATAGTAGTCACTTAATTGATATGTGTGTAACCAGATAATCTGTTACCCTTAAAATTTTCCGGTTAAAATATATTCAGCGTTTTACTTGAAGTCATCTTCCTGAGGTAGCTGTTCTTCTATTATCTTTAGCTTTTAGCAAACACTTGTATTTTTCTATTTCCATAATCAGAATTTGTTTAAGTATGGTTTTTTTCTAAATATAATGCACAGACTTATATTCCTACATATTTTTCTCATTAAATTCAAATGCAAATAAAATAGAAAACATCTTGCAATATATGCAGTACATACAAGTTGTCACAGACGGTCAGGGTCTTTGTCCAATCGGGACGCCTCTTCACGGAGAGGACATGGGGAGCAAGCGTGGGCAGAACAGTACTCTCCCCTGGGACGTTAGATGAAAGCCCCCATGGGTTGCAGTATTGCTTCGGATTCCCGCAGGGCTTCATGGGAGATGGAGTTATCTACAGGCCTGTTGGGATCCAGGGGTGCTGCAATAGCTGTTGAGCCCTCTTCGGCGGGTTTTCCGCCACACCCGGAAGCGGTGCTAGAAGTAGGTCAATGAGCACCTGGAACTCTTCCGGGGGCATTATAAAAGGAGCCAGCAGTCACCACTCTGGGAGCCAGAGTCGGGAGGAGGAGGAGGGAGACAAAGCTTGCCGAGGAGGAGTGGAGGAGAAAGACAAAAGAGAATAGAGAATAAAGAAGGAAAGTATTGTGTTTGTGCTTTAGGACTATGTAGTGTACTCATTGGAACAGGGAAGATGTTCTCCACGAGGGAAGAAAAGAAAAGAAAAACTTGTGCTTTCATAAGTGTGCCTCCTGTGTCTGTCTGTGTCGGGTTAAGCGCTGGTATAGTGCCATCTGCTGCCACAAAGTATATTGTAAATATATAAGTATAAACTTTTGATGTTTATGATCCTTGAACTTTTGTTCTCTTTCAATGTATTCATAGACCTGAAAGACTTACAGTAAACAGTGTCATGTAAGATAAATTTATTTGAGGTAAACAAGGCTAAGGCCAGTTGACAACAGAGGAAAGGAACATTAAATTCCCATTTACATAAGTTTCAGCAGTTCATTGATGATTGTGAATATGCAATGTACCTGGGGACAAATATCTATCTATCTATGTAGACCTCCCAGTTCTGCCTCATCATCCTATGATATTTTGTAGTAGAGTATTGTATGCGATTTTATAAAATCATTTAATGGTCTGATGTTGGCTGTTTCACCAGTAATGTCATTGTCTCTGTTCCACCTGGAGGAAAATGTGAAGTATTTTGGTCAATGTATAAATGACACCATTTGCCACAATAGGAAAAGAAAGATAAAAGGAAAAACTTAGTAACAGGCAATCACATGATTATCACTAGTATTAAGAAACCTGTGTCCCATGTGGTCTAGTGGTTGTGATTTTTTATCTAGATGGTTCAGATTCAAATTCACATATATATAAAATAGCAATATTGGCTTGAAAACCTTTGTTTTATCTAATGGCTGTCATTTTATTCATGAATCCAGCATCGTGAGTTTGAGTCAATATACTTTTGGTGTCTGCAGCCTCTATCCCATGTCTGTGTGGATTTATCTCCTAGTACTCTGGTTTTCTCCCCACGTTCCAAAGAGATGCATGTTAAGTTAATTACAGATTCTAAATTGGGCTCTTGTTAGTGTGTTAATGAGAGAGCCAAATGATGGAAAGGTGCCCTGTCCCAGATTTGATTCCAAACTTGCAACTGATGTAGTGAAGATTGCGAGCCTCCCATTTATGTGAATTGAAATAAAGAGGTTTCAGAATTGTTTAACTTTTAAAAAGTATCATGGCATATTTTAGGTAACCAATCAAGTGTTAGTGACTTGGTCATGAATTGTAGTCATAAATATGGCAAATTGGTGCATGAGGCCTCCAAACAATCCATAAAACTGACCATGACCATCCCTGACCTGCCCAGAAGAAACTCACCTAAACTCAACCAGGCCCCAATTACTGCTGGCTTTAACCAGAGCAGGCCTCAAACAAGGAGAGAAAAAATGTTAACCTCTGACTTGTATAGAGACCATGTTTCACAATAATCTTTAGAAAATGAAGATATATTAAGAAGAATAGAAAATAATGCAAAAATGCTTAGCAGAGCAAAAAAAAAAAAAAAGTCCAATGAATTTTCCTATGAAGGCACTCCACAGTTAAGAAGTCCTAATGCATGATCCAGTAACAGTAATCCCAAAACAGAAGCAAAATACAAATACCAGAAGGAAAGAATAAGAAATGCACTATTCACATAAACTCCAAAACAACCTTAATGTTCCGCTGAACATTCTCACTTTCCTGACTGAGACACCACCACGTGTTTCATTTAAAAACTAATAGATTTCTCCCTGTTTTCACCTTTCATCCACTGATAGAACTGTAAAGGAAGATTTTTCAAAACACTCTCCAGAGCTGGAAACTCTTAAAATGCAGCATCAACGTTGTTATATGGACGGGTGAAAACTGAGTTTTCTGAAAATGATACTCTAATCACACTCTGGATTGCTCATGCTTATTTCATGGTGTAGCTGCTCCCGAAGGTTTTCTTTTGGTACAGATGAGACCACGCTCCGACTGATGTTTAAAGAGTATTTATTTGCTCTCTCTCTCTCTTTACCGCTCTCAAACACCGTGAAAAACTAAAATACAATAAAACTAGTAAATTAAACAATTAATGAATTACGCAGGTGTCAGGATAACAAATTAAACATACCGTGTGCGCTTTCTGACCAGAAATTCAGGAGTCTTTATCACAGTCTCTCTGATACTTCACTTCTTCTTATCTTATCTTATTAAAACTAAACAGCTCAGCGTCCATTAAGCGTGTCACTATGTGCATTTCCGCTCCACCTCCGACCTTATCATGTGACCACTGCGCACTTCTGTTCAGACCAACTTTGCAAACTTATGTACAAATACATTGATTATAATATAATTTACAAATATATTTTACGAATTCAAACACTAAATTTACATATATACACACACATATTTTGTGACAGCTACACTGCCACCAAAATTACAAAGATTTATGTTAACCATATTCAAACAGAATTTAATAAATCCTGTAATTTTCCTTTTACCCTTTTTTAAGTCAAAAATTAATCTTACATCTTGTATGTTACCTCAGACTCAAACTTGCAAATGATACCATGCTTTACATCTCTAAGACATCTGTTTTAGTATTATCTGCATAGTAATTTAGGAATCACTCCCTACTAATACAACTAATTTGTGAACTGGTCGTTCTAGAAAGGATGGTTGTATCAGACTTTCACCCTTCATTCCGTCTTCGTGTCTTTCTGCAAGTGACACAATATTTAATGTGCTTGCCCACTACCTTACTGGCACCTATTATCCAACATCCACTTGCTCTAAGTTCATTTAGAGTTTGCCCTGTGCCTTGGTGTTGAGTTTTCTTGTGGCAGTGATCAAGTATTAATTGCGTAATACCATTCTTAAGAAGAATTACTGGATGTTTCAAGTCAAACGATGTAGAAGATTTTCTCAATCGACCTCCAACCCTGAGCAGTCCATTTTCAAGGAATGGGTCAAGTTGGAACATCTTGTGAGTTTTTGATAGCTTGGCAGATTTTAGACTGAAACACTTCAACTCCTCTTCAAAGGCTTCCCTTTGTGCTGCCTTTAGGAGTACAAAGGCGGCTATTCTTCATTCTTCTACACTAATGGGTCCTGTTTGGTCTTTATTTGCCAGCCTTAGAATTCTAGCAACAACATTAAGAGCTGCATTCCAATCTGAGAATCTTGAGGACCTTTCAAGAAAACTTTCTCTTTCAGAAACATCAGCCTTCAAGACCCTTACCTCTGGGTCACCTATAAGTAGCTCTGGGGATCCTAGGCTTGTTACAATCTCCCGTTCCCATAGGAATTTAGGTCCTGTGAACCAATGCGAAGCAATCAAGTCTGCCACCTTAACACCCCTAGAGGCTTGATCTGCTGGATTTTGACTTGTTTCAACATAGAACCATTGACTTGGATTTGTTTTGTCTCTTATTTTCTGAACACGATTAGCTACAAAAACATGGAAGTGCCGAGCTTCATTTTTGATATACCCAAGCACTACCTGCGAATCTGTCCAGAAGAATTCCTGATCTATCTTCAATTCTAGCTCCTCTCTAAGGATGCTACTCACTGCAGCAGAAACTGTAGCTGCAGTCAGCTCAAGGCGAGGTATGGTAATAACCTTTATGGGTGCCACTCTGGCCTTACCCATGATCAGAGCACAGTGAACTTGTTTGTCAGTCACAATCCTAATATATGAACACTGACCATAACCATTATTGCTTGCATCTGAAAAGTGATGTAACTCAGTTTTTTGAATTATGTCAAGGTTCTCAGGAAAGAGACATCTTTTTATGCAAATTTCTTGAAGGGTTTTCAAATTATGAAGCCACGCCTCCCACTTTGGCTTTAGTTCAGGGGAAAGAGGTTCATCCCATCCTACATCCCGTTTGCACATCTCTTGAAGTATTCTTTTCCCAGTCAAGATATAGGGAGAAAGAAACCCTAATGGATCATACACACTTGCAACCACTGATAGTATTCCTCGCCATGTGGCTGCCCTTTCATCGACAATGACATTGAATGTAAATGCATCAGCTTCAGCATTCCACTTTACTCCGAGTACACTTTCCACTGGAAGCTCATTATAATTTAGGTCTACATCCTTCACTGAACTGGCACATTCATTCTTTGGAACTACATTCAAAACATCTCTACTGTTGGACACAAATTTGTGTAAACGTAATTTTCCTTTAGCACATACCTCCCGTGCTTCCTTAATCAGCTGCTTGGCCTTCTGAACAGACTCAACGCTGGCAAGTCCATCATCAACGTACAAATTTTTCCGGATGAAACTTGCCGCCAATGTGTAGTCCTTTTCATACGTATTGGCAAGGTACTTCATGCCATAGTTAGCACATCCTGGAGATGATGCTGCTCCGAAAATATGCACTCTCATTCGATATTCCTTGGGTTCCATTTGCGTGTTACCATTTTCCCACCACAAGAACCTCAGAAAATCCCTATCTTCTACGTTGACATGGAAACGATGGAACATTTTTTGTACATCACAAATAATTGCAATTTGGTGCTGGCGAAATCTACAAAGAACTCCAGTCAGAGCATTAGTTAAGTCAGGTCCTGTAAGAAGGTGGTCATTTAGAGAGTTACTTTCAAATTTTGCCGAGCAGTCAAATACGACTCTATTTTTCTCTGGCTTTCTAAGATGATACACTCTATGGTGTGGAATGTACCATGTGTTACCCTCCTTTGGTGTGGCAGTTACTTCTTCTGCGTCACCATCTTTCAAGACCCCATTCATGAATTTCACATAATCCTCTTTGTACTTGGGACTTTTCTCCAGTTTCCTTTTTAAATGCCTCAAACGTACTTCAGCCAGTTGCTTATTGTTTGGCAGCAGAGGACGCTCTTTGAAGGGCAGAGGCATTTCAAGATGTTCTTCTTCATTGTGGTGAATTTTATCATTCAAGAAGTTTAGAAATTGGATATCTTCTTGAGATATTTTCTTTCCTCTGGGCTCCGTGTCCAAGAAATCAGTTTCTAGTGCCTTAATCACTGTGGCAGGTGTAACAAACGGTAGTTCCTTTACAGAGATGCGGTGACAAAATCCTTTCACCTTCCTTTGGTTTATATAAGGTGTTATGGGTCCTACGATACTCCAGCCTAGTTCAGTTTCGACTGCGTATGGCTCATAATCCTCCCCTGATATCACTTGTTTCGGTTTCAGGGCTCTTGCACAGTCATAGCCAATTAAAAGACCTGCAGGACAGTTCAACATATCTGGTATTTTTTCAGCCACACTGAGAAGATGGGTCAAACCTTTCACTGTTTCACGAGTAGGGATGCTACTTTGTTCTAGTGGGATGTACTCTCGTGTATATACAGGTGGTAGTACAATATACTCTTGTGAAAAGTACCCTCTCACTCTTAGTCCAACTGCTCTTTGACAATTCACTATTGAACCTTTGTCAGTCATTGTTGACAGCTTTAATCTAACAGGTTCTGTGTCTGCATTAATTTTTTCACAAACATCCTGGTCAATAAACGTATTATTGCTCTGTGTGTCCAGTAATGCATACACTAAGATTTCTGGGCTGTTCTTTGCTGCACAAGAAAGCCACACTGGAACAATCATTGAAGTGTGCTCGCTATTGGCTACATTCACGCTGCACAAAACAGTGGACGAATTCTCCTCTAACTGTGGCAAGTCTGGCCCCTTTTCTTGAAGACATTCTTCATGAAGCGGTGTGGGGTGGTTACGTCTGCAGACATTGCAAATGGCCCTCTTTCTACAATTTTTGGAAATGTGGCCAACCCTAAGGCAGCCAAAACACATGTTGTTGTCGACAATAAATCTTTTCTTTTCCTCCAAAGACATTGCTACAAATTTTTTACATTTATATATAAAGTGATTTTGTTGACAAACAGACACATTCTACTTGCCTCAAGTTTTGAGTGGCAGAAGAGCTAGTTTTGGAATCTTGGTTATCCTCTGATCCATCTGAGTCTTGGATCAAAGTGGATTTTGGATCTTGAGATGTCTTTGTTGATATCATTAAGGCGCTTTCCTTAAGATGCCTTTGTTCCTTTGCAGGTTTTTCTTCCGTATGTTTCAATGCATAAAGTAAGGAAATTGGGTTGCATGCAATGCACGCTTCCTCTTCCACAAAGTCTGAAAATTCCTGGAAGCTTGGATAAGGTTTGTTATCACTCAGTGCTTTAGTAACATATAGATTCCACTGGGTTGTTAGCCAATCAGGTAGCTTCTGCAATAATTTCTGATTCTCCTCACAATCATCCAAAATCTTTAAGCCCTGTATGTGCAGCATTGCATACTTGCATGAGATGAGGAAATCACTAAACTCTCTCAATTTAAGAGATTCTCGTGGTCCAATCCTTGGCCAGGTACTCAGTTTTGCTCAGAATGCTCTTTGGACTACAAAGGGGTGACCATAACGTTTGTTCAATGCAACCCAAGCTTGCGTGTATGCTTCCCCATCACTTCTATAAAACATTCCTTCTACTACGCTCAGTGCTTCTCCACTTAAGTATCTTTTCAAATAGAACAACCTATGTGCTGGGTTTGTGCAGTTTGTTTCAATTAAGGCCTTGAAGCAGGTGCTCCATTCAATAAATTTGAGTGGGTCCCCTGTAAACACAAATGGCTCTGGTGCCGGAAGTTTAGTCACTGCCAGGGATTCTCTTAATGCCTGAACTAGCAAGGCTTCTTTCGACGCTGATTCAGTTTTATCTTCAGGAACTGAAGTGCTTTGAGGAACTTGGGCAGGAGGAATGCTATCATGCTGCATTGGAAACTGACTTGGAGGCAGTGTGGTTATTATTTCAATATCTCCCATTTCGGCATTCAACTTTAATTCCTCTTCAGCATAAACACTGTATTCTGCCTCTATTACTTCAAGATCCCGTTGATTTTCCAGCATTTTTAATCTCTCTTGTTGGGCTAGGACCTCCTTTCTCTGAAGAGAAATTTCCGTTTCTCTGTTAATCTCAGCCCGTTTTGCTGCCAAGCGTGCTGCAGCCTCTGCCCTTTTTGTTGACATGTGACTTCCTTGCTGACTACTACGTCCAGCTCTTGATACAGTTGAACCATAAATCGACCTGGCTTCTTCTCTTTGGAGTAACTGGAGGAGAGTTTCTTTCTCAGCAACTGCATCAAACATTTTGGTACCTGCTTCCATATAGCGCCTTTTCAGAACTGCCATTATTTCACTAATTACTGAGATGCTGCTATCCATTTTTCTTCTTATATCTTGAGACGAGGTAGCCAGTGCACGTAAACCCTCATATTCCTTTTTCAGATCTGACTCATATTTTTCCAAATCCAAAATCATTTCACTTAACTCAGCTTTGGATTATTCTTCCTCGAGTTTAGACCTGATAAGCTGAACCTCTGCTTTGAAATTTACATACAGGAGCATAAACTTTCTTTCCTTCCTAGCTATCTCATTTTCTTTAAACTCAAGCATTTTTTCTGTGGGGCATCTAGCTCTTTCTGAGCGCCTAACCTGCTGCTCGACATGAGATGGTTGCTCCTGTAGCCCTACTCTGTGTATTTCAAGCTCAGCATAAATTTCAGCTATGCGTTCTTCAACCATTTGTCTTTCTGAGTTTTCAAGTTCAGTTTCTAATTTCTTCTCTAATTGTGCCTTCTCGTTTTCTAAAGCCTCAATTACTTGTTCCATTTTCACTAACAAACTTATAAGCACTGCATTGCAATATTAAAGAAATGTGAATTATAGAATTCTCATGAAAATATGTATCAATTATAAAACAATCTACACATTTCTGTTCAACTTACAAAACAAAATAGCATATTAGACACAATACGTAATTAAAACTTTCATAATATGAATAACAAGAAACGTTAATATCAACAATTATGAATATGACTATATTTCCAAATATAAATATGCCTAACCTGATGTCCCAACAGCGTTATTACTTATTGTACACAGAATAGTCCAAAGATGTTAGAACGATTCCCTTTCTGTTGCTGCACTTCACTTCAAACCGTCTTCTTATTGCGTGCCAAACCTGCTTCGCGCTGAATCGGGTGTTGAAGCTCCAGACGTCGCGTGCAACGAATGCTGGGATTTGTAGGCAGATCCTCCCATGGAACGTGGTAATGGAGTATCGAAACACGTGTCCTTCCAATCTTCACTGAAACGCTACCGAAACTCTTTGCTGACTCACTCCCATAAACAGCAACGTTTTTCACTGTAGCTGCTCCCGAAGGTTTTCTTCTGGTACAGATGAGACCACGCTCCGACTGATGTTTAAAGAGTATTTATTTGCTCTCTCTCTCTCTTTACCGCTCTCAAACACCGTGAAAAACTAAAATACAATAAAACTAGTAAATTAAACAATTAATGAATTACGTAGGTGTCAGGATAACAAATTAAACATACCGTATGCGCTTTCTGACCAGAAATTCAGGAGTCTTTATCACAGTCTCTCTGATACTTCACTTCTTCTTATCTTATCTTATTAAAACTAAACAGCTTAGCGTCCATTAAGCGTGTCACTATGTGCATTTCCGCTCCACCTCCGACCTTATCATGTGACCACTGCGCCCTTCCGTTCAGACCAACTTTGCAAACTTATGTACAAATACATTGATTATAATATAATTTACAAATATATTTTACGAATTCAAACACTAAATTTACATATATACACACACATATTTTGCGACAGCTACACATGGACTTTCCCTGATTATCTCTCTTTACAATGTCTCATTCACTGATTGGTTGCTTTCCATGGTGAATGTAATGCTCTTTGCCTGTAAGCATCTAACTGTGTTTTGTACAGTTTGAATGCTGCTTACATGTGCAAAAAGCAAATAATTTACCTTTCGCTACAGTTTTGTGATCAATCCAGTGGCCATCTTTGTTAGTGGTGCAGTGAAAAATTCAGAACTCTGTCAAAATAAGATTGTAATTAATTCAGTTAACTGCCTCTTATCAGTTGTTATTACTTAACCTTAATATGTTCTGCATTAAAATTAACAACAAGGAGTTTAACAAAGTGGATGGGTGTAGAACGCAGCCAATCTCACAATATTTCAGGACAGAGACATTAAAACACAATGCAGATAAGTGTTAGTGGCCTGAGTCCTAGGAGAACCTGGGCCAGGTGCAGGCCACTGTTGCTGCAGGGAGTATCTGCAGTGGTAAGGTGCTGAAAGCATAAAAGAAGCAGGCAGCAAATAAGAATTTCTAACGTTACTTGATTTTATTCATATTTGCCCTGAGGTATATAACTGCTTCAGTTTCTGTGTAGATCAACATGTCAGTAGGTTAAGCAATGACGGAAACCAATTTCCTTTGCATAACAATAGTGTATATACATTTTCATTGGTGGAATAATAATGTTGTTGCTAACTATCAAGAAGTATTTATAACCACTGTAGGTTGGTTTGAGACCAATATCCCCCGAAACACATCAATTTTTAAACCAAGTAAGAAGAAAACATTTCCTAAGGAAGTAGGAAGTCCTGTTACCACAGTGCTGTTTGTTGATGAGATACCAATCAAATCAGTTTGCTCTTCAAATCAGGCGACTCTCTTGAGAGACAGGTAAATATTAGAGTCATGTAGATGGTTATTAACAATAACCTGTAACAGCATTACTCAAGAAATTATCCTCTTCACTTACCATCCCAGCATCAAACAGTACCCCTTAACCTATTTGCTTTACATGTTTTTGTAAAAACAACACACAGAAACGTCATTTTTTACACAAGTTTTAGTCCGTTACAAAAGTAAAGCTAAAGACACACATAGGTATGCATGCATGAACTGTATTCATTTACTGTATAGTTAGTTTTACAGATGTTGTTTGGCAAACTCCAATTTCTGTGAACTGCTTAAAATCAATCAATCAGATGAACATGAAGCTCATGACTTTTTTTTAGTGTCGCTTTAACGTTTCCTATTTTTATTTGACAACTCGACCACTTTTATAACCAGCACATTGACTTGACACAGAGGCAATTCACTGTGGGCCACTTTAATAACTTCTGTCTTTTTCTATATGCTGTCAATGAGCAATAATTGTTCTGCATGTGCTGAATTTGATTTTAATAGGGCTCTGAATTTTTCACTACACAGTCCCTTTAAGGTGTGATGGGCAGCCACGGCCATTATCTGGCTGAGATTCCAATAGAATGGAAGGAATGGGGGAGAGAGGATCGCTCCCCTGGGACGCTAGAGGGCAGTCCTCCTGGATGGCTGTGGCACCACGGATTCTCCCAGGGCACGCTGGGAGCTGGAGTTTGGTGCAGCCCTGTTGGATTCCATGGGGGCCGCCAGGGGGAGCTGCAGAGCCCTATCATGGACATCCACCACACCTGGGAGTGATTCCAGGTAATCCTGATGAACCACCTGGAGCACTCCCTGGTGCTGAACAAAAGGAGCAGCCTCACTCCATCCGAGGAGCCAGAGTCGGGAGGAGGAAGATGAAGCTTGCCAGGACAGGAGTGGAGGTGGAGAAAGAAGAAGAAGAAGGAAGAGAAGGACTGTGTTTGTGGTGCTTTGTTGTACTGGGCTGTGCTGTGGTCGAGCAAAGAAAAAGTGCTCCAATAAACATGTGTGGCAAACTTGTGCCACTGTGCCTGTCTGTGGCTGGGTTTGGGGAGCTGTATGCACCCCAGTGGACCACAAAGGGTTTTCTGTCCGAAATGCGCATGTCCAGTGTGGGCAAAGGTCTATGTCATATACGTTTTTGGGCATTTCAGTTCAGACATAAATACTTTTGTAAATGATGCAAAAAGTCCAGTGCGGACGGAGATGCTTTTTGTTTAAAAATTCCTTTTTTTAAATGAAAACATTGTAGTGTGGATGTACCCTGAATACTGTATTAAGCGAGAAGGAAGACCCAGCAGAAGTGATGTCAGGGTGACTCTGTCTCCTGTGGCTTCACCATTAAAGTACACAGAAGGGCCATACATTTAAAGTTATAGCATACAAAGGATATACTGTAGGATTACCAAATCATAGACAAACATGAAAGAAATGACATTAAAATATGAATAGAACTAGGGTGTTGTACCATGTTAGCCATTATGAATGTAGAGAAAAGCCAAGCAAAATGACACCTTTTATTGGCTAATCTTGCCTGAAGAAGGGGCCTGAGTTGCCTCGAAAGCTTGCATATTGTAAGCTTTTTAGTTAGCCAATAAAAGGTGTCATTTTGCTTGGCTTTTCTCTACATTAAAATATGAAAAAATAATAATTCAGAAATACAAAAAATGACAGTAAGACATTAAATACACCAGGATTCAAACCTTTACATAAGCAACTCAATGGCTTCTCAAACTTTTTATGTCCTAAAATATATGAAGCAGTTCTAAAATTACTACACAATGCTAAAATAATGAGCCCTGAAATCAGATTCTCATTTTTTCCCTTTGTTAAGTAATTTGTGTGCTTCCACAGTTTGGAGGCTCTTCAAACTGTGGATAGAGAGTAAATCATTTTTATCTGGAATATTCTATATAATAGGCCAAAACAAGCACTGTGTAGAAAGATCTCTGTATAAATATTGCATTCTTGTAGATGATGGGACTCCATCACTACTTTTTAATTATGTTTTTTCAATATGTAGGAGAAATATCCCATGAACATTCGTACCATTTTATTTTATTTTATTGACTTTATTCCTACTGTTCATATTTCTCATTTTTGTTGGCCACACCACATTTATAGATCAGTTTAAAATGTTGTTCAGAATTCATGATGACTTTTTCTTGTAAATCTTATTCATGTTCTTATTTCTGTCTTTCACTTATTTGACTGTGCAGGATGCTGTTTTCTGGCTCCAGAGAAGGACAGTGGCCTATTCTCTTTGCTATGATTCACATTCGAAGGCACACTCCTCTGCCGGCAGTGCTTATAATGGTAACGGCAAACTTACTTACAATGTTGGTGGCCATTTCCACTGACCAAAGGCTTCATCTGCTCACTAATTACAGGACGTTTAATATGATTAACGTGCTTGTTGCTGGAACAGATACCTCTCACTGAAAACAGTCTCGCTTTATTTAGATAACATTTTCCTTTGTGGCTACAAAATTAATTTTAGTTCTAAGTCTACAACTACTTTTTCTAAAAACTTCATTAAAACTGCTGTTACATTCTGTTTTTTATGTATGCACTGTTTTATGTTATTAAGATAAGGGATGTATTCAGGATTAATGGTCTTACTCACTTCCTCGCAGTACCCCATGATAGTCTTCATGATCTTGGCTGGTGAACTCTTTGGACTGTTAAATTTTTACAGCTTTTCTCGATGGCTGTTTATGGGCTTGACTACTATGGGTCTCATGGTCCATCGATATCGGAATCCAGATCTTCCACGGCCTTTTAAGGTATTTGTTTTTATTATTCATTCTAGAAGTTTTCATTTCCACTGCCTGTAGAATACTTTGAAAGCAGAGTAGGAAATGTGGAATTTTTTTTTTCTTTCACCTCAAGTAAGGTTATGGCCAAGTACATTTCTGTCATTACATTTAGAAAAGTCATTTTCAATATTTGCACTCTGGTTGGTACTACACAGACATAGCACAATAATCTGAGAAATTCTCTGACTAAACTCTTGAGGTGATACAGTTATTATTTAAACAGGTGAGAAGTGTTTTATTGTGTATGTTTAGAACATGAAGCTCTTTTATCTTCGTGTAAAAAACAATTTAAATAAGTAAAACAATTTTTACACATTTTTATTATTTTACATTTTGTATTATTATATAATAAAATCAACATTACAAATCATCACTATGTTAGAAACTTTATCATGGGGACAAAAAATGTTAATTTTAAAAAGAAAAAATTTTTTTTTTTGATGAGTAGATAAAAACTCACAAATTGAATCAGCCTGTATAAATGTTCAGTGCAAAAAGTGTTTTTTTGTTTTCTAAGATTATTTTACTTATTTCAGTCTTGAGTTATCTGACTGGGATGTTAAGTCCAATTTAAAGGAAAGTTTGACTTAAAAACACCACTGCGAGAGACAAACCTGTTATCAGCTCTAATGAGGAGCAGGCCGGGGCACATTTACTTGTTTCCAAACCCTAACCCTTCAAGCCTGTTGAATATGTGTTAAAATTCACTCATTTCAATATTTTTTGTTTGTAATATGAAGATGTTTTTTGTTGTTAATCAGATATGGTCTTATCCAGTAAAATTTTCCTGCTTCACTGGCAGATTCTGCTCTTTGTTGAGGATGACTGTCCTGCGTCTTTTTGTTGGACCAGGATTTGTTGAGGCTGTTCAATAACTACCAAAGCATACTGAACCTATATATATATATAAAAGTCAATGTATGTGTGTGTGTATGTATGTATGTTCCAGCATCACTCCTCGAATGGCTGGAGCGATTTTAATGAAACTTGGTACACATGTTTCTCAATTGTTGACTAAAAATACTGTAGGGTGAAATCAACCCTAGCCCACCCCCTTCTGGGTAGGGTGTGGGGTGATTTTGCGGTCTTGTATGCATGTTATCATCCAGTTGACACTTGGAACAACCACCAGAGGGCAAACTGGAGGTGACTGCCAGCATTCTTTATGTTTGAACACCACCGCACCCCTGTTGCTTTTGAAATTAAATATAGTTGGCCAGATCCGTGCGTCAACTGGATGATAACATACAAGACTGCAAGACAAGCACATTAGTGAGTCTTCATTGTTTGTTAATTTATTTTTATTTTTAAAGTTGTGGTTTTATTTAATTATATTTTTCTCAAACAACTAAGAAAAAAAAAACACTTTATTTTCCTCCCAGGCAACGTTGGATATTTCAGCTATGTTAGCTAGTATACATTAAAGATACAAATAGCTATATATGTAACTCTTTAAATTTGCTTAATCAAAATAATTTTGCTGTAATCTTCAGTGTGTTCCCTCAAAAGTGCAGCAAGACAGGAACTAATACTTTACAGAGTGTAACTCTGTCAACTAATTCTTAAATAAATTCAGGTGTATGAAGTTACAACCAAACATAACTGCCATCCGTGGAAAATGTCAAAACATTAAAGAAAGAGTGATGGTATCCTCCTCCTTGACTTTGATTGGATAACCACCCATAATCCAGCTGAATTTGAATGCTTTCTGAAACTTGCATGCGATTACTTTGATGTGATGAAAGAAAAAGGAGACATATTTCAAGTGTACACAAAATGTAACATTTATAATATAATATTTAAACTGCATTTGGCCTTGTAGTCAAATACAATTTCAACTCTTTACTTGTAAGAATGACAAGCTTTTTGACGTCACGTTATAACTTACATAACATAATATACTTAAACCCTCTTATTTCAAGGCATCACTTGGCAGAAGGCAGGAACCAACTATGGACAGGATGCAAAGTCATCACTCATGCACACTCACCCAAGTTAAGAAAAATTAAGAAGAAACAAATATGGTTTTATCCTTTTATTTATGTGTATTTTTGAATGCTTTTGTTTTTCACATTTTTTTTCTCTCTATGCATTTTATAGTCATTGGAAACAAATTCCTATTATAGCAGCAAAAAGTTCAATGTGTGAAGGATTCCTGAATGAGGCGTTGCTCCATTACAGGGCACCACTCAAACAAACGCTAACTAATGATAGACCAATTAAGGATCGCCAATTGACTTTACCATACAGTACGTGCCTTTTGCACTTGAAAGCAAAACTGGAGCTCCCAGAGGACTCCCACACTAGCACACACTGCCACACCCCCATTTATAGGTAATTTAATACAGTTTTCTTAAACCGTTCTCTTAAAGCAGAAGGTTGTTTTGTTAATAGCTCAGCTGAAATGTAAATGAATTATGTCATTTTTTGAGGACACTACTAATATTTTTCTCTCTCTTTCCTTGCACAGGTACATCTTTTCTTCCCTGCTGTTTTCACCGTTGTATGTTTTTTCATTGTGGGGATGTCCCTCTACTCTGATCCATTCAACACAGGCATCAGCTTTGCCCTCACCCTGACTGGTATCCCAATTTATTTCCTTGTGGTTCAGAAGCAGAGGCTGCCTTTATGTGTCATCAGAGCTTTTCGTAAGTAGAAACAGGGTTTATTCTGAGATAGGAAATTTTGTATTTTGTAATTTCATTCACCTCCTGGTGCAGCAATAAAAACCAGTCTTTACCAAAATTGTGCATCAGTCCTGCCTGAGGTTGCAACAGCCTAATAAGATGCCATAAATAAGAACCATTGTTCAGTTGATAGTATAGTAGTACAGAATTACTTCTGTTGCCATACTACTTTGGGTGAGTTGGTTGAATTTGTTGCCCAGTTACTAAGTGTGTGGCCGTTGCATATTCTCCCTTTGTTGAAATGAATTATTTCTTCCTGTATTACCAAAACCTTTGTTAGGCAGCCCTACACTTTCTAGTTAACTAATTATCAGAATATTCAGGTAATTCTTAATCAAATACAAAATAATTAACAGATAAGGTACATTTTGTAGTAGCTAAGTAACATAAAACATTGTTTTAATAGATAAGAAAAGTGTGTTTAAAAAGAACACTTATAAATATTACAAGAAAAGTTCTGCTTTATCCAGAAAGGTTTTCCGCCTTTCTCCTACAGTAATTATACTATAAATAATGTAATAAGAAATACTTAACACAAAGTCACTGATTTATTTAAACAAAAAAGTGTGTTCAAACAGTGCATGTTACAAATATTAGACTTGTATGTGAATATTTACAGGCAAAAGTCTTTTACTTTTACACTTTTCACTTTAAGCAGTTCCTAATCAGACATAACAATCATCTCACTTCAAGATAGCAGAGAAGCAGTGCTCTGTGGAGGGATGGCCTTTCACTTCTGTTGATGATATGTTTGACATGTTGGTTTTATTATTTTACAGACACCCTCACTAAGAAGCTTCAGATCCTCCTGGAAGTGATGCCACAGGAGGTGCAGACCTACTAAATCTTGAGCTGATCACAGCTTTACCTTCAGAAACTCATTTGGGCTCCACAAAATAATGTATGTGTAGCATACTGTACATATGACTAGATTTTATTTTAGTGGGAAAACAATGTATTATGGGTTAATACCCATCACTGTGAAGAAATATATCAAACAGCACATATCTGATTAAGCTGTTTTTCTTATTGATCTGAGACCTGTTGTTTAAGGAGTTGCATGATGCTCATTTTTTATTTAGTGAAAAATATTAATTGAAAACTTTAACTCAAAATTATTTCAAGTGACATATGAGAATGAATAAATAAATTTTCACCATGTAACAAAAACTTTGATTTTTTCATTTACTAACTACAGTATAGTATCTAACAATATTGCCCAAAAATAAGTTTAGTCATTTTCTATTGACATTTCATTGGATTGGTTTAAAATATGGAAATGTAACACCACAGACATCTGTAAGATATTAGGAGACAAATAAATTAACAAAATGCCTGCCTATCCTTGATTTTTTCAGTCAGCTTGAAGGTCGTGTAGCCTTCCTTGCAACACTTTATTAAACTGGTGTATTGGTTCTGGCTGATGTCACCATTCAGAGATACCAGATGTCTTAAGCCTTCTCCCTGCACTCTTCTCCATATACTTTTCAATGATCTCATTTACCGATATATTTAAAAAAACATATAAGGAAATAAATGGTGGAGAATCAGACACACGTACAGTAGATACAGAATATTACTAAGCACTAAAACTTTATGAGTGGATTTAGCCAGAACTAAAAGGAATAAGCTACAGTGGGCTGGTGCCCTACCCGGGGATTTGTTCCTGCCTTGCGCCGTGTGTTGGCTGGGATTGGGCTCCAGCAGACCCCCCTTGACCCTGTGTTAGGATATAGCGGGTTAGACAATGACTGACTGACTGACTGACTAAAAGGAATAAGGCAAACATTACATTTTATTGTGCTACATTTTCAACCATTATGTTGGCCCTCTTTAATACACTAACCTGTAACATTTTTATATATTAGCCATGCTCTGCATGTGTGGATGGGAGGAAAAAATGGGGTAGGAGTTATTCTGAAGGAACAGTATGTCAAGAGTGTTTTGGAGGCGAAAAGAGTGTTAGGCAGAGTAATGATTACGAAGATGGAAATTGGAGGTGTGATGATGAATGTTGTTAGTACATATGCATTGCAAGTTGGGTGTGCAATGGGTGAGAAAGAAGATTTTGTAAGTGAGTTGGATGAAGTGATGACAGTGTACCCAAGGGACAGAAAGTGGTGATTGGAGTGGATTTCAATGGGCATGTTGGTGAAGGGAACAGTGGAGATGAGGAAGTGATGGGTAGTTATGGTGTCAAGGAGAGAAATGAAGAAAGTCAGAGGATAGTGGATTTTGCCAAAAGGATGGACATGGCTCTGGTGAATACGTATTTTAAGAAGAGGGAGGAACATAGGGTTACGTACAAGAGTGGAGGAAGATGCACAGAGGTAGATTACATCCTATGCAGAAGAGTTGATCTGAAGGAGATTGAAGACTGCAAAGTGGTGACAGGGGAAAGTGTAGTTAAGCAGCATAGGATGGTGGTCTGTAGGATGACGTTGGAGATCAAGAAGAGAGTAAGGGCAGAGCCAAGGATCAAATGGTGGAAGTTGAAAAAGGAAGACTGCAAGGTTGAGTTTAGGGAGGAGGTGAGACAGGCACTGGGTGGTGTTGAAGAGTTACCAGACAGCTGGGAAACTACAGCAGATGTAGTAAGGGTGACAGCAAGAAGGGTGCTTGGCATGACATCTGGAAAGAGGAAGGAGAAAAAGGAAACCTGGTAGTGGAATGAGGAAATACAGGAAAGTATACAGAGGAAGAGGATGGCAAAGAAGAAATGGGATAGTCAGAGAGATGCAGAAAGTAGACAAGAGTACAAGGAGATAAGGCGCAAGGTGAAGTGAGAGGTGGTGAAGGCTAAAGAAAAGGCGTATGATGAGTTGTATGAGAGGTTGGACACTAAGGAGGGAGACAAGAACCTGTACCGATTGGCTAGACAGAGGGACCGAGCTGGGAAAGATGTGCAGCAGGTTAGGGTGATAAAAGATAAAGATGGAAACGTACTCACAGGCGAGGAGAGTGTGTTGAGCAGATGGAAAGAGTACTTTGAGAGGCTGATGAATGAAGAGAACGAGAGAGAGAAAAGGTTGGATGATGTGGAGATAGTGAATCAGGAAGTGCAACGGATAAGCAAGGAGGAAGTAAGGACAGCTATGAAGAGGATGAAAAATGGAAAGGCCGTTGGTCCAGATGACATACATCTGGAATCATGGAGGTGTTTAGGAGACATGGAAGTTGATTTTTTAACCAGATTGTTTAATGGAATCTTGGAAAGTGAGAGGATGCCTGAGGAGTGGAGAAGAAGTGTACTGGTGCTGATATTTAAGAATAAGGGGGATGTGCAGGACTGTAGTAACTACAGGAGGATAAAATTGATGAACCACAGCATGAAGTTATGCGAAAGAGTCTTGGAAGTCAGGTTAAGAAGTGAGGTGATAATTAGTGAGCAGCAGTATGGTTTCATGCCAAGAAACAGCACCACAGATGCAATGTTTGCTCTGGGGATGTTGATGGAGAAGTTTAGAGAAGGCCAGAAGGAGTTGCATTGCGTCTTTGTAGACCTGGAGAAAGTATATGACAGGGTGCCTCGAGAGGAGCTGTGGTATTGCATGAGGAAGTTGGGAATGGCAGAGAAGTACGTAAGAGTTGTACAGAATATGTACGAGGGAAGTATGACAGTGGTGAGGTCTGCGGTAGGAGCGACGGATGCATTCACCGTGGAGGTGGGATTACATCAGGGATCGGCTCTGAGCCCTTTCTTGTTTGCAATGGGATAGACAGGTTGACAGATGAGATTAGACAGGAGTCCCCGTGGACTATGATGTTTGCTGATGACATTGTGATCTGTAGCGATAGTAGGGAGCGGGTTGAGGAGACCCTGGAGAGGTGGAGATACTGTATGCTCTAGAGAGGAGAGGAATGAAGGTCAGTAGGACCACCAAGACAGAATACATGTGTGTAAATGAGAGGGAGGTCAGTGGAATGGTGAGGATGCAGGTAGTAGAGTTGGTGAAGGTGGATGAGTTTAAATACCAGAAATCAACAGTACAGAGTAAAGGGGTTTGTGGAAGAGAGGTGGAGAAGAGATTGCTGGCAGGGTGGAATGGGTGGAGAAGAGTGTCAGGAGTAATGTGACAGACGGGTATCAGTAAGAGTGAAAGGGAAGGTCTACAGGATGGTAGTGAGACCAGCTATCTTATATGGGTTGGCACTGACCAGAAAGCAGAAGACAGAGCTGAAGGTAGCAGAGTGTTGTTATATGAAGCTTGTTATGATATTGAGATTATTGTCATTATATCTGTTTAGACTTTATAAATGCATTTTTCAATATCTTTTCTGTAAGAATGCAGAGCTGAGCCAGATTTAGCACAGAGTGTCAGCATTCAGAATTGCTGGGCCAAGCATTAGGATAAGACAGACAGGGACAGCTGAAGGAATGTGTTGTCAGCCTGAAAGAGAACTGTGTATTATTTGAACCTACTGTCTGATGTCAGCACAAAATCTTATCTCCTTGTTTGGAAATGGGCTGTGTGCCATCTGGGGGCTTGCACGTGGATAAAGCAGTATAAAACATCCTGGAAGATTGCCAGCCATTGGGAGACTCGACGGCCAGACTACTGGAGACTACATCGAATTGGTCCGAGAAATCCTTCCTGTGCTGTGACGATGACTGCTAACTCGCAAGGCCCCCACCCTTGGACTGAGTACTGCGGTGGGTTTCCCCCGTTATTTATGCAGTGTAAGCCGATATTAAACAAAAGCTAAGTTTATCCTCGTTTTCATGTAATCTTGTAAACCGTCATATTGCATGCTGGGGGGGATAACACCTTTTTAATTTATAATTACTTAAATTCAGGTTAATTAAAACGCCGCAATTTAAAAGAACTTATTTCCGAGGAGCTAAAACCTCATATCAGACAACATTCTGGTGTAGTCGGCAGGATTGTGGCTATAATAATAAACCATATATTCATAATGTATAATATATTTAATAAATATGCTTCAAATAATGTCGGCGGGGGGGTCTCAGTCAGGTACCATTGAGGATACCGGGTTGGTCACGCGCACTGTCATAGACGCGCGTGGCTGAGTTATTTAATACATATACGGCCCCAAGTGCATGGCCCGAGCTAGAAGGAGAAGTTAATCCTTCAAATGTGCAAAAGGCGGTTTTGGAACTCGGGCTAGAACGCAGGAACGAATAGCCACTGGGAATTAGGATGGCTTTTATTAACCGCAATACGCGAGTTAGACCATAAAGTTCAAAGTATGGTCATAGAATGTGGGGAACTTAAACAAGAAATAGAACATCTACAAGAAAAGCAAAATATCTCTCGAGAATGCATGGAAAATGCCGCGTCCCGTGCGGACGAGTGGGAGAATAAATGCACTGTTTTAGCCATACGTTTGGTGCATGCTAGAAGACGGAAACAAGGAAAAAACATCCCATTTCCTCTTTTAAAATACGAGCCATAATGCAAGGCGATTGGAACCCAGGAACATGGGATGGCACTGTATATAACTCAGACAGTGACGATGATGTTTTGGGGAAAGACGGCATGGAATCAGACGAGATAAATGATAGAAATAATAATTTTGACATAATAGATGCAAGACCGGTTGTTCAAAATAAAGCCAAAGCGAACCTAGGTGGACAGCACAGGGTAACGCGAACCGTACGAGATTTTACACAAACAGAGTTTCTGGAAATTGGTAAACAATATAGGCAGAGACCAGGCGAGAGCTTAATGCAATGGATATTACGTATATGGGATGAGGGTGGTGATAGTTGTCAGTTGACAAATGCAGAGATTAAAAATTTAGGCTCTATCACTATGAATCCTAAATTAAGGAATGTGTTATGAGGGATACAAAATCAAGCGATAGTATCGATAGTGGAATGGGTAGTAAGTGCTATACAACATGCATATCCAGATGCTAGAGACTTGGAAGAGTTTGATAGATCCTGGCGGACAGCTCCTGAAGCAATTCAGCAGCTGCGAGAAATGGGTGTGCAATCAGCTATTTATAAAGTCGCACCAGGAGTCGCGTTTGCTGGCCCTGATACTGAGGCATTCACTGCTGGTATGCGAAGCCGTCTAATAAAAAACGCACCGAGTTCGTTAAAAGGGGCTCTATTATCTATGCTCGCCGGACCTAATCAACAGACAGTATGGGATGTGACTGCGTTATTGAGTCAGTTACACTGAAAAAAATCATTTTTTGGTCTAGCTTATTTAACTCACATAAGTGAGTTTATTTTATATAAAGTTTGTATAATTTTGAATTTATTTATATTTAATAGTTTATCCAACGAAATACGCAGACTTTCATCTTTACATTAATTATTACATTGCCTCTACTAAGTTTATTGTTTAAATCCAATTATACATGGTGGGGGGGGGGGCGGGGGTTCTTTTGCGCATGTTTACTGAGCAGTTTCTGATTCGTGCACAGAGACCATTCTACATGTATGCTCACTGAACAGCTTCTGATTTGTGCACATTGATCATCTGATTTATATTTATGGAACTGGCGGGTCTTTAGGAACAGAAGCCATTTTTCTTTGTAAAACATTTCTCGAGTTTGGTAAGATATTAATAACTTACATTTCATGTGTGTTTTTGTAATGTGCGCAGTTTTGTTAACACGTTAATAACTTACATTCCATATAAATTACGATAATGTGAACAGCTTGTTAAAATGTTTATGTACTGCGGGTTAATCGCAGGCTTTTAGCAGGTAAGAATTTGTGTTGTTAATGTGACCATAACGTTCTAAAGAACTGAGTTAAAGCGTGAATGTGTATGATTATGGTATTTATTACAAGTAACTTTTCATTATTCTTCTCGTAACCAAAACCTGCCGAATATCTTTTTTTCCCCTTTTTACCACACTGCCAAACGCCATTTTTCTAGCACTTTCTTGTTTCGCGATAATCAAAGTTTGCACAATTTTGCAACTGGATTTATAAACTAAATAGAGCAAATAATTATCTGAAGTATTCACAATAATGTGCAGTTGCTTGTACAAATTAAAAAAATCTTTAACAAAGATCTTACATTCGGCGTACTTTTTTAAATTCCTGTGTGTATCGCCAGTTTCAAAATAAAGAAAGTTGTTCTTGGGTAAAAAAAAGTTCCAGAATAGGTATGCTACAAAAACGTCATTGCAAGGTAGAAAATGGATGACTTAAGACTGCAAGCAATATCGTTTCTTGTTGAACTGATGTTTTATGTAATATATTTTACTGATGCACTGCACATACAAATATGGTTATTTTTAAGGGATATACATTATTTTCTATCAGCATTTTTTAAAATATACTCATAGTATGTTTCGTATGGATTGCAAGTGGAGGCCTGCATTAACATATTATTTGTATAACTAGCTTATAAAGCACATATTATGGCATTATGAATGTAATGTATGTAATTATGGCATTATGGTAAAGAGAATTTTTTTGGAAATCACATGTAAAGCTAATTTGGTTGTTTACAATTTTTACACAAACTCATCATACATTCATTCTTAATACAGTAAAAATGTTTTTTTGTGTTCTTAAATTTATGACAAATAATCACCAGTAAATATATATTTTTAACTGCACTTGATACTACCCCATATCTAAAATTTAAATATTTACTTTTATTAATTAACACTGCACTATTTGTGTTTCTTGTAGGTGTGAAATGAGGTCGTATTGTAAATGCTGCAGTTACTCAGTTTCTTCAAAGGCAGATCTGCTTAAGCACTACAGACTTCTTCATAGCAATTTTGTACATGGTAATTCACAGCCATGTTTATATCCAAATTGCCCATGTTTGTTCAAAACAGTAAATGCACTCCGGACGCATATCTCAAGATATCATTCATTAGAAGATTCATTAAGCTCTGTAGAAGTTGTAAATTTCACATGTCAAATCCGTAATGAAAGCAGTTTCTCTTCTGAGTCAG
Source organism: Erpetoichthys calabaricus (assembly GCF_900747795.2). Lineage (NCBI taxonomy): Eukaryota > Metazoa > Chordata > Cladistia > Polypteriformes > Polypteridae > Erpetoichthys > Erpetoichthys calabaricus. The sequence goes on from NC_041394.2 coordinate 116,442,143, forward strand.
ATTATTTTATTCATGTTGGTCAACATCTCAAAAATCAGGAAACTGTTTTGTGTGTTTTTAAAGGATGCGATTTTGTGACAAATGTTTTAGGAACATTTGCCTCACACAGGAGTAGAAAACATAACCCACACAGAATTAATGATTTCAAGGATGAAGTTATTAAAAGGCATCATGAGTGCACAAACACTGTAGAACAGGGTCTGGGACTGCATTATGCTGAAAGTGATATTGATGGTGAAAGTATTTTAGGTGATGAAACAGGAGCAGAAGATTTACTAAGCATGATTGAAAAGAAGATAGGTTCTTTTTTATTGAAACTGGAAGTCAAATATAATGTTTCCCAAAAATGTATAGACGAACTGGTTGATGAACTGAATTTCATATCCAGTTCTGCCTCACTTCCTGTTATAAAAACTATTATTAATCGCAATTTGAAAAAGTGTGTTGTTGATGAGGTTGTGATCTCCAGCTTGGCAAAAGACTTGTGTTTGTCTAGTCCTTTAAACACATACATAAGAAAAGATGGCCCATTTTCAACAGCGTATAGGAGAAGAGAATACTTTAAACAGAATTTTAATGTAGTTGAACCAATTGAATATATCATTGATGAGAAGAGTAAGAAATGTGTTCAGTATGTACCTCTGCTTCCATCTTTATCACGAGTGTTGAGTAAAGAAGACATTTTTAAGAAAGCTTTTGATAAAGAAAGACACACTCAAAGATGTACTTTACAATACAGATCATTTCGTGATGGTTTACATTTCAAAGAGAACATTTTTTCTCATCTGATGAACAGAGTATCCCTATTATCCTTTATGTTGATGATTTTGAGGTATGTAATCCTCTAGGTACATCTAGAAGAAAGCACAAAGTGACTGCCGTGTATTGGGTGCTTGCTGATATACCAGCAGAATTACGGTCTGAACTAACATCAATTTATTTAGCCCTTCTTTGTGGAGCACTTGATGTTAAGAGGTTTGGCTACAGAAAAGTCCTAGAACCACTTTTGAGTGATCTAGCTATTTTGGAACAAGAAGGTGTCTTTATATCCCAATTTGGTAGAAACATAAAAGGAACTGTTCTGTGTGTTATTGCTGACAATCTTGGTGCACATTCTATAGGTGGCCTAGTAGAAAGCTTTTCAGGAGCATATGTATGTAGGTTCTGTCTGGGTCACCATTCTGAGTTCCAGTTCAAAGAGGTCAGAACATGTTCATTTCAGTTAAGATCTAAGACAGAACATTCTCTGCATGTAAAAACTGTTCTGGAAAGTTCTACCTTAACTCATTGCTATGGAGTGAAAGATATGTGTCCATTGACTGAAAAATTGAATTTCTTTCATTTTGTATCAGGTTACCCCCCTGATGTTCTGCATGACGTATTTGAAGGCATTGTGCCTTATGACTTAGCATTGTGCTTAAACCATCTTATAAAGAACAAGTACTTTACACTTGATGAAGTAAATAAATCTATTAGACAGTTTCCTTTCAAGTGGATGGATAAAACTGACAGTCCATCACTTGTGCCACTCAACTTTACTGAACGCAAAAGTATTGGAGGAAATGCACATGAAAATTGGACATTTCTGCGTTTATTGCCATTTTTGGTAGGGCATAAAGTACCTTTTGGTGATTTATCATGGCAGTTATTAATGGTCCTTAAAGATATTGTGGAGCTTGTTGTATCACCAGTCCACACTGAAGAAACAATTGAATATCTTGATTGGAAAATATCTGAGCACCGGCATAGATTCTTGGCAGTTTTCCCCCATGAGAGACTGTTACCTAAACACCATTTTCTTGAGCACTATCCTCAAATGATAAGAGCTTTTGGGCCACTTGTAGCAATGTGGACTATGCGATTTGAAACAAAACACCGTTTCTTCAAGCGTGTTGCTAGGTACAATAACAGTTTTAAAAATATCTTACATTCCCTTTCTAGTAAGCACCAGCTGTTGATGGCTTACCAACATAATTCAGCTGCAGTAAGACCAACTCTCACAGTCACAAAACAATCAACAGTTTCCTTAGAGGTACTGAACAATGATATTGCTTTGGCTGTTAGAAACAAATGTCCAGATGAAAATGTTTTACATCTAAGCAATTTTGTGTGTTGTCATGGAACCCAGTATAGAGTCAGTATGATAGTGCCTTATGGTGAAACTGGAGGATTGCCTGATTTTGTTGAAATACTGCAAATGTTTATTCTTAATGACAAATTATACTTCATTGTAAAGAAACTTAATGCTTGGTATATTGAACACCTACGATCCTTTGCACTAGAGTCAACAAGCCATGTACTTGTAATTGAACAATGGGAACTTATAGATGTATGTCCATTAGCTGATTATACAGTTGGAGGACAACGTTTAGTTACGTTGAAACGGCACATTACTTTTTCTTCCTAGAGAGATGTTTCGGAAGCTTGATGTTCGAACTTTTAAACAGATTTAAAGATGCTTAATGATTTACTTTTCAATGATGTAGAATACATTAATGTTTAATAACAGTTTAAGTGTAAATATCTTATATGAAGCCCTTCAAGTATACTACAGATGTAAGACAAACTAATGTTTCTTTCTTTGTTATAGTTTTGATTTGTTAGGGTGCCATGTCTCTTTCTGCAAAATTAAGAGTCATACTACCGGATGACAACATCCGGAAAATGGTTTTGAGTTCTGGCATACAAGGCACCATTTTAGAATTAAAATCCATGGTACAAGAAGCTTTTGACCTTCAGGAAGATTTCAACCTGCAGTACCAAGACAGTGAGTTTGACAATCAGTTCTTTACTTTAATGTCAACAGATGAGATTAGTGACAAAGATACTATAAAAGTGGTATGCTCTTCAACACTTTCCCACGAAACTGCCTCTTGTTCATCAAATCAGATAGAAGGTAATCAAGAGCCACCTGATGACAGTTGTTCTTTTTCATCTTCAAATACTGATGTGTTCCCTACCCCAAAAAGTGACTTGCAGCGGTCACAGCCTTGGCCTGAAAATTTTACAATTCCATCCTTTAAATATGATACAGAGCTAGCTCTTGAACATGGTAATGAAGCCTACAGAAAAGAAGGTACTCTTTTAAACAGTCCATCTATCAAGACTGATATTCTAGAAAAATTAGCAGAATCCATTTTCCAGTATGTAGCATACCCCTCAAATGTCCAGATTTGTGCAGTAGCAGAAGCTTTGATTGCAAAGCACCCATGTTTGAAGGAGCCAGGCTCTCACTCTGGTTATTATGGCTGGCAGACCAGCTTAAAATACAAAATGGCCAATTACAGGACAAAATTAAGGTCCCTTGGATGCCCTGAGCTGATGGTGAATTCAGTAAAGAAGAAGCAGTTGCAGGAAAAGTCTTCATCAAGAAATATTAAAAAACCTAAGAAGGCAGAAGTGAATTATCTTCCACCTTATCCATTAGGGGAAACAAAGCAAAGCCTTGAAAAAGAAAGAAAGGAGCTTTTGACCGAGGTGAAAAAGAAAGACAATCACAGTGTTATCAGCCAAAAAATGGCCAAAACATTTTCTCTTCGAAGGCAGGAAATTCTGAATGAGTTTCCAAGGATTGAAGATTTCAAATCAAGATGGCCAGCGCTCTTCAATGCCACTCAGGTACTGAAAAAATATTAAAGTAAATTAACTTCTAAATTATTTTGAATTGTTATAGTTTCTTTTTTATGTATAATATGGTGTAGTTTTACAGCTTGTAAAAAGCACCTGTTTGTGATCATTTCAAAACTGTTCTTAAATTAGTTCCACTTTATGGTTTGTGTTCTGCCTTTGCAGATCAGCGAAGAATTCTTGAGAATTACAACAATCCATCTGGTTGAAAAGTTTATGTCTTCTCTGGATAAATTTACACCAAGGCTGATAAGTATTTTCCGGAAAAAGGGAGGTGCTGTCCGAAAAGAAATCCAGATGATGTTAGATGTCTTACTTGGGGTAAGAAAAATAAATTAATTCTTGCAGCAATATATGTTAAATGATGTGGTTTGGTTGCTTTTTCACAATGCCTCTTAATACTGTTTTAAACAGGAAAGTACTATCCACAAGCGAAGAGAGATTGTTCTCCGCTGTTTGATGAAGTACCTTGGTGAAAATGTGGAGGATCTTCTCAAAGAGTATGTGGTAAGTGGATCCATTTTAATTTTTTTTTTTCCTCTTCTGTTTGCTTAGATAAAGCCTGTTTCTCAATATTTCATTGACTGAGCGGAGTTAAAAATAATAATAAAAAAAAAGTTCTAATCTATATCACAGCTCTGACAAACTAATAAATAAAATACATATAATATTTTTATATCACCATTGCATACTACTATAATATGTTAGTAACACTATATTCTTTCACTCAGTAGTTTATATTACTTTATTTTTTCTTTGCTTTGATAGTATATTGTCCTGTTGCTTGTCAAAAATAACACATATGGATGCTGTTGCATAAAACAATGAAAACCCAAATAATGGCCAAGTCAAATCTAGAATGGGTTTGAAAGTTGATCTCATTTGTTCGGAGATGCCCTCTACACTGGATGTCATCCATCTTGATTATACAACATTATTAATCTGAGATTTTTTCACAAACATTTTGATATTGTTTGGTGTTATTCAGAATCAGTTTCTATTGCATTTTATTGAATCATGATTTGTTTTGCTTTAAAACTTGAGATTAAAATTCTTCTTAGCCAGCTCTACCAGTGTAGGACAAGGAACAGTTAAAGTGTTTGTTTATTTGTGGAGTATTCCTTTGAAATGTAGATGTATTTGTTATTGATATTAATTATGGCTTTTTATTTTTTTAGGATGTTGAAGCTGATAGTATTCAGTCTGACTGGAGTCAGTATGCTCTGAAAGTATTTATCATAAAGCATGAAGGAGCTCCTGATGCAGAACCAGCAGATATTGGTGTGGTTGTTGAGGGAATTGAAGCTGTTAATAACCTTGGTAACTTTGCAAAAGCGTGTGCCATATTACTAGGTGTTATATATTCACTTAATCTAAGTTACCCTAAAGAGCTAAGATATACTTTTGAAGTATTCCAAAAATTGTTTTTGGAATTGGATGGTCTGAAACTTAGTTCAAAGGTTTTTTCTGTAAAAAACAGGTTAATGTGCTAATGTTAATGCTTTATTTTTTGCACCCACTTTATTTACTGCAATAGTAGAAGAGCATATTGTTTTATATGTATGTATATATGACCATATATCAGACAAAAAAGTATTGTTTGCTGGATTTTTTTTCCACTTAGAGGCCCTACTGTACACAAGATTTTGTTGAGGTTATTAAGTTTACAGCTTCACAGTTAACCTTATTTTGTAAAAGTTACATACTGTGACTAGCAAACATTCAGAAGGAAATGAACAATTTGGATTGTAAAGTAAATTTCAGTGTTAACGAGCCCATAAGATGGCTGTAGGATTTTGCGAAGAGAAAATAAAGGTAAAATAAAATCTACATTGTAATTACTGTTATTTGTAAAGAAAAATATTGTAATAATGTTTTATACATTAAATTACAAAAACTATACTCTTGTGCTTTTTGTGCTTTTTTCCACTTTTATGACTTCTGTTTGAAAAGGTAAGAATATTGAGTTACGCTTACTCAAAAAAATTATGGCAATCGATTGCGTAAACCTTTTTAAGTTTATTCCAATTAAAATCTTGTGTTACTTATACATAAACCATTTGAGTAGGGTTAAATTATGAACACTAGTTGTTTCAACTTAAAAAAGTAATAATTTTGTAATAGAAAATGTTAGTTAATCCAAAAAGTTCGTATCACATTTTTATTTTCACTCAACTCAAAAAGCAATGTTAAATTTACATTAATACCTTTGTAGGATTTACTTAAGTAGTGTTAGTTGAAAGAACTTAAAAAGGTGAATGCAATTGATTGCCATAATTTTTTTAAGTTTATCCAACAAGTTATTTTTTTCAGTGTAGATGAATTAGGCGCTACGGTATCGGCATCTACTGGGCAGAGACCAGTCAGAGCCATAGAAGAACAGGATAGAATAACTATATACCGTGGAAAGACAGTTCATGATCTGCTATGAGCAGGGATAAATAGAAGGGACATAGATGGCAAACAAACTGCAGAACTTTTTCAGAAATGGCAAGCTCTGAAAAATCATAAATATGGACAGGGCATAACTACTCCAACCGCACCGCCTAGTGAGATGGAAAAGAGACACTCTGAACAAAAACCGAGACGATATAATAACTTTCCAAAAGGGTGGCGCACACCCCGACCAACGTATTGAGGGGATGGCAGGTCTCCTGTAGGCGGGGAGGTACGGCTCATTCATACAGGAGACCGACGCCCGTATGTCCCGCTAACAATTTACTGGGGTAAAGGAAGAAAACCACATCAGGTTATGGCACTTATGGACACTGGGGCAGAAGTAACTTTAATTCACGGAAATCCGCATAACTTTTCAGGACCAATTGTAAATGTAAACGGATACGGAGGCTCAGATATACAGGCGAAACTAATCACAGTACACTTAGCAATAGGAAAGTAACCCTCTTTTAAAGCTAATGTGCTAATTTCAGAATTGCCTGAATATATTCTGGGGATAGATATTCTTGCAGGAAAGTCATTACAAACAAAATGGGGAATAGTAAGAGGAAAGGCAAAATGGACCCCTTTAGAAATCCCAGTACCTGACACACCTGTAAATTTAAAACAATATCGTTTGCCAGGAGGTTTGCAAGAAATAGGAGACACAGTGGAGTTATTTCAGGTAGGAATTATTCAACCTGCAGTTAGCCCTTTCAATTCTCCTGTGTGGCCAGTCAGAAAACCGGATGGTTCATGGAGAATGACAATAGATTACAGAGGTCTAAATGCTAAAGCACCGCAATTGACTGCTGCAGTTCCTGATATCGTTACCATCGTAGAAGACATCATGGCTAATGCAGGAGAGTGGCATGCTGTCATTCACCTGGCTAATGCTTTTTTCTCTATCCCAATTGCAACGCAAAGTCAAGATCAGTTTGCATTTACCTGGAAGGACAGACAGTACACATTTCAAGTACTGCCACAGGGATACCTACACAGTCCTACGCTATGCCATGGACTTGTAGCAAGAGACCTGGCTACCTGCCCAGAGTTGGAAAAGGTACGATGCTTCCATTATGTGGATGATATAATGTTAACTGGAGATGAATCATCAGTAACAAATGCATTGCCTGCTTTAATAACACACATGGAGAGCCGAGGATGGGCCACAAATAAAGACAAAATCCAAGGACCCACCAGAGAAGTTAAATTTCTGGGCATGATGTTGTTTGGACCAGAAAAACGAGTGCCCAAAAAAGTAACTGACTCTTTGTATAAGTTACAGGCACCCACTAATAAAAAAGAAGCTCAATCCTTTGTGGGACAAATGGGTTTTTGGAGATCTTTTGTGCCACATTTGGGACTAATTTTAAGACCAATACATGATGTTGTCAAGAAAAAGACACGGTTTGAATGGACAGAAAAACAACAAGCTGCTTTTGAGGCCGCTAAAGAAGCTTTAGTCCAACACCAAGGACTGGGACCTTTAAAAGCTAATTTGCCTTTTGAGCTTGAAGCTACAGAACAGAACAACATTGCTACGTGGAGCTTGTGACAAAAGCATGGCAGTAAACGTGTCCCCGTAGGCTTTTGGAGCCGACAGCTGACAGGATCACAGACTAAATATACACCACTTGAAAAGCAGCTCCTTACAGCATACTGGGCCCTTTTGCACACTGAGACACAGACAGGTCCTGCTCCGGTAAAGCTACGCACTAACTTGCCTATTGCTGGGTGGGTTAGAGACAATGGTCTGGGCACTGCCCAAAATCAAACTTTATGCAAATGGAAATGGTATTTGCAAGCAAGAGCACACTTTGAAGGAAAATACACGAGTGCATTACAAGGGGCCATGGCAGGGGCTGTGATATATGAGAATCCAGATGACTCACCACCTGCTGTGCCTGTAGTGGAGTCGCCCTTTAAAGAAGCACCAGCATACGATCATTTGACACCAGCGCAACAGGAGAACAGCTGGTTCACATACGGATCAGCAACTGTGAAAGGAGGAAAAAGGCTTTGGAGAGCAGTAGCTTATCAACCTCACACTGAGACCATCCTCCATCAACAGGGGGAAGGTAAATCAAGCCAATGGGCTGAACTTATTGCTGTAGCTATGGCATTAACAGAAAATCGAAGCTTCCCTATTGTTGTTTATACGGATAGCTGGGCAGTGTTTCAAGGACTAACAGTTTGGATAACCATGTGGAAAAGGGCTGCTTGGACTATTCATGGGAGAGAACTATGGGGTGGCACAGAATTGTGGGAGCAGCTTTGGACAATGGGCATGAGAGGGGAGACCCTCATTGGTCATGTAGATGCCCATGCCCCATTGATATCCCTTGAAAGGATTTATAACCAACAAGCTGATATGATAGTTGCTGTCTGAGAAATCAAACAGGAAGAAGTCAATACAGAGGATGATGACCTGTGCCACTATGCGGAGGTAAACATAATCGAGCCTTCTTTAATATTATTAGCAAGGTGGGCACATGAAACTTCAGGACATATGGGAGTGGAAAAAAAATATGAATGGTGTCATCAGCGATGTATACCAGTCACTAATGATATTGTTAAACAAATAGTGAACAATTGCTCTACCTGTACAGAAGTAAAACAATGACCCCTACAGAAGAAGGCAACTGGGAAACTGAAGAGAGGAATTGGACCAGGACAAATTTGGCAAGTGGACTACATTGGGCCACTGCCACGAGAAAATAAACAACTGTATGCCTTAACTGCAGTAGACACTTATTCTGGACTTTTACAAGCTTATCCATCAATAAGAGCTACGCTTAATGGACTAAGCCATTTAATCCAAGCATATGGTGTGCCCGAAGAAATCCAAAGTGATCAAGGAAGCCACTTTGCTGGGAAAGACGTACAAGAGTGGGCTCAAGGAGCTGGAATCCAGTGGACTTTACATATCTGTTATCACCCACAGGCAGCAGGACTTATTGAAAGAATGAATGGCCTTTTGAAAGAACAAGTTAAAAAACTAACTGGGCATACTCATCTTAAAGGGTGGACTAAAGTTTTAAAGCAAGCCTTATTTAACCTTAATAATCGTCCATTGGCTGGGTCCACACCATTTATGAGACATCAAAATGTCGGAGGAGAGCCACCTTTGTGTGCCCTCCGCCTGACAACAATTAGCCCACTGGCAAACAACGAATTAACTCCCACAGGGTTATTGGTTAGGGTACCCAAGTCACTCATAATCAAGTTAAACTCATCAGAAAAACTAAGCTTGGGAATAACGGGTCAGTGGCCAAAGGAATGGGAGGTTAGAATAAATGTTGAAATGCTTGTACCAGACGCATGCCTAACAGAGACATTAGATATCTGTTTAAATGAATGGTATTTAGTGTTAGCAAATCAAGGCAGTCAAGACATACACATAGCTGAAGGACAGGCCATATGTAAACTGCACATAGAAAAAGTAACACCTGTTTTAGTCAGTATTGAACAGTTTAAAGGAGAAATTGGAGGGAAGGTATGGGTATTAACTCCAGGGCAAAAGCCTAGGGCAGGAGAAATAATAACTGCAGGACAAGGAGACACTAGAATGGTTCTTTTAACGGGCTCTCAGTCGCCCCTCTGCTTTCCCTTATACAGATTATCCTCACGTGTGGAGTAATCGGTACAGATGGTTTATGGACCGGATGGAGCCGAAGCACCCCCTACAATAAAGTTTTTTGGGCTGCTGACATGCCAGGAACAGAAAAATATGTGACACTGAACTTCACTCTTACCAAGAACTGTACCTGGCAGTTACGAGACAAGACACCTACGGCTCCGTTTTCCATGAAACTGGAATATCCTGAACTGTTACTTTTACCTGTTATGACTTATTAAGACACTGAAATAACTGTGACTGTGCATAATAATGTATCTGTCTGGTTGGCTATGATGAATTGTAAACCTGATTCTAATGGAGGATTATGTTGGACAATTGAAGGGGGGCAACAACTAACTGCAATATCAACATCTGACAATGATGTAATATTATATGTGTTTAAAAAGGAATCAACAACAAATGTAAAGGTACCTGTAATGTTATGGGAAATTCATAAGACTAGAAGAGGAAATGGTTATCCATTTGATGCAACACTACTCAGGCAAATGAAAGGTTGTAAAAAAGCTAGGATAGCACATAAAATAATTACTGTAGCACTTGACATTAATGTTAGTGGGTTTGATATAAAACGTTATGATTTTCCAAAAGGAGAAAATATAGTACCACGCAGTACAGATGCAACATATAATTGTAGAAACATACAATCTTTATGGCCTCCTCATTAAGGGTAGAAATAAAATGAAGGACACAGCGAGACATTTGGGGGGCTATAGGAACTGGTTTAGGAGTAGGAGGTTTAGGTCTAGGGTCTCTTAATACTGCTGATATAGCTGCACTATATAACAAAATATCATCTATTGGTGTAAAACAAGCTAACAGTTTGCAAACTTTGGCTCATTGGGGGCCAGAGTTGGCAGACAGACATTTACAGGAGTTGCTTTTATGGAAGACCCACCATGGATGGTGAAATGAGTCCTTATGGACTGGTTTGCAAAGCCAATGGGCCATAGATGTAGAGTCAGCATGTTATTTAAAACAGATTATTGCTATACAGCAGTATTTAAATTTTAAGACAGATTGGGGATTCAAAGAACCCCAACACGGGAGAAAGGAATTAAAATTACCATTAGACTGGTGGTTGCAGCCAAAGTCCTTCATGTGTGAAGCATCAATATGCCAAGCTGTATTTCAGGTAGCAACCATCGCTGAAGATGACAATATTTGGTGTCCGTTTCATGTTCTACCTGTTTTACTAGGAGGAACGTGGTGGGCACCCATAGTAGATAGAAAATGGATAGACATGAATAACAATACTGTTGAACCTGCCTTTTGTTATAACTGGCAAGAAGGGTTCGTATGTCAAAGGGTGGGTACATTGCCACACTCCTGTTTGCATCCTTTAGCTGGAGACTGTTATTGGCACCAAATAGCAGTAAATTCCACTGAAGTGTTTCAAACCGATACCACTTCTGCATGTGCAGTGACAATAAATAACATAACTTGGAGTGATGGCACCCATTACAAGGGCCCAGGGGTATCCTGTCACACCAATGTTAGTACTATACAAGATGACTATTATGGAAAGACTTACGTTTTAACTACATAGGAGGATATACATTGGGAAGCAGAAGCTAACCCATTCCTCCACTTACAATTTGCCTATGAGATAGAATTACCTAAATATACAGTAAAGCAATTTTAGAGCATGCTAAACAATATCCTCCCTGCGTGGAGTTTGCATGTTCTCCCCGTGTCTGCGTGGGTTTCCTCCGGGCGCTCCGGTTTCCTCCCACAGTCCAAAGACATGCAGGTTAGGTGGATTGGCGATTCCAAATTGGCCCTAGTGTGTGCTTGGTGTGTGGGTGTGTTTGTGTGTGTCCTGCGGTGGGTTGGCACCCTGCCCAGGATTGGTTCCTGCCTTGTGCCCTGTGTTGGCTGGGATTGGCTCCAGCAGACCCCCGTGACCCTGTGTTCGGATTCAGCGGGTTAGAAAATGGATGGATGGATGGATGGCTAAACAATATGAATCTTTTTAATGTAACGTTACAAAAAGCAAGGGACCTACTAGTAAGATTAAAAACTGATGAAAAGAAAGTAATTACCTCTGCAGAAGAAATTGAAGAAATATCCACACATCACTGGTGGGATTTTTTCACTAAGTGGTCACCATCTAGTAACACTATTTTAAATGTACTTGTTCATCCAATTGTACTGTTAATTATTATTATTATAATTTTCACCATTACAAATATTTACCTACACTTGCGTATTAGACGGGTGAAGCAGGAGCTAGATCGGCAGTACACCCCACGTCTTTACAAACATTCTTGAGGAGCTGTTTACATTGTAGAGGGGGATCGAGTACCTTTTACTTTGTGGATAAGATCCTCAGGGATTATTTTGTCACAGATCCAGTGACAAAGGGTGGTTTGTTATATGAAGCTTGTTATGATATTGAGATTAGTGTCACTATATCTGTTTAGACTTTATAAATGCATTTTTCATTTCTTTTCTGTAAGAATGCAGGGCTGAGCCAGATTTAGAAAAAAGAGTGTCAGAATTCAGAATTGCTGGGCCAAGCATTAGGATAAGACAGACAGGGACAGCTGGAGGAATGTGTTGTCAGCCTGAAAGAGAACTGTGAATTATTTGAACTTACTGTCTGATGTCAGCACAAAATCTTATCTCCTTGTTTGGAAATGGGCTATGTGCCATCTGGGGGCTTGCACGTGGATAAAGCAGTATAAAACATCCTGGAAGATTGCCAGCCATTGGGAGACTCGACGGCCGGACTACTGGAGACTACGTCGAATTGGTCCGAGAAATCCTTCCTGCGCTGTGACGATGACTGCTAACTCGCAAGGCCCCCACCCTTGGACTGAGTACTGTGGTGTGTTTCCCCCGTTATTTATGCAGAGTAAGCCGATATTAAACAAAAGCTAAGTTTTTCCTTGTTTTCATGTAATCCTGTAAACCGTCATATTGCATGCTGGGGGGGGATAACACCTTTTTAATTCATAATTACTTAAATTCAGGTTAATTAAAACGCCGCAATTTAAAAGAACTTATTTCAGAGGAGCTAAAACCTCATATCGGACAACAAGTGTGACATGGATGAATAGGATTAGAAATGAGTAGGTGGACGGTTGGAAGACAAAGTCAGAGAGGCGAGATTGTGTTGGCTTGGGCATGTGCAGAGGAGAGATGAGGGGTATATTGGGAGAAGGATATTAAGGATAGACCTGCCAGGAAAGAAGATAAGAGGAAGGCCTAAGCGAAGGTTTATGGATGTGGTGAGAGAGGACATGCAGGTGATGGTTGTAACAGAACAAGATGCAGAGGACAGAAGGATATGGTAGAAGATGATCCGCTGTGGTAACCCCTAACAGGAGCAGTCGAATGAAGAAGAAGAAGAAGCCATGCTCTGCAGGATTTTTGACATACATTATACAGACTAATGCAATGAAGTATAACCAACAAATCTATCCATTGATAGATATACAATATACAAGCATACAATATTTTAAATTATACAAAATCATAATTTATTTTTTATTAATAATGCAAACATTTTCATTAATGTTACAAATAAAGAAATTTCCATATTTGGAATCCTGAACTTTTTTAAAACTTTTTAAAGTCTAAAGCACTCTTAATGTACTTATGTAATTTTTTTAAAATTTGAACAACAAACTGTTCAGTATGACTAGCTCTTGGTATCCGTCAGATAACATTCTGGTAACAGTATTATTGAAAAACATAAGTACTATAAAATGGTAAATTAAGAAATTTTTGAAATGGTCTGTAGTAACTACAAGGTTTATCACAATATTTACCTGTTTTTGCAACTATGCATTTGCTGCAAGTAAATAAGAGGTTTACATGTGAAATAATAAATAAAATATTGTGAATGAGTAACATGCAAAAAAAGTTCTGAAGACATTTCATTGAAAAGGTAACATATTATCACCACTTGTATTGACATACACATAAACCATTTGATCTGCTCAAAAATTTTCCATTTTAAATGCAAAATTCATTCAATAAAGGATACAAATTTTTCGACTATCAATCAATTATATTTGTGATGTAAATCAGTTATATTTAAGATGTGTGTTAAGTGTTAATTTTGACAATACATTTTGATTTAGTTTTATTCTTAGTCTTCAGACTAAATTGCATTTTAGTTTTAGTCACATTTTAGTCTTTTAATTATTGTTAGATTTAGTCTAGTTTTAGTCGACAAAAAAATTAATTTTAGTTGAGAAAAAGTAAATTAGATAAAAAATCCAAATCATATCATATTTAACAGATGACTATGCACAGAATATACTGTACCTCTACACTATTATACTAACATGTACACAAATGAGCTAAACCACATGTAGTGACTATGGAACATAAAACGAGTAAAAAAGAGTAGGTGTAGAAAGGATTTGCTCCAAAAGATCTTGGTAAGGTAAAGGCAGCTCTAGTCTGTCATCACAGTTTTCTGGATTTCAACATGCCTTAGTTATGCTGCTATAAGATTTGACCAAAAAAGGCTGGACCAAGCAGCACATATTTAATCTCAGCATAGGGTTTACAATGGATGATATCATCATGAACTATCTGATTTATCAGACCATGTAGACATTTTAAATTTATTTTCTGGTCATTTTTTTCCAGCATCTGAAAAATACTGCTTAAATAATACTCCATCCATCCATCCATCCATCCATCCATCCATCCATCCATCCATCCATCCATCCATCCATCCATCCATCCATCCAACCATCCATCCATTCTCTTCTGCTTATCCGAGATCGGGTCGCGGGGGCAGTAGCTTGAGCAGAGATGCCCAGACTTCCCTCTCCCGGAATACTTCTACTAGTTCTACCAGGGGAATCCTGAGGCGTTCCCAGGCCAGTCGAGAGACATGGTCCCTCCAGCATGTCCTGGGTCTTCCCTGTGGCCTCCTCCCGGTTAGACGTGCCCGGAACACCTCACCAGGGAGGCGTCCAGGAGGCATCCTGATCAGATGCCCGATCCACCTCATCTGACTCCTCTCAATGCGGAGGAGCAGTGGCTCTACTCTAAGCTCCTTATGGATGACTGAGCTTCTCACCCTATCTTTAAGGGAGAGCCCAGACACTGCGGACGCCGCTCCGATCTGCCTGTCGATCTCCCGCTCCATTCTTCCCTCACTCGTGAACAAGACCCCGAGATACTTGAACTCCTCCACTTGGGGCAGGATCTCATTCCCAACCCTGAGAGGGCACTCCACCCTTTTCCGGCTAAGGACCATGGTCTCGGATTTGGAGGGGCTGATTCACAGCCCAGCCGCTTCACACTCGGCTGTAAACCAATCCAGAGAGAGCTGAAGATCACAGCCTGATGAGCACAGCAAACAAGACAACATCATCTGCATAAAGCAGTATCCTAATCCTGAGCCCACTAAACCAGAACCCTCAACATCCTGGCTGTGCCTAGAAATTCTGTCCAACTCTCACCGGAAACGGGTTTAACTTACTGCCGGCAATGCGGACCAAGCTCTGACGCCGGTTGTACAGGGACCGAACATCCCTTATCAGGGGGTCCGGTACCCCATATTCTCGGAGAACCCCCCACAGGATTCCCCAAGGGACATGGTCAAACACCTTTTCCAAATCCACAAAACACATGTAGACTGGTTGGGCAAACTCCCATGCACCCTCCAGGACCCTGCCAAGGGTGTAGAGCTTGTCCACTGTTCCGCGACTTAGGATGAAAACCACACTGTTCCTCCTGAATCTGAGGTTCGACTATCTGATGGGCCCTCCTCTCCAGGACCCCTGAATAGACTTTTCCAGGAAGGCTGAGGAGTGTGATTCCTCTGTAGTTGGAACACACCCTCTGGTCCCCTTTCTTAAAGAGGGGGACCACCACCCCGGTCTGCCAATCCAGACGCACTGTCCCTGATGTCCATGCAATTTTGCAGAGGTGTGTCGAGCAAGGCAGTCCTAAAACATCCAGAGCCTTGAGGAACTGTGGGCGTATCTCATCCACTCCCTGGGCCCTGCCACCAAGGAGTTTTTTGACCACCTCGGTGTCCCCAGGCTCTGCTTCCTCATTGGAAGGCATGTTAGTGGGATTGAGGAGGTCTTCGAAGTACTCGCCCCACCGACCCACAACGTCTCAGCAGCGCACCATCCCCACCATATACAGGTCAGCAGTGCACCATCCCCACCATATACAGTGTTGACACTGCACTGCTTCCCCCTCCTGAAATGCCGGATGGTGGACCAGAATCTCCTCGAAGCCGTCCGGAAGTCGTTCTCCATGGCCTCCCCAAACTCCTCCCACACCCAAGTTTTTGCCTCAGCAACCACCGAAGCTGTATTCTGCTGGGCCTGCCAGTACCTAATAGCTGCCTCCGGAGTCCCACAGGACAAAAAGGTCCTGTAGGACTCCTTCTTCAGCTTGACGGCATCCCTCACCGCCGGTGTCCACCAATGGGTTTGGGGATTGCCGCCATGACAGGCACCGACCATCTTACAGCCACAGCTCCGGTCAGCTGCCTCAACAATAGAGACACGGAACATGGCCCATTCGGACTCAATGTCCCCCACCTCCCTCAGGATGTGGTCAAAGTTCTACCAGAGGTGGGAGTTGAAGCTACTTCTAAAAAGGGACTCTGCCAGACGTTCCCAGCAGACCCTCACAATACATTTGGGCCTACCAGGCCTGGCCGGTATCCTCCCAAACCATCAAAGCCAACTGACCACCAGGTGGTGATCAGTTGACAGCTCTGCCCCTCTCTTCACCCAAGTGACCAAGACATGCGGCCGCAAGTCTGACGACACAACCACGAAATCGATCATTGAACTGAGGCCTAGGGTGTCCTGGTGCCAGGTGCACATATGGACACCCCTATGCTTGAACATGGTGTTCGTTATGCACAATCCGTGACGAGCACAGAAGTCCAATAATAAAACACAGCTCAGGTTCAGATCAGGGGGGCCATTCCTCCCAATCATGCCCTACCAGGTCTCACTGTCATTGCCCACGTGAGCATTGAAGTCTCCCAGCAGAACAATAGAGTCCCCAGAACGTATGCCCTCTAGCGCCTCCTCCAGGGACTCCAAAAAAGGTGGGTACTCCAGACTGCTGTTCGGCGCATACGCACAAACAACAGTTAGGACCCGTCCCCCCACCTCAAGGCAGAGTGAGGTTACCCTCTCGTCTACTGGGGTGAACCTCAATGAACAGGCTCCAAGTCGGGGGGCAATAAGTATGCCCACATCTGCTCTGTGCCTCTCACCGGGGGCAACTCCAGAATGGTAGAGTCCAGCCCCTCTCAAGGAGATTGGTTCCAGAGTCCACTCTGTTCATCGAGGTGAGCCCGACTATATATAGCCGGAACCTCTCAACCTCATGCACTAGTTCAGGCTCCTTCCCCTTCAGAGAGGTGACATTCCACGTCCCAAGAGCCAGCTTCTGTAGCCGAGGATCGGACCGCCAAGGTCCCTGCCTTCGGCCACCACCCAGCTCACACTGCACCCAACCTCCTTGGCCCCTCCTACAGATGTTGACCCCATGGGAAGGGGGACCCACATTGCCTCTTTGGGCTGTGCCTGGCCAAGCCCCATGGGTGCAGGCCCGGCCACCAGGCGCTCGCCTTCGAGCCCCACATCCAGGCCTGGCTCCAGAGGGGGGCTCCGGTGAACCGTGTCCGGGCAAGGGAAAACACTGTCCAAAGTTTTTATTCTTCATGGTAGGTTTTCTGAACTGCTCTTTGTCTCATCCCTCACCTAGGACCACTTTGCCTTGGGTGACCCTACCAGGGGCATAAAGCCCCTGACAACAGAGCTTCTAGGATCATTGGGACACGCAAACCCCTCCACTACGATAAGGTGGCGACTCGAGGAGGAGGCGTAAATAATACTGAAAATAAAAATTCAAACATTATAGCTGTACTGTTGAATTAGTAAATTCCAAAATAATTAAAGACACTTATTTTTAAACAAGCCCTTAAAAGCTGTTTTTGTAACAAAGTACTTTTGTCAGAGAATCACTCTGTTAGGTTTGCAACATTTGCTATTGTAAAATTTATATTTACATTACTAGCTTGTTAAAAAAATCACTAAAAAGTAACACTTGATGGATGAGTTGAATTTTTTTTACATTATTCCTATATTTCAGAACTCTTGTAAAAGAGCCTTTGCTGTGCTGTTTCCATTGTGTCTCACATGAACGATCAGATTTTGTTATTGCTTAGCCTCTGTGCAAATCCAGAATTGCTAATGTTACCTACATTTAATTACCTGCATCAAAAACATGGATAGCGTCCATGCCTCGCTACCATATAGCAAAACAGGAAGCATCAGAACCTTCTTCCTTTTGCAGAGATATTGGAGCAACACACACCCCTTTCCAGCGACCTCATGACCCCTCCATGCCCTCTTAATCCGGCTACTGATTTCATAGGAAGAGTCATCAGAGACCTGAATGTCACTGCCAAGGTAAGTAAACCTCTTGACAAGGTCGACACTCTCTCCGCAAAAACAGACTCACTGCTGATGGTTGTGCCTAAGAGGTCATTAAAGGCCTGGATCTTTGTTTTTATCCAGGACACTCACAAGCCCAGATACTCAGTCTCTTTGCTCAGTCTCTTAAGAGCACTGATCAGAGCCTCCATTGACTCTGCAAAGATCACAGCATTGTCAGCAAAGTCAAGGTCAGTGAATCTTTCTTCACCAACAAATGTCCCACAGCTGCTGGACTCTATGACCCTGCCCAACACTCAGTCCATGCAAGCATTGAACAGAGTAGGAACAACAACACAACTCTGATGAGCTCCAAAATAAATTGGGCAAATCACAGAGGTTCTATCTATACTCTGCACATAACTTACAGTACCAGTGTACAGGCCGGCCAAGATATCCAGCAACTTTGGGGGGATCCCACAAAGTCTCAGGGTTAGAGAGTCAAACGCTTTATGAAAATTGACAAAGGCTACAAAGAAACCCTGCTGATATTCTCATTTGCGCTCAATGAGAACCATAAGTGCCAGGATGTGGTCGATGGTAGACTTCTTAGGTGTAAAACCAAACTGCTTCGGTTGCTAGTAGGTGAGCAAGTAATCACAGATCCTATTGAGGATGATCTTATGAAAGACCTTACTTGGCTCCAAGAGCAGTGTTATCTCCCTGTAGTTGCACAATCCAGGTGATCACCCTTCCCTTTCCAGATAGGGATAAGTCCCATTTTCCGGTCAATTGGGATGACACTCGTCTCCATAATCAAACGAAAGATTTCTTGTAATGCCAGGAGGACAGCCTTACCACCAGCCTGGAGAAGATACCATAGATTTCTGTAGCCTTCCCTGCCCTCAGCTGGTTCACCACCTGTACAATCTCAGTGAGACCAAGTGGTTCACAGCTAATTGGGTTAACTAGCTAACCGTGGACACAGAAATGTCCAACATCCTAGCTGGAGGATCAGCTTTCAACAGCTGCACAAAGTAGACAGCCTAGCGGGTTACAACTACAGAGTCATTTGTAAGGACCATTTCATCACCCGCCCTGACTGCTTCTCTAAAAGGAATAGATGTGCGTAATGCTTTGATTCCCTTGTAAGCAGGATGTGGCAGGTAGACCATAGATGGTGTGTCCTCTAACAAACGCCTTCTTATCTCCCCTCAGAGCCCGTGCAGCCATCCTTCTTAGTTCCTGGTACAGAATGCTACAGTTGCTGATATCCAGGGTGGCCTGCAAAATAAAACACCTCCTTCAGGGAACACCGGCAACACCAACACAACCCTCAGCAACCTTTAGTGTCTTGTCACGGAAGGTCTCCACCATCACATTAGGATCGGCTTTTGCACCCAAGTCTGAAAGCTACTCACACAAACTACGTGTAAACTCATTAGAAACAGCCTGATTCTGGAGTTTGGCCTGGTCCAGCCTCATTCTCCTAGTAGCTGGATCTTCAGAGTAGCAACACTAAGTCTGTGTTTTTTTAAACCAAATAGTGCATGATGAATCCCCACAGGAGTAAATGGAAACAAGATGGATGAAGAACTGCTAGCTCCTTTGTCATTTGCATCTTATTGCTAATAAGGAGTGTTTAAAGACAATGAATGCAGCTGTTTAAAACTGAAATAAGGAATTAAGGTTGGGGAACCTTAACAAGTGAGACCACTAAAATGAAGCAGAAAAATGCCACTTGAACAATAATTGACTTCTCATTAAGAAACTGGGTTCAAGCAAAAACCCGAAGCTACTGCAGCTCTCCAGGACTGACGTTGCATACCCCTGCTCTAATACAACTGTGTCATTTTGTCCTAACCAAGTTCTGCATTTTTCTATGATTTTCAAAGTATTATTAATACATGAAATGATTAAGTGGGCTCTTAACATGACTACAAATTCACACACCCTGCTGTGTTTTCTCTTCCCTTTACTTTACAATTAGAAATGCAACAAGCTTGAGTGATCTCTGAGTCCAGAATCTCCTGTCATTTTCTGACTGTTGTTTGTCTCTGGTGACTTAGCTATTATCACTATCTCTCTGTTTACTACTAAATGAATAAAAAGAAGTACATGAAAGAAGTAGACTCTCATACTTTGAATTTGTTTCCACAAAACTATCAAGACTATAAAGAAAAATAGACAGAGAAAAGAGTAAAATACACAGAACGATAAACAGAGAATGTGCTAGGATTCTGAGCTTCCTTGAACTGATATTTCAGACTTTGAGCTTGCTGCATCTTCTTTGTTTTGTGTTTTTGGCTGATGTTAAAAATCTCATTTTTAATTTTATTTTGCTTGTTTGCCTCTGAATCCATCACACATTGGTGGACAGAAATTTGGATGTATTTTTACTTCTTTAGCGAAGCTGATCATAAAATTTGCATTGTAAACATTATTTAAATAAGTCACAAAGTGGATAATTCTGGAAAAAAAGACTGTCAAGAGGTATGAACTGCTTGTGCAATTGCTAAGAATAGCAAATGTCAACCACTTTACCATGGCAAAGAATACATAAACATTAGATGTTACAGCACCATGTATTGGCAGATAGTTATTAGAAAATGAGTGTAAATTGCTTTCAGAAACTATTCAAACCACAAGCCTTTTTCACATTTTGTTACATAGCAATCTCACCCTAAAATCTATTCAATTCTTTTTTCAATCACATGTCTCAACACTGTTTACCATAATGAAAAGAGTAAAAGTAGGTCTTTACATATTTTTGTAAACATACTAAAAATAAACAACTGAAATGTCACATGTAGATAAGTCCTGTGTTGAAATAACCAATGCAGCTATTACATAACAGCCTTATGTCTTCTTGAGTATGATGCTATTAGCTTTGCAGACCTGGATTTGTGGATCTTCACCAGTTGTTCTCCCCAGTAGTTGTCAAGCTCTGTGAAGCTGGATAAGAAACTATAAAGCACCACTATTTTCAATTCCTTAAAGAAATGTTTGACTGGAGAAAAGACCAGGCCCTGGCTGGACCACTTATGGGAATTCATACATTTGTCCTGAATCCACTACTGCATTCCCTTGGCCGTGTGCTTCAGGTCATTTTCATGTTGCAATGTAATTGAGATAACACATGAAAACATTATTTATGAATAATATTCGAGTTGTTAAAGTAAAGTAAATGCTGAACCTTCTAACAGTCCAAATAAGGAAAATGTGCTTAGGTCCTGTCAGAAGGACAACCATCTTAGTGGCACTCAGTAGTAAAAGGCATATGGCAGCCTGCATGGAGTTTGCCAAATGACATTTAAAAGACTCTAAGGCATGAGGTTAATGATTCTTTTGAATATAATTGGATATATTAACCCCTTTATTGGGAAGTGCGTCTTTAGATGCGCTCCGAAGACGACGCTAAATTGGGAAGATCATCTATAGACGCGCTTAATAAAAAGATTTTTCCCTTCTTGGGGGAATGCGTCTATGGATGCAATTGTTTCGGATTGGTGCTCTGCATGGTTCTGCCATCTAGTGTGATTTTTCTGAACTTGGTGGTCATAGTGGCACAGTTACAGTACAGACATCCTTTACTTGGGTGAAAGTTTTATGGTAGTTTCGAGACCAAACAACCCCTAATGGTACTTTTTCTTTCACTTGCCCTTAATCACATTTCTAAAGGAAAAGGATTTAATTTTGGCATTTATTTTTAGTGGATGAATGTCTTTCTTTCAGCAGTGTACCTTTGCAGATTTTATCATGTGCAAAGTTACAAGCATGTTTTGAACGTTTGAGATTTCTTTGCTTACCGCTCTTACTTTGCGAGTGGTAATTCAGTTAGTAGTTTTGCCCGTGTTTTGGTGTTTTACGTATAAGTTTCTTTTTTGAGATTTGTTCCTTCTGTGTAGCAATTAGACGTGTGTTACCCATTATTTGATAATGAAGCATATAGTGACACCAGACCAGTTTCTCCAAAGATGTATAAAATCAAGCCTTTCTTTGACCACTACCTTTGAAAATTTCCTGGAAGTTACATTCCAGAGGGAGATCTTCCGATTGATGAAAGTTTACTACTATGGAAAGTCCGTCTAGGGTGGAAGGAATATATTTCGAAAAAAAGATCATGTTTTGGGATGGAATCCTCTATAAGCTTTGTGAGGCAAAAACTGGATATATGTGGAATATGATGATGTGCACGGGAAAAGATTCAGAACTTGTAAACGATGTAGGAGGGGTTGATGTACGTAATTTTACAAAACTGTTGCAGATTGTGCTAACATTTGCGGAGAAGCTACTGAATCAGGGTTATCTGATAGGACTAGACAATTACTACAGCAGTCCCGAGCTGTATGAATTTTTAAATTTGATGGAAACTGATGTGGCAGGAACAGTAAGATCAAACAGAGAGGACCTGCCAAAATCTGTGATAACAAAAAAATTTAAATCGGTAGAAGTTGCAACTTCATTCAGAAATAAGTTGAAGGCTTTGAAGTGGAAGGATAAGAGAGATGTTTGCATGATGAGCAGACATCTCATAAGAGATGTATAGTGTGTTTGTCACTCAAGCAGAGGAGGGAAACAATATGCTGCTGCAGATCCTGCAATGTTCCATTCTGCACTGCTCTGTTCTTTCGTGCGTACTACACGCAACTGGAGTAATAAGTGAAAAATTGAAAATTTGTACATAGTGTAAATAGCTCTACAAAAAAAACTAGCATGAAATTAGCTTATTGTTGCTAACAAAAAATTGTTTAAATAATTTTGTTTGCAGTTTAAAATTTCAGTTCACATGTCAGTTAGATAATATTCTAGCAAAATTCAACCATTTCTATCGACAGATAAAGAACCCTACTAGGGGAGTGACTACTGAAAAAAGGGCCCCCATTAAAGGGGGTATATTTTTAATTGTATTTTTGATATATTAAAATGGTAAATGAAGATTTACTGAACGTTATATTTTCTAATTTTTTAATGTTTCATTTTTGCTTTTGACCTTGAATATTGTTTCTCTTATCTTTTATCTTTCTAATTCATAAATAAGCTCATGTGTCTGCTGTAGGTAGGTAGTTTTGTGGGCAAAAATAGCAACAAGCTATGGAGGTGAGAAACTTGGGTAGACATCAGGCAATGGGAAGGGAGATCCCCACTAAATGCCTCAGTGAGTCTACCTTCTGGGACAGTGGTCCTTGTGTTTAGGGTTTAGATGGTGCTAAATTGACGGTGAATCGTAAAGGGTGGCTTAGACATAAGAAATAAGAACATAAGAAGAACATAAGTAATTTGACAAATGAGAGGACACCATTAAGTCTTTCAAGCTTGTTTGTTTAGCTAATTGCTAAGTAAATATTTAACTCTTTTTAGGGCGAATGTCGACTTTTGTCGACAGCTGGGGTTGAGGGGTAGAGGGCGATAATGAGCTGTAAATGCCAACAAAACTCACCGCTACATTATGGGTAGATCCGCTTTGCTAGAAGGACTGTTAGACTCGTGGACTTCATGTTGAATGTTTGTGTGTACATGAGTAGTGTAGAGTAAACAATGTCTAGAATGGCAAGAGAGCAAAGTGAATGTGCAAAGGAAAATACTCTGTGTGCACTTGATTTATTTATTTTTTGTTATTTGTGTGTTATCGCTGAATCAGACTTTGATTTATCAAACTCTGATTTGAATGCAAGCGATCTGGAAATCGAAAACGAGAGACAGGTAGCTGTTTTATTTCCTGAAAGTGCCTTTTACAGCTTATGATGTATGTAATAAGTATGTGAATTTACATCCTGAAGAGGCTCCTGGAACAAACAACAGAGTGACATTTGTCATAAATAAGTATTTTATTGTGATTTATTGAGTGAAACCATTGCTTTTTAGAAAACTGAGTTTTTTGGAAAAATATGCAGCCCTGGGAGAAAAGGTTAAAAGAAAAATTATTAGCCCTTAAAGCGTTAAAATAAATCTTACTTATTACCTGCTTGCTATGGCGACTTCTGTCCTTCTGTCTTGGTTTACTGCCGGTCGTTTTACACAGCTATGCACTACATTGACCTCCAGCCTTTGTCTCTGAATTCCTGCAGGAAAGGCGACTTGAATGGCATGCACTGTGCATGCTCCTACTTCTGTGGGCAAATCTGGTGAGCATGTGCCCGAAACATACCCAGAACATGAGACCAAGGCACAGAGTGAAGAAAATATATTCTGTCAAGGGATGACTTTCATTCATTTTGTGAAACTTTTGTTATATATCAGGCAGTGATATTCAGATTGTAGCTATCTGTGGGTACATGTGGCTGATTTAAAAATGTATCTCCCCTACATCTAATTCTGATGTAGTAAACTGTTGGGGTAAAGAATTCCATACTTACTGGCTGTGGTGCTGGTTAGAGCATTACATACAGTGTTCTGTCTAGCAAATTATGGAAACAAATGCCCTCTATTTTACAATGTCTGATATTTAGCTGAAAGCAAAAACAAACATGTATAGGAAGAGAAGCATCAGGTTTTCAGAGAGGATTGGGAAGAGGAGTTTTATTCATACATAGTGAAGGTAGTAAATCTGTCACTAAAATATGGCAGTTCTATGCCTCAGTGCAAGAGATCCAGTTTGACAAGATATCTAACCATCTTTGCTGGAAACTTTCCTATTTGTTGGCAACTTTGAAAAGGCAAACTCAAGGGGCTGAAGAAAAAAAGAAACATGTTGGAATAGGTGAAGAAAGCTACAACTACCTTATATCAGGTTTTGTACGAATTTATAAAATGAATGAAACTATAATCTACAGAGGTTACAAGATGATAAAGAATTGCTTAGTTGTGGTGTGATACTCTTTCTCCAACAAAAGGGACTAATAACAAAAAATAAAAAAAACACTGCAAGTGTCAGATTTCAGTGTAGATTGAAGGGTATTGAATATACTGTACCTACGCAAATAGCCAGTGCCACCCCTAGCCAAACTGGGCCCTACTCTGCCAATCCCTGAATTCACTACATTTATTATTTCTTTCAACCGCTTATTTTGAACAATAAATATACACATATCATAAACTTAATAAAAACTTTAATGTCAAATACAAATACTTTTTTAAAATAATGAAATCATGAAAGTGAATGTTTAGGGGTTTCTTCAGTTTCTTTGTTGCATATCACAACTGCGCACATCTACATTTTCTAGAAACAAAGTAATTTATTAGGTCATCATACAATAGCTTCTGTTGAAGGTCTGCGTTGATGCTGATGATAGGCAAGCTGCTTATATGTTCTTTTGCCATGGATGACCTCAAGCATGACTTGATGAAATTACGTTTTAAAATACTGGTAACTAGAAGAGATACTGCAATCGGGAGGGCAACCCATAGATTTGGACTTTTATGATATTTAATGGCAATGATATACCAATTAATCTGTTTCCTTTATAAATGAAGGCCTAATTAGTTCATAATAATAATAATAACAATAATAATAATAATGCAATCTATTGGGAATCATTGTGCCTTTGTTTCTTGATATTGCCAACAGTAACATTTGTGACATGTTATACAATAACAACAAAAACAATTTTAATAATAATATTACAACTACTACTACTAATAATAATAGCAAAAAAAGATAATAATGTAAAGTACAACAACTACTACAACTACTACTAATGTATAAAATGCTACTACTACTACTACTGAAAGTGCTTAATAAACTTACATGATGCAGTAAATACTGGGTCAAAATGAAGTTGAATATTTAGAAATCTAAAAAATGAAATGAATATGTGAATACATCAGCTACACTTTGAATTTATCATTTTATCCTTCCAATGTCAGCATATAGCAATACGGCATTAAGCACATCAGTAATGTTGGCTACCAATAAAATGAACCAACAGTTGAAGTTAATCTGAGCTATTGCTCTTTTTGGATGTCAAAGTTGTTATGTATGGCACTTTCAATTAAGACAATACACTCAACATGTCCATCAATGCCAGCAGCCTTTAACAATGTGTAGAGGTCCCGAGGTCTATATGGCAGTAATAAATAATTCTTGCCAGGTAGGTACTGTAACTTGAGATATCTGTTAAACACTCATTATCAAAAATATTACTCATAATGCTACTCAATTAATCCAGTAAACTGCTAGCTTTAGTATAGTGGCAATTAATGTTACATTAGCTAGCCTACTGGAAGCTGGACAAATTTAAATTTCTAAACACAACAGCAAGTGCAGCATGATCTGCTTCTTCATGCTTTCATTTTTTTTTCTTTTCTGTGCTCGTAACTACTGTTGACTTGAAGCCATCTCTCTTTCTCTTAATAGCAAATTGTCACAATGATGTTAATCTGACGAGTCATAAAACCTCATAGAGTCAAGCCGTTAACATTTTATATTATAATTCAATAATGTTACATGATATGCCTGGTCACACTATGATTAAGAATAGGGTTGTGGGAGGAGGTATCTACGGTAACTCAAGTCAATTAAACCAAGTGTCAAAAATGTGTAATCCAATTGGCTTTCCAGCAGAGCTCCTGAATTGCAAAGGTCTGTGAACACCCAACAACCCCCCCCACATCAGTCCTCTGATCACAGGCCCCGTCCACAGTGCATGATTGATGTGTAAGAAGGGGTGCATTTGCAGATAGCAGAGTATAAAATAGAGAGCTCTCGATTGCTGAATTTATTAATCGTGTAATGGCCAAATGCTTGTATATGAATTGTCCCAATTATTAATATTTATAAGAGCCATTATTACATATTTTAAAATCCCAGAGGAACTGCAAACTTGATTCCTCTCAAAAAATAAAGAAAAATCTCTCTAAACGTTGTGTGTAAGTGCACCTCCTCCATTATGACACAGTGAAAGTGTTCAGGTACACATAGTGATTCATAGTCCACTATTTACTTCAGGAACACTTTCAACGTACCAAATTAACCAAGTCAGCTTCAAATAGCATGGGCTGCAATCCAGACATGATATGTATCAATGACATGCGGTGAGGTTCATGTCTGGTGAGGCACAGACTCCTACAGAGTCAGATTTACAAATATATGAACCCCCAAGATTAGCTTATTCACTATTCAATTGGCAGCATGCACATTGACTACTGATTATGTTTCATATTTCATCAGCATTCTTTACACACACAAGTAAGGGACATACAGTATATGACTAAGAAAGAATGTTACATTTACAGTATAGTGGCATTTGCTCTGCACCCTCCATGTGTTCTAAATTGGCCGTTGCAATTCCACAATTCATACTCATTCAATACAAATGAAGTATAGAGTAGTGAACAAAAAAAAATTATTTCAATTTTGACCTCAATTGAAATATTTAGTTGTTTTTAAAAGCTTTTAATTCTGACGCTTTAATCAATTTAATACAGACTGTTCAACAAAAGGATAATAAGAAAAACTAAAGAATATTTTATTTAAGGTCAAAATTTAGTTTTTTAAATATTGGATTGTTTTTTTCTTAGTCTGATCCCATTTTTTATAAAATTGAAATCTGTTTATTTTGTTACCTTTATTTGTAAATGAAGTCCATGCGCCTATCCTTCTCCATGAAAATCTCTGTCAATTTCTTGTAAAAGTCCTCCTTATTTTCCTTTAGTTTTAAAAATCTTAATCTTCCATTTTGGACAAATTCAGAACAAAAAAATAAAAATAAACAGACCAGGGCAGTGCACTTGACTTTCTGATATCGCTAACTTATTGGTGCCGCTGCGTAGAAGAACAGCAGCAACAAGCACCTGTTGGGTTCGCATGCACTCCCTTCAGTGCAGCACAGTACTGTCTGTCTCACCTTGTGCCTTATCACTATGGTTTTGTGTTCGATCAGCAAGACTAAATATGTCACACACATCCATTACAGATATTAACCAGACTGTGGAAAGTCAGGGTGTATAATAAACGTGTCTGCAAACATTATATTGGTGACATACAGAGAGATGGCAACAGGCACGCGTCAATTGCATGCATGAGCCTCGTGTATGAGGGAGAGTGCAGTCCAAGGTGAGGTGAGGATTGGCTCGTCACTGCCACACCGCGCGTATTTTAACAGGAAATACGCCAGTTCAGCGATTTTGACTATATAAATGATCAAAGTTATTGGAATCATACAGAAAACAAATTTATAGTACAGACCATTGTACACATTTATTATATATTATCTTTATTAGTTTTTTTTACTTTTAATGATGACAGTTGAGGCTCTGTCTCACCTGCCTCCCCTGACCGCACATCCCTGATATGTATTATGATAATACATGACTGGGAAAATAACAGTTTGTAAATGAGTACTAAGGAGATCGATGCCACTGAGTTGATTTGCAAGTCTCTTCCTTCCACAATAAATCTTCACTTAAACCTACTGTGTCAATGGCTCCTCTTCTCAATCCAAACTAACCAGGCATTGGACGCGGGCTGATGTGTGTCCCAGGTCCTAGCGCCCTATTCCCCGAGCCAGCTGCGGCCTTGCGTCATTCTACAGAGACACAGACGGGACAGGGGCTGTGCTTTTGCCATGGGCAGACCCAAACCGTCACGGCGTCCCAGAGGAAAAGGAGGAATTGAGGGAAGAATGCCGGTTCCTCCGATAAGGGAGGATGTGAGGCAGGACACTGCCGTCTCTGCAGAGGGAGACCCCACAGCCGGCTGAGGTGATGGGAGTGTGTGCGGTCCTGTCACATGTCCAAACACGGGGGGCATGGACGTCACGAAAAGGGGGCCGAGGTGGCAACCCCGGGGTGCCGGTCAGAAGGGGGAGCGTTGCCTACGTAAGAGACGAGGAGACACCGAGTGGCGGCGTCAAGGCAACGTCTAGGCCCCTTGTTATGGTTTATATTTTGCAGAACCGGGCCCTGGAGCGGAGTATGTCGGCTTCTCACCGTGGAAGACCTGCCCTCGCGGGACGGGCCGCTGGCCCCTGGGGTATCAGCTTGTGGTGGGGTACTGTGGCACGCGGCTGGGGGTGGTACCCAACCTGGACGCCCAGGAGGACCAGAGGAGGGCTTGCGCCTCCTCCAGACCATGAGGGGGCAACTGTCCTGGTTGCTTTGGGGGGCCACGGGTACAGAGCTTTGAAACTCAACCCTGTAGGGGCCCGTGGTCACCGCCAGGGGGCGCCTTGGACCTCAGCACTTCCGCCACACCAGGAAGTGCTGGGGGGGAAGAGAAGCAGGGACACACGGAGTGCTTCCGGGGATGCAGCCGGCACTTCCGCCACACTGGGGGTGGTCCGGTGGAAGATTGCCAGAACACACCTGGAGCATATCCGGGGGAACATAAAAGGGGCCGCCTCCCTTCATTCAAAGCTGGAGTCGGGTGGAAGAGGATGGAAGTCGAAGGAGAGGAGTGGAGGCGGTCCTGAGGGAGAAGGCATTGTGAAAGGGCCTGGACTTTTGGGGTGATTGGTGCTGCGGCACTGGGTTGTGTGTGAGCATCATCTGTAAATACTTGTAAATAAATGTGCGTTGGGTGACAAAATGATGTCTGCCTGTCTGTGTCCAGGCTGCTTCCCAAAACTGTTAAAAAGAATCCTGAACCACAGAAGTTGTTTGCAGCAGGAGGATGTTGAGTTCTGTCATTTTAAAGTCTGACAGAACACTTCACTTTCTTCACCCTGAGCCGTCTAATACAACAAAGTCAGCTTAGCCAAATCAGTTTTCTATGAGTATCAAAGTATTATTAATGCATGCAATGATTAAGTAGGCTCTTAACATGACTACAATACACACATCTTGCTATGTTTCCTTTTCCGCTTTACTTTACAATTAGAAATGCAACAAGCTTGAACAATCTCTGAGCCCAGATTCTCCTGTCATTTTCAGACTGTTGTTTGCCTCTGGTGACTTAGCTATGATTTGGTCTATTATCACTATCTCTCTGTTTACTACTATATGAATAAAAAGAAGGGCATGGAAGAAGTAGACTCTCATACTTGGGGTCTGTTTCCACAAAACTATCAGGACAGGCCTATAATGTTTCAGCTATATAGAAAAATAGACAAAGAAAAGAGTAAAATACACAGACACAGAAACGAGAGAGTGTCCCAGGATTCTGAGCTTCCTCCAGATCATTTTTTCAGACTTTGAGCTTGCTGTTTTTTGTTTTGTGTGTTGGTCACTGCTAAACTTTATGTGCCTGATCTCATTTTTAATTTTCATATTGCTTGTTTGCCTCTGAATCCATCGCATAATTGATGGAAAGAAATTTGGATACCCTTTTAATTCTTTAGCAAAGCTGATCCGAAATTTGCATTATCAGCATCATTTAAATAAGTTGCAAAGTAGATAACTGTGAAAAAAGGCTATCAAGTATGTGCCACTTAACCAAAAAAAAAAAAATTGAATTGACCGAATGCCTTGAACAAAAAAAAACAAAGAAATCCATAAACATCAATGTATTCTGAGACCACAGGACTGACTGGCCCACCATGAATCTTGGAACATCCATAGTCCAGAGGTTATGAGGTCAATGTATGCTGGAGAGAGGTGGAAGCACACATATAATTCCTCTTATTCTCTCCCAAGTATCAAGGCGTTAAGAAGTATCACAACAAAAGTATTAATTAAGATAAAGCAGACAGTCTGAAAATACTATTTCTGAAAAATGTTCATGTTGTTAAAGTAGTGACCTATGTGGTCTACATGCATCAAACAGAAATCTTCATAAATGGCAAATTTACTTAGGTCCCCAGGGATAAAAACTTTTCCAGGAGTGTGCTTATGACTAGTTGTCCTTGTCTATGAACTGTAAGGTTTCACAGTTTGGCACTAAAAAACAACAAAAAAAAAAACAACTCAATGCCTTGTTAATAA
Organism: Erpetoichthys calabaricus; assembly: GCF_900747795.2. NCBI lineage: Eukaryota > Metazoa > Chordata > Cladistia > Polypteriformes > Polypteridae > Erpetoichthys > Erpetoichthys calabaricus. The sequence goes on from NC_041394.2 coordinate 116,473,037, forward strand.
AGGCAATTTTAATATGTGAATCAGAAAGGTCTAATATGCCTAATATGGTGGCGCAGTACTTATTATCTCTTCTTGCTTACAGGTATTGGAATTTGGCACATTTTAACAATACAGTGGAACCTCGGTTTGCGAGCATAATTAGTTCTGGAAACGTGCTCACAGTCCAAAGCACTCGTATATCAAAGTGAATTTCCCCATAAGAAATAATAGAAACTCAGATGATTGGTTCCACAACCCCAAACTATTCATATAAAAATGATTAATACAAAATATAAAGTAAAAATACATAAAACAAATTAACCTGCACTTTACTTGAAACGAATTGTGGCTGGTGTGAGTGAGTTTCTAAATTCTTGTGGGATTCCACCCAATGGGACGACACACGGAAGAGCATCCCAAAGCAATCGCAGTCTCCTAGCGCTGTAGCAGTTCACTGTAAAAGCAAATCTGAAAAGATCGCGGACATGCTATAAGCACCTACCGTCGATGGGTGATACAAAGAACAAGGAACATTATAAATGCGCTGTGTCTGTGTATAGGAGAGTGGCAGATCCCGCTACAATAAATAACGTGTTGTTGCTGTTTCAAGCTGGAATAAAGCTGGTGTTGCTAAAGTATTGAGACTCCGCTTCGTGTTTTGGGTGCAAGAATGGGGACTCGCACGTCACAGCACACACACACACACACACACACACGCACACACACACAAAGCTTGTAGTAAACAGTATACACTCGTACGGATCCACTGAACAGTATCATCTCCAGACACTCCCCCACACTATGCAACTCTTCAATTGCCACCCGGGGGGGTAAAACGTTAACATTATTCAAAGTTATTGTCTGTCTGTATACCTGCATTGTTATCACTCTTTAATTTAATATTGTTTTCAGTTAGTAAGCTGCTGTTGGAGTATGTGAATTTCCCTTGGGATTATAAAGTATCTATCTATCTATCTATCTATCTATCTATCTATCTATCTATCTATCTATCTATCTATCTATCTATCTATCTATCTATCTATCTATCTATCTATCTATCATCTAATCTATATGACTGACGCACGCCGACTCAGACGGAGAATAGGAGACGATTGCCCACAATCCCCGCAGCGAGAGAGAGAAGAATCATCAGCTCAGTTGTGATCACATGACGCTAATCATACAAAGCGTATACATACTACTCGTATTGCAAGACCTCTCTTGTTTCTCAAGTCAAAATTTATTCAAAATTTTAGCTCGTCTTGCAAAACACTCGTAAACCAAGTTACTCCCGCAAACCGAGGTTCCACTGTATGTAGATTTTTTAAACAGATGTTTGTTAATCCTTCTCCAGTTCAACTTTAGGTTTTTAAGCCTAAATCCATCTGGTTTGAGTAAGTTTAAGACCTTACAGGTTGTGTCTGGTGTTGTCTGGATAGACTGTGGTTCCTTGTCATCCTGTAATAGACAAGGCAGATGTAGAAAATTAATGGATGAATTGATTGTGTTGTATGACAGTTAAGACTTTGAATCGGCTGTATCTCTAAGTGAGGATGCCCTATCTAATTCAATTCAATTCTGTTAATTTCATATTTTTTAGGTCATTTTTATTTGGTTGATGTAATTGAAACTCATAACACTGAAAGAAATTTAAATGTTTTCAAAGGACTGTTCAGTGAATGGCACATTTTATAGAGGCAATCCAGTTTTACACTTTATTGATTTCCTTTTTCCAGTCTCATTTACTTTGGAAATCATATGTAGATGAGTGGGGTTCTTATTTAACACCATGCTCAGCATTAAACAGAGACAGACAGAGGTGGGAAGGGTGGGTGAGAAAGTGGGCAAAGAGCACCGTTAACAGAGACAGTACATTCATTTCAGAATTGGCAAGTTCAGAAACTGTTTACTTGAGGAAAAAATGTCAACCTTCTGGGATCAGTGTGCCTTATTGTAGGCACAGTGGTAGGAAGTGGGATTTTTATTGCTCCAAAAGGTATTTTGAAAAACTCTGGCAATGTCGGCATGTCTCTTATCATCTGGTTGGCCACAGGAATTATCTCTTCTTTTGGTACGTAAAATAACACTTTTCTGTGGAAGCTTGAGTTAAGGTTCAGTCAATCATAAAATACAGCAAATATGTATGATTTAAAAAAAAAACTATTTTACAATTATTAGAACTGTGTTATATAATTTTGTTTTATCTCACTAAGGAAAAATGCAACTTGGATGCAAGAAACCAATTTTGTTGGCTTCAAAAAGTACTAGCAAGCCACCATTTTCCATGTTACTTTATTTATATTGATGTTGGCAACAATGCACATAGTCATGTGAATTATTGATGAATGGACACAGGACGGCATCGTATCACTATTATCAAAGGTGACAGCAAACTCAGACTAGTATCCAAGCTTTGGATCAGCTGAACTAAAAACAATATTTTTATGAGAGTAGATCAGGAAAGAATAATAGATCAATTTTGTACTTTTTGCCTTTGTGTTTTGTTGATGAGTTTTGGCTATTTTTTTTGTATTTTTTTTGTGTTTTTTTTTTTTTTTTTTTTGGCACTTTGACCTTGGCCCATTTGGAGACTATCTTTATTGCTTTTGCATGAGGAAATAATATCATGGTTGATATTAGAAAAATTAAATAAGTCTGGATGTCAGAAATGGGCTAATCCTTTTCACACTTTTTTTTCCTGGCCCCTCGTGTCTGAGTCTGTTGAATGGCAACCTTTGCCATGTTGCAGTCACATGATGGATGATGTTAGGAATATAAAAGGGAAAGTCTTGGATAATGCTTAGCGTGAACATTTGCAGTCTAGCCTTTTAAACAGCCACTTCTGAGAACAGCAGTTGTTTTTTGTATTTGTTTAGAGATTAGTGTGTGCAAATGAACTCTTTGTTCTACTTTAGCCACACTAACTAGCTGTAGACAAAGAGATTCTTAGGCTTATAAAGATAAAAATTAGAAGACAGCTAACAAATAGTAAATAATCCTATAGAGTGAAAAGTTATAAACTTAAAGTACACAAGGTATCACATGACCCCCAGCTATGCATGACTTAGGTGAGGGTAAAGGAATTCCTTTGTTGTGTCATAGTAATATATAAGACTATTCATAAGTGTAAAAGTGTTTATATGTACAGTATATATCTTGTGATGTGTGGGTCACAGCTTAGCACAAGAGACAAGGAGATGAATCCAGGTTTCTGAGAAATTCAGCTGTATTGTTGTAAAAACAGGATCAATAGTAGCATTTATCCAAATGGGAGCTGTCACTTCAGCACTCTGACACATTCAATTACAGTAGTGACTGCTGACAGTCATGCCTGCATTAGTACCCATCTTCAGATTAGAAAAAAAAAACAGATATCCTCCCTCATCAATCAGGCTTGGAGGCTGTGAGTCAATGCTGGAGTAAATGCATTCTGAGGAGAGAGGCAGAAAATGCACAAGGCCAGTGTGCAGCCAGTTTTAAATGTTCCCCATATTAACAACTAGCAAATACCCGCGCTTTGCAGCGTGTGAAGTACTGCTTTAAAATTTTAAATAATAAACTGAGGGAAAATGTACCAATAATTATTTGTTAAGGATCTCTTTGTATACCACGTGTCAGTTCGCCCCTCCGGTTGTAATACGAACAAGCCGTGCGCTGAGCTTACTCTTGAGCATGCAACGTATAGTTGGCCAGGTGAAAAGCAATCTTGCCTCAAATCAATGCCAACCTTTGTAGGGTCTGTCCCTGAGACTTATGAATTGTCATTGTCAAAGTTGGAGGCGTTTGAATTGAAATGGGAGATCAGAGGGGAGGAATGGGGGATCGAGGAATAAAAACTCTCTCCCCTGAGCCACCGCCAGTAAAAAAAGTTGCCTCAATTAGGTTCTTTTGCAGGCATGTGACCTGAAGTCCTCGTGCCATTACAAAGTTTCGGTGGCTGTAAGTTTCTCAGTAACATTATTGGTGCCCCAACCTTCAAAATTTGATTATGCTCAGGAGTCCCTGGAGGATACAGAGTGTGGACCGAGCTGCAGGCTATGGTCGTATATATGTATGTAGGTGAGGATTCAGTTAGCGTTGGGGACCCCGCGTACCAATTTTCTTGAAGATGGGCCCATTAAGTAACAAAGACCGTTGGCAAGTTCAATATGGCGCCGACAGTGGTGTGATACCACCGAAATAAGTACGTACATTCGGTTTCGTTAGTGCAGGGAAGCCGCGTACCAAATTTCGTGAAGATGGGGCCATAAATAAGAAAGTTTAACATGGTGGACCGTTGTCGACCGTTATGACCGTTACGTGTAGAATTCGAAATGAAACCTACTTAACTTTTGTAAGTAAGCTGTAAGGATGAGCCTGCAAATGTCAGCCTTCTACCTACACGGGAAGTTTGGAGAGTTAGTGATGAGTGAGGGCTTTGCCTTTTATTAGTATAGATGTATATGTGTATGTATATGTGTGTGTGTGTGTGTGTGTATGTGTAGATATATATATATATATATATATATATATATATATATATATATATATATATATATATGTGTGTATATATATATATGAATGGAAGAGAAGGTCTGTGATACGGTTTGCATATTTGCAGTTGGAGATCCACAAAGGGAGAAAAAACGAATCACGTATCATAAAATAGTTTTATTCCTGAGCTTTCAACCCCTGTCAGGGGTCTTCATCAGAGGATAATGCTTAGACTTACAAGAATCAAAGGCAATATAGCAACACATTCAGTGGGGGGGGGTGGAGGTGACTAAGTCCGTATGATCAAAGGGGGGGGGTGTATCATTAAATTAAAGTGCATATGTCCTTCTTAAGTTGGCATATGCTGGGTTTATGTCCAAGTGTCTGTTGATGGCATTTTCATCTGATAGCCAAGACTCGGCCAACTCTCTGGCGCTTTTTGTACTGGCCTTAAATTTTACTTTCACGTTGTCCCAGTTGAATGTGTGTCCTGTCGATTTAGTATGTGCATATATCAAAGATAGTGCGTCCTTTCTTCTGACGGCGTTGCGATGTTCCTGTACACGTGTTGAGATTTTTTTTGACGTTTGTCCTATGTATACAGCTGAGCACAAATTGCATGGAATACTATAAACTGCGTTTCGTGTTTCGGCTGTCAATTTCTTGTTTTTAGCATTAAACAGGACCGTGCGCAGATTGTTGGTGGGTTTATGTGCTATTTTGATGCCCCACTTGGTCAGGGTGCGTGCCGTGCCTTCTGACACATTATGGTGGTACGGGAGTGAATGCCAGGTGGGATGGGGGTTCTGATTTACGTCGCTTGTATGCTGATTCCTTTGGCGCCTGCTGTGTAGACTCCGATTAATGAATGATTTTGAGTATCCATTTGAGGTGAAAAGTTGAAACAGATAGCGTCTCTCATTACTTTTTGTTTCCTTGGTATTACAATGAGTGTGGACTCGTTTAAATAGGGTTTTCACGCAGCTCCGTTTATGAGATATCGGGTGATTGCTGGCGTAGTGTAGAATCTTGTCTGCGTGGCATTGTTTACGGTAAACACTTGTGGTCAAGGTGGCGTCACTATTTCTTTTGATGTAAATGTCCAAGAAATTGATGTGTCGATTATTTTCTTTTTCCATTGTGAACTGGATTGCAGGGAATATTGTGTTAATATGATTGAAGAATTCATTCAGCTGGTTCTTTCTTAATATGACGAATGTGTCGTCTACATAGAGTATCCAAATTTTGGGTGTAATCTGGGATAAAGCTATGTTTTCAAATCGTTGCATTACCAGTTCAGCTAGGAGTCCCGATAACGGTGATCCCATCGGCATGCCTTCTTTCTGTGTGTAATACTTGCCGTTGAAATGAAAGTGCATTTTTTGGCAAAGTGATATTAGGTGCATTAAGTCTTTGATGGACAGTTTGGTTCTTGTCTCTATGGTGGGGTCACTATCCAGTTTCATTAATAATGTTTCTGTGGCCAGTTGGATCGGGATCATGGTGTATAGCGATATAACATCAAACGAGACCATGATCTCGTCCTCGGCGATGGATACATCATTCAAGCGCTGTAATGCCGACTCCGCGCTGTTGACAGAATAATCGGAGTCGTCGTTAAATGTTTGAGTAGTTGGAAAAGTGTTTTTGACAAGTTGTATGATGGTCCGCCTATTAGGCTAACCACTGGTCTGTATTTTAGTGGTGTTTTGTGTATTTTTGGGAGTCCATAAAATTCCGGGCAGTTAGCATCATTGGATTTCATTTTGTGAAAGTTCTGTACATCCAGGCGGTTACAATTTCGAAGTTTTGTCAGAGTATAGTTTATTTTATTCTGTGTGGTTTTTGTTAAACTGTTATCCTAGACAGAGAACAATACACCACAGCTATAGAAGAAATGCTCTCAGACACTAATACTTATCAACAGCTAAGTAACGACCCAACAAAAACCACACAGAATAAAATAAACTATA